>NW_020654466.1:20275774-20330359 GCF_003589595.1 Hyposmocoma kahamanoa
GTGAGCTATAATACAGGTTCTATTGCATAGTACGGTCTCCAGTCTCTCACAAGGAATACAACTTTTAAAATTGTTAGTCTATTATAAAATAAATGTATATTTATTTCCTTGTGTTGAGAAAATAAACCATTGCTATTATTTATTATTATTGTTTATTATAGTATAAAAAAGCTCATATTAAAATTCAAATTAAATTTTGCAAAAAAACATTACCCTCCGCTTGAGGTCAAACCATTAAGCTGCCACGGCTTACACTCATCTTACACTGACGACGCGTACCACATCAGTAGGGCTGGCATAACAGGGCGCCACTTGCTACCACATCAATAGGGCTAGATCAACAGGGCGCGACTCGTGTGAGAGCGAGAGACACTGCTGTTCTCGCAGAGAGATCCCGCGCAAAAAGCGCCCTGTCGTGCTAACCCTACATAAAATACAAACAGATCACTGGCTTGTCCGAAAAGGATAAGGTGATGACCGAAGTAACTATGTCACCTCCTTTGAAACCTTTGAAATTGTCACCTTCTCCTAGATTCCATTCTTTTAGAGGCAGCTTTCGTTTTGCGGCAACTAAGTGTTGGAACGATCTTCCGCCGCCAGTAAAAATATATAAAGCGTCATATACTTTCAAGTGTAAGTTCAAGGAATGGCTGCTTAATCTACAGAAGACATCATACTATTGGTCGAAAGTGATGTAGGCTCTGTTACGTCATTAGAAATAATATAATCTCAGTACAGAGTACTAAAAAAAACCGACCTCAAAAGTACGTGGAATTACGTCTATTTGCTAAGTTTCATTGAAATATCCCCTAGTTCGCCACTATACAGGACTTGATACTGGAGATAATATGTACAAATAGGTTCTCACTACGACACTACTCAAGGTATATCGAGAGAAAAACGCCTTGAATTAGAGAAATAGCAAAATCAACTAAATAATTACTAAAAGTAATTGCTCCTAAATTAAAGTTAGGCGCTATTTATAAAAATGAATCTTCATGCGTGAACAGCCACCCTTTGAGGTGAATTATTTTCTTCAAAATGAAATGGGACTACTATGGAAATACCCCCTTTCCAACAAAAAAAGAATCATGTAAATCGGTTCACAAATACCGGAGTTATCGCGTAACATACGTACAAAAAAAAAAAACATACCGTCGAATTGAGAACCTCCTCCTTTTTTGAAGTCGGTTAAAAAGTAAAATTACAATTGGAATCATTGATTGGAATTAAAAATGTAGTAACTCTATATTTTTCTAAATTCCATTCTCTGCTTGTTGTATTCTATATACACAGTGAAATACTTTTTGCTGCTAATTGCAGTATGTTCGGTGGTCGGGACGTATGTCGTTTTCAGTTTTAAGGTTTGTTATTTCTGTAGTCAACGTACGTAGTACGTACGTAAGTGTGGTACCCTCCTATTTATATATATATATATATATATATATTCGAAAAGATACCCGTCTCTATATGCCACGGTGTCTCCAGTGGCGAATACTTGCCAGGTGAAGCCTGGAAACCAGCAAATTGCTGAGGCTTGTTCCTTTTCTTCGACATAGATTTAAGGATTGTTTTATCTTAAATATTGTTGTATGTTTTCTGTTGAAGAATAAAGTCTTTTTATTTTATTTTATTTTATTTTTGTGAGCATTGGGTACTTGGCACAGTCATGGTGACATGCTTCATATATTCAAGTACAAAGGGATCACTGCCAACTAATGACAGAGTCCTCCTTGACATAATCTTATAGCTTTGCGTGCAATGGTTAAGTAGGAAACTGCGATTGGCGTTTCAATAATATTAACGGTGATTATTCGATAATAAAACAAAAAAAAATAATCATTCTCATTTGATCAAAGACATTAGACACAAGTTTTTAGAAATATACCCGTCCGCATTGACATACAATTATATGGACGTCGGGTCCGCGCTAAAAAGTGTCCGCACTTTTAAGGCGCTAAAATCGTATACAGAGCGCGACACTCCGCTTTAGTCTTCATTTGTTCTACTGACAGCGCGATACTGCGATGACATTACAATTTAAATTTCGAATAGGTTGACTTGGGACATTTTTTTCGTGGTTTTTGTATTAGACCCGTCGTCCATTTATTTGTAAGTCAATGCCCGTCCGTAATAATACATCGTCCGTATTATTGCAATTGATTATTATACGGGAACTGTATACGTTTTTACAATAAGATTCCGGAGCATATATTAAGATTATCATTTCCTAAGTTTAAAACTTTCATTAAAAGTATTTTGATTAAAAAGTCATATTGCAAAATTGAAGTCACGTGTTAGATTGAGATGTATGGAAAAACGATATGGCTCTAGATTTCACTGAAATTTTATTCAAAGCGTATTCGCATAGCGCATTTAAGTTTATTTGAAAGGAGCAACCCCTAGAGTTTCTTGCTCGTTATTCGTACCTATTTGTCAAACTTCAGAAAATAATTTTAGCTCGATATATATTTGAAAAATATTACAAGGAAAAAAACTGACTCTTATATTTCATATTAAAGAGGATTTTATTGATATCCACGGCAATATACAAAAATAATTACAACAAATTAACAAAAAATATGTTATTTTGTTGCAAAAGACAGTGTTATTGGCCGTATAATATAGTACCTATTTCAAATTATTTTAAGACATACAAACTATAGTTTCTTTAATTTATAGATTATTTGTAACGGTAAAAATATAATTAATCTTGGTACATCTTTTTTTTTATTCTGGCTACGCCAATGATAGCTAACATTCATACAGCTATACATATACATATAATACATAAGCACTGCCGACTATAGTTCCGCGAGACTTCTATAATCTAATAGTAATGTAAAATACAACATTTTAACGAGATTTCCGAGATGAGATTTGTGTGTTTGTTGATAACGAGAATGAGATTTGTCTTTTATGGATTCCTGTGGGCCAATCTTAATGGATAAAATAAATCCATGCATATTCACTAGTATCCACGGATCAGCTCAATAATATATTTGAAAAAGTTGTTTTTGTCCGAAGAAATCCCACACTCTTCAGCAAACGGATGGTACACTAAGTCACAATCAATTGAAATATAATTTTTTACACCAACCTCGTTACCATAAAGTAATTTATAAGAATAACTGCTTCAACGTCTTTATATTTAATTTTAACGTTACCAAATTAAATTCAATTGTCACAAGGTTAGGCTTAAATTACCATTGACAAAACAGCTTTTAACACATTGCTACTGTTTTTGTAATGCGCGTGCAATTCGCGTCATGGGACGCGCTTTGCTAAATATGCTAAAAACAAGCCTGCGCATGCATCTACGCCACGGGAGACTTCACGGGCACATATTACTCGAATCACGCGCGTGTTAATGTTCTAAAAATGGACTGCACGTGGTTAACCACACTTGTGTTCCGACCCTGGCAGTGTAGGTACACCCTAAGACCCTAAAATCTAACAGCGTCTCTTGTGCAAATGTACTCAACTAACAAAAATGGACTTCGGCAGATACATTGAAACCATGGCCAAAAATACAGCAAGGAAATTTGGCATTCCTTCCAGGGTGAGGCGTTACTTTATACCGGGACAGATGTTTCATCTGTTCCAAGCACAAGTCCGGTCGTGCATGGAGTACTGCTACCTACTTTCTACTACTACCTTTGGGATGGGTCTGCCCTGTATGTAGGCAGTTACCAACTAACTGGCTACCTTGAGTTTAATTGACAAGCGTGCCAACAGGCTTATAGATGACTCGGAATTAGTAGAGACGAGGGTTGTGATTATACTGTTTGCTAGTTCTTACTGCAGTTGCGCATAACTTTAGTCACACCTCACCGAATTCAAGGTCTAATAGGTCTCTAACAGTATATAATAAAGTTCTCTGTGCAGCACATCACAAACTCTAGTGTTAGCGGCAGTGCACGCTGCTTTCCCGCCTACATTCTAAATTGAAAAATGCTGTCTTTAAGGTTGTTTCAGTTAGCAGTCGTCACTGCTCTAGCGGTCGCTCAGCACGACGAAAAACCGATAGTGAAAATCGCACATGGAGTTGTGCAAGGAACTTGGAAGATTTCTGCCAGCGGAAGGACCTATGGAAGCTTCGAGGGTGTCCCGTACGCATCGCCACCGTTGGGGAAATATAGATTCAGGGTAAGTTACTACTGATTACACTCAAACGATACTCAATGCCAAAATAAATTGTCCCGACAGATTTTCTCGAAGTTTATTCGGTACTCTTCTTCTTATCGTATCGATAGCATACACTGTTGTGCTTGATATCGTCGTGAATGAATTTGCCAGTCGGCGGAGGGTTACTCGCCTATTGTTGCCCAGGATACGCCAGTTGTTTTGAAAGCCAATGGCACGTCCTACTGGGAGACTCCTTTCGTTCACCCCATATTTCGGCATTTTGCTTATTTTCTGCTGTCACTCCGTAAAACTGAAAACAATGTAATGCTATCAATATTCAATGAAGACTGTTATGGAACAAACGTCAGAATACTAAAATCAAATGGTTTTGTATAGTAATGACCAAACATTAAGCTTTATCATCTTTATCCTTCTTCTGATTATTTTAATATTTAAGAATAAAAACTACAATTTACAAACTAAGGTCACTTGTTTACTAAACTTTCTTATAGTCATTTGACCTAACAAAAATTAAGTCTGATTCATTACGCCAACTAAGCAAGATGTTTAAAAACTTTATCAAGATTAAACCGTTTTTATTACAGAAGAAAGGCCTTTAATAAAATTTAATAAAAATTATGATAATTTTCGGAAAGACAACAGTTTGATTGTTCAGCCTTCACTTTTTCACTCATTTGAGTATTGTCATTGAAAATGTAGATGTAACACTAAATGCGGCGTTAACATAGCGACGAGGGAGTAAAATTTCATCGTTCTACGGCATAAACTCATTTTGTTAATTTTTTGAATTAGGACACTTTCATTCTAGATATTTGATAATGACCACAATTAAAAACGACCACTTCTCGTTGCGTTATTTTAAGTTTTGTTAATTTAAGTTTTTAAGTTATTGCGATTGTTATATATTAGAAATGAACCTATTTTCGGACCTAAATCACATTTTTTTTATCAAATAATCCAATGTTCAATAAGTCCCATGATTACTTTAATCATCGATAATAACTATAAACAATCCGTTTCTTAATGCTACACATTTGTTATGAGTTGTGATGAATTGTGATGTTGAACATATAATAAACCTGTAAAGAGTTTTGAAGTACTAACACAGCAATCCGTATTTGTTGAAAGTTTTCTGCAATTGCGAATGAAGCTTTAAAATTACATAATGCGTTTGTATTAATAACAAATTGTATTGATAATGGAATTACGTTATTGCCAACAAATTCGAGGTTTGAGTTGCTATATCATCACATCTACATCTAACAATTCGAGATAAGCCATAAGCAATTGCAATGTTTAACTGCCTCTGTGCCCGAACGGCTACCGTGGGGTGCCGCGCAGAGGTCCCGGTTTCGATTCCCAGCCCGGGAGAAACATTCGTATGGCCCTCATTTATTTCTATCGTAAGTTTGGGTGTATTTGTGGTTGTCTATGTTTGTGTTCAGGGCACCCGTGATATAGGGTTTCCTGCGGGGCTATGAGTGTGCGTGTTGTTATTGGATCTTCGCTGCAAATGGAATAAATTTCCGTAGGTATAATTTATCGATTACTTTGACACGATTGGCGGTATTTGATGGTATTTTTTCCTCAACGGTGTTTATTTATTTATTTTCAAGGGATAACAAACAATTGTACATGATATGATTACATTTGTTGTGAGGTTAAATGACATATGTACACGTACAACCAACAACATTATCCACATATTATTAGTATTAAGGCAAAACTGAAACAAGTTAAAAGTAAACAAAGAAATTAGCTCAGGGCTTCATTAATAGCTTTTTAAATTTAGAAGCAGGTAAATACAATATGTAAATAATCATTAACACTAAACAAATCATTCTACTGAGAAAGAATACGACGTAGAGGAACTCGCTTGCCAGCATTTGTTCGGCAGCGCGCCATTTTAAACAGCGGGAGCGCGTACGTCATCGAACTCTCGTGGGTACACTGTATTTAATACTTTGCACAAGATCTGGACAGTCAATCAAATTGTGACAAAGTCTATGGAATGTTACAGCTTGAAGAAGCATTCGTCTATTATGAAGTGTTAGCATTCTATTTATTCACCCCAAAACTATTTTTGAGACACAAAATAAAAAAAAATCCTTTTTCCATTCATTTTGTTACTTATTATAATTAAGAATCTAAGCAAAAAATACGAGGTTTGGTGCGCAAGAGATTATGGCATCAGTAGAGCTCCTTGTGAAAGAGTTCGTCCAGGGAAGTACTACCACCTGACCTATTTCAACCGCCAAGCGCCAAGCAGTAATGTGAGCATTACTGCGTTCCGGTTTCGAAGGGTAAGATTGCTGATGAAATTACAGGCACATGGGACTTGTCAACCTGTCGCTTCCTACCAGGCGCACAACTTGTTCGCCCCGTCGCATGGTATTATGAAAAAAACACAGACACACAGACAAAGATTTCAAACTTATAATTCCTCTTTTCTTGTGTTATGGATAATGTGACCATGCGTCCCGCTTTAAGCGGGACAGTCCCGCTTTTAAGCTTCGTGTCCCGCTGTACCCAAAATTTTAAAAATGCTCCGCTCTGATAAAACAGGACACAATAAACTAAAAAAAAATGGCGTGAAAGCGTAGCTGCAAGTAAAACCTTGTCGCCCACACCTTTTATTTAGTTCTATGTGCGTCCGTACTCCATGTGTATTGGCAGGTAAGAATCATTGGCGTGATTTTTAGGTCTTTTTAAAAATTTTAACCGACTTCAAAAAAAGGAACAGGTTCTCAATTCGACTGTATGCTTTTTGTTTATGTGTTTTTTGTGTATGTATGTTACGTGATAGCTCCGTCATTTTTGAACCGAATTTGATAATTCTTTTTTGTTGGAAATAAGGTACCTCGGTAGTGGTTCCCTTTAAATTTAAAGAAAATATTCCACCTCTGAGGGTGGCAAACTACCTCATGCCCATGAATGACTTTTGAGGTCAGTTGTTTTAGTATTCTGTACTGACATTATTTTTAATCATTAAACATTTCGTAACTACCATAAACATGCGTTTTATTTTTAAAACAAAAATAAATTTACACGTGACCCGCTCTGGGGGCAAAAATAATGGTCACATCAGTTATGGGTTAGAAATAAATCAGCAAATATCCCCAAGTTGTGCATTAAGTTGCAATTTAACGCGTGAATGAAAGTTTATACTATTTTTAGGAACCTCAAGCTTTGGAGTCATGGCCAGGCTTGTGGGACGCTTCTCGACCTTCAGAACCTTGCCTGCAGTACAATCCATTGATAGAGAAAGTCATCGGTAAGAATAAATAGCATTACTTTGTGAAATGTAAGACATTTAAATAGCGTTAAGGGACTATAATACCTCTAATGGCTTTGGTTGACTCCGCATACCAGTGAAAGTGTTGATTGAATCAACACTTGAAATATATATTGAAAGGACTAAAATGAGCATATTTAATTTAAAATGCAATATTAAAAATTCTTAACTATTGCATTTAAATTAAATATTATACTTAAGTTTTTTATGGAATATTAGGCTTCTTAGGTTTTCGCGATTGTTACACATAGGAAATGAACTATTTTTCCGGATTTAAATCGCATATATACGCGATTTAAATCCGGAAAAATAGTTTCATTTCCTATGAATATTAGGCTGTTTCACCACAATGATATTCAATAGTTTTTTTGTAAAATTACTCCACTGGTTTGTTATAATTATTACAACAAAGATCGAACACTTAGAAAAAAATTCCTTCGATCCGGCTGCATTCGAACCAACGTCTTCTACCAAACCGTGTCAGACGCTATGCCAACTAAGCCACGGAAGGAACCGTATTTATATACTCTTTATTTTTCGTGCTCTATGATTTTACTGCTCAGAATAATAAACCCACAGAAATCTAAACAATTTAGATTTACGTGACTATCTCAAAATAAAATTATTTACGTAAAATGCACTTTTTGTGAATTACGATATGTACGGTTAAGTAGAAAAAAAAATCGATAAGATTCTTTTATTAAATAGGAGAGAAATTTTCATGTATCTACCGCGTAATCTACCGTGTACGGTTAATACCGCACATTAATACGAAATAAAATACGCGCTTGCACAAATATAACAATAAATACCATTTTAAAGATAAAAAAAAAACAATGTTCGCGTCTTGTTCTTGCTGCACAAACTATCTTGATTATAATGTTGATAAATAAAGAATCCTTGTTGATCTTAAAAATGGTATTTATTTCGTTTACTTGATTACAAAATAAAATACGCGCTTGCTCACGACAATGTCTTGATTGCAAATGTGTAGAAATTATAACTAAACATAAAAACATAATAATGCTGACGCTGTAAAATACTTAATGTGCGGTATTAACCATATACGGTAGATTACGTGGGAGGACTCGATACGTGAAAATTTCTCTCCTATTAATAAAAAAAACATCGATTTTTTTTCTTCGAAGAACTTTAATCCTCTCTTAGTTTGAGGATTCCACGTGTTACAAGTTGTTTACATTGTTGGCTTACACACTACATACCATCACACCTGCTTTCCACCGGGATAGGAAAATACCTCAAACTGCACTCTCTACGTTTCTTACGTCTCCTCATAGCATGTAATCGTTTATTCTAGGTACTTTTATGTTTCTTTTAAGTGTTTAATAGTTGTACAATTTTTACCACGGGAACTGTGAGTAAGCTTGTGCGTATAAATTTCAGCTGTTCAAATAAAACTTTTATATGTTTTCTCGACTAAATTTGTTGAACCGATTTTTTTATTGTACACTCGCCAGCACATCAAGCTACACATTGACGCATCTTGTTCCGTTGCACTGGAGGCGATTTTCGAACAAAAATGTGTAGTCTGATATGCCGTTGTCCGTACATTATTTTATGATAGGATTCCACGTATTAAAAGTTTACTATGACGAGTAAACACTAAAAAATTTACATACCTATGTTTTTTTAAAGTGCAATACTTCATATCATTTATTTTTTAACAATTTAATAATCTCAGTACAGAGTACTAAAAAAACCAACCTCAAACGTACGTGGCATTACGTCTATTTGCTAAATTTTATTGAAATATCCTTAAATTCGCCACTATACAGGACTTGACACTGGAGATAATAAAAAATCGGTTCTCACTACTCAAAGAATATTGAAAGAAAAACGCCTTAAATTGGAGAAATAGCAAAATCAACCATTAAAATAATTGCTCCTAAATTAAAGTTGGGCGCTATTTATAAAAATGAATATTCATGCGTGAACAGCCACCCTTAGAGGTGGATGATTGCCTTCAAAATGAAATGGGACCACTATGAAAGTACCCCCTTTCCAACCAAAAAATAATCATAAAAATCGGTTCACAAGTACCGGAGTTATCGCGTAACACACATACATACATAAAAAAAAAAATACAGTCCAATTGAGAACCCAATCCTTTTTTAAAGTCGATTAAAAAATAAACTAAATTTCGATAAATATAACATTGCACACAGTAAATAAACTGAAAACAGTACCTATACTGTATACAAATATAGTATTATGTTGATTTCCTATAATGTAAACTATTTTAATATTGATTGTAGTGAATTATATTAATAAATAATTATTAAGACAAAGATTGAACACAAAGAAAAATTCCTTAGACCTGACAGGATTCCAACCTGTGTCTTTTTTGCCAATCTAGGGTAACCGCTCTACCAACTGAGCTAAAGGTCCACTCTGCAGACCTTATGATTTTTAACAGACTTCAAAAAATGGAGGATGTTCTCAATTCAACAGAATTTTTTTTACTTATGTTACGCGATAACTCATTTGTGAACCGATTTTGATTATTCTCTTTTTGTTGATAAGAGGGTACCGCAGTATTGGTTCCATTTAAATTTAAAGGAAATATTCCACCTCTAAGGGTAGCAAACTAGGGGATTAATCCGTTTCGCGCACTTTCCGGTAATTTCAACAAAACTTGCCAAATAGATGTAGGTAATTCCAATAAACTTTTAAGGTTGGTTTTTTTTTTATAAAAAAGTTGTTTCGATACGTTTGTTACACATCTTGCGTTTGTGACGTTTTGTTATTGTTAATTATAACAAACAAGTGGAGTAATTTCACAAAAATAATTGATAATCATGTTAAAAACAATATTAATAAACCGACATCAATCTCTGGTAGCTGTAGATCACCTTGAAAAAAAAAACGTTGAGTGCAGCGAGTTTATAATCAGAAATAGAGACGAAATGTCATTTAATTCGTTTGAAAACTATTAATACTAATTGCCGATAAAATGTGAGTCCGTTTGTTTTGTAATTAGATGTTTTACTGTTTTTCCCACACCACCGAACCGCCCCCATCGTTAGAGATATCTTTATTACAATGAATACAGAATATTTTTGTAATATACGGAGACGTACAGCAGGTGAGTTGTTGGCGCTGTACTATTTCAGTTTTCTAATTTATGATTCCATCGCAAACGAGAGTCGATATTTAAAAGTTATATAAGGGCTATTTATCTAATAGGATGGATATCCCTTATTTCTTCTCTATCTTTGGTTATATACTCGATCCTTGAGTGGAAAAAAAACTTTCCTAGATTTGTCAAAGGTGCAGGCGCTACGGAAAAAAGCCGTTAAAACGAGGATCTGTTACAAACGCATATATATATATTCCTCACTCTGTAGCTCAGGCGGTAACATGGTTGCCCTGGATCGAATCGATCGAAATAACTTTTGTTTCTGTTCGATCTTTGTATTAATAATTGTAAGCCATTTTATTGTAAGGACGTATGCACAATACAATCTTTAGTATAATAATAGTAAGTCATTGTATTGTATAATTACGTAACTACATATTAAATGTTACCTTCTCCCACTCAGGTAGTGAAGACTGTCTTCGTGTAAACGTATACTCTCCCAAGCCGTACAAAGGAGCCGATCTGCCTGTTGTGATGTACATCCACGGAGGAGCCTTTATGTATGGTGCAGGCGATGTCTACAATCCTGTATATATCATGGATAGGGATCTAGTTGTAGTCACACTCAACTATCGATTGGGACCTCTGGGTGAGTAGATTTACTTCGCTGACATGTGTCTCGTTTAGGAGAGCCTTTAAGGCAGGCTTCGAGATTATCAAGATGTTTAATTTCTTTTATAATTAACATGATAATTATCCGGTATATCGCCTTACTTTCTCAAACTTGTATCTTATAAAGAGTTTTTAATCAGGAGATGGTAAAACTTTCCATTTATTATAAATTTAGATTTTAAGACTTTCGTGGTTATTCACTAAATGATTATCACTAGTATCAGGTTTCTTACCACGGTATGACTTCTTTTTATTTTCCCGATATTTCGGAACGGTTGCACGCTCCATGGTCACGGGTTGACTGGACGGCGGCAGATGACAGCTTTATGAGCAGACATATCTGTCTACCCTCTTGCGCTGTCGACGACTACCTTCATCGCGATTTGTTGTGGCGTTACCATTGTCACTCACTTTTTTCACACAAACCACACTCACTGTATCCACACGCGAAACTGAACTCGAGGTGTTTTTGTTTTTATTACTGCACGCACTAAGGACCGGATTCCATGCACTGGACAGTTTAAAACCATCATCACGGTTAAATGTTTTGTACTTCGTGATCTCGATGGCTTCTCGTACCAACCGTGGTATGTAGTGACGTTCTGTCGAGAGGCTATGGGGGCTGGGGGCTATGCAACTCGAACCAGTGGTTAGTGTCAGTCTGTGTGAGATGTTGTGCTATAGCCGACTTCTGTGCATCATTGTATAATAAAAAGAAGTCATACCGTGGTAAGAAACCTGATACTAGTGATAATCATTTATTATAAATTTCTTATCAAGGTCTTAATTTGGACCCATTACTTTAAGAATAGGTAAAAGCTAATGTGTAAATATAAAAGAAATGTAATGTGAAATCAACCCGCAAAATTTGTAAATGCAGTCCATTTTTTGCATTTCAGTACTTTGTGCTTTAAGATACCTACGAGTTTGAGAAAGTAGGCGACGATATGATATACGAGAAGGCGCCTGAGAGGAGGGTTGATCATGAATGATAAAATACATATATCCGATAATTATCCACGCTGATCTATATAATATATTTACATAGCATAGTTTTGTCTCTATTACAACAACTACCTCCGTGACCAAACGGTTACCATGCCGGACAGCCAAACAGAGGTCCTAGGTTCGATTCCCGGGCCGGGAGAAATATTTATTATGGCCTACATTTATTTCTCTCGTGAGTTTGGGTGTAATTTGTGGTTGTCTATGGGTGTGTCCATGGCACTCGCGACACAGGGTTTCCCTAGTGCGGGGTTATGTTGAGTGTGTGCGTTATTATTTTTTTTTTTTTTTCTAAAAATGACAAACAGTGAGAAAACGAAATAAATCCGAAGAAAAATCCTTGGAGAAACGATCTGGCTTGTGACTTTTTGAGATTCAAATTGGACACGTTTGAGTACATCTCGGATACAACATCATGGCACGACATTACTAGCATTTTGTTGTTCCACTTATTTTTTTTTTGAATATCAATAATCATGGCATATTTTTTTTATTGGTTACTAGGTGACGCGAAAAACAAGCGCCTGGTAGCAAGCGATACGCCTGTCCATAGCAGGTACAGTGCCACTCAGAGCTTTAAATCGTAAAGATCTGAGGGGCACTGCCACTGCGCCCGTAATCCTGAGACATAAGTTGATAAGTCCCATGTGCCTGTAATTTCATCAACACCGCTTCTTTTGAAAACCGGAACGCAGTAATGCTCACATTATCTACTTATATCTAAACTATCAGTAATGTAATTCTTACAATTTCCTAGGTTTTATTTACACTCTAGGTCTAGACATATTTCAGGCATTAGTGTAATCAGTGGCGTATTCAAAAATATCCCTTCTTACTCAATTTCTATTAATAATTCTTGCAGGATTCCTAAGCACAGGTGATGAAGTAGTCCCCGGCAACGCAGGACTGAAAGACCAATCGATGGCTTTGCACTGGATCCAGGACAATATCCTCATGTTCGGAGGCAACCCTGACAGTGTCACGATCACTGGTGGTTCCGCTGGAGGAGCTAGCGTGAATTATCATTATTTGTCGCCAATGTCTAAAGGTATTTATTCTTAAAAGACTTAAAAAAAAAGGAGAAAATATACTTTTCTGTATACGATCGGACAAAACTGTAAAACGCAAATAGTTATTTGTTATGCAAAGCCTGAGCAAGCGAAGGAAGCTAAGGTTCAACAATAGATTCCTGAGCGTAGCGAGGGTTTTAAGGCACGAGACGCAAAACAACTTTGTTGCCGAGCGAAACACACAACTTTTCACCTCACTATAGCGAGGAAAATGGTAGGTTTGCACCTCATCGATTGTTATTCTTGCTTGTACTTATAATTTTTGTGTGATTAAGCGATTATTGAAATTATTTTAGTTTTTCGGTGAATCAAAATAATTTAACGAACACACTACTAATTATACATTTTTATTGAATTGATATTCAATTATTTTTTGTGAAATTACTCTACAAGTTTGTTATAATTATTAATACAAAGATCGAACACTCAGAAAAAATACTTTCGATCCGGCCGGATTCGAACCGACGTCTTCTAGCTTACCGTGTCAGACGCTATACCAACTAAGCCACGGAACGAACCAGCAGACCTCACGAATTTTTCTATGTGCGTGTGTCGTGTCTTTGTACTTGGTCTTTCAACGACTTTTTAGTCCGACCGGATCGAAGGAATTTTTTCTGAGTGTTCGATCTTTGTATTAATAATTATAAGTCTATCTTTGCTCACTTTTTAACCAACTTCACAAAAGGAGGATGTTCTCAATTCATCTGTGTTTTTTTTTTGTATGTATGCATGTTACGCGATAACTTCTAACTACGAAAATAAATAAAGAAATAATTGAATATCAATTCAATAAAAATTTAAAATACAGCGAATAGCGACATCTCTCGCCAGGACTGGTAACTGTAAAGGTACTAACTGGGTGATAAATCTTTCATAGATTTCTCATAGATGGCGCTACGACTAAAAAGTCGTTGAAAAAACCAAATACAAAGACACGACGCAAGCACATAGAAAAATTCGTAAGGTCCGCTGGTTCGTTCCATGGCTTAGTTGGTATAGCGTCTGGCACGGTAAACTAGAAGACGTCGGTTCGAATCCGGCCGGATCGAAGGAATTTTTTCTGAGTGTTCAATCTTTGTATTAATAATTACACTGCTAATTAGTTACCTTTGTCAATTTAATGTCAACAATAATGAGAATAATATATACCAACGGATTTGTAATACACAAATAAGTAATGTACGACAAATCGCGTAGCTGAATATGTCATTATCTTTTATTCATCGAAAGGAAAAGTGAAGTACACCACAGTCCATCGTCAAGTTCGAATTTCAAAAACCTTTTGCATGCTAGCGTGCAAAAAACAGTTTTGCGCGCAGATTTCTACTGAGAAAAAAGCCTTTCCGAGCTGGTGAGGTGAAAAGTCACACTGCCGTGACACGCGCGCGTCATTTTTACAGTAACAATTAGTCAAGTAAGACGTAATGCAGTGCTTCTATAAGCGTCTAACGAACTAATTTGTAAGCGCCCTTTAATCTTTCTATCAGATTGACTTGTTTTTTGTGGCACTTAAATAGATCGTAATTAGAGCTTGCAGAACTGGTCCGGTTCCTAAATTTTGATTCCCGGTGCTGGGCTCACCTCAGTACCGGATAGTCCCGGTATTCCCAATATTCCCGGTAGTTCTTGAAAAACCTTAACTGTATGTTATCTGTACGTATTCAATAGTTTACGTAACAATAGTACCATAAATAATAAAGAAAACCGTCTCTAGTCAAACTAATGGTTTTTATTCAAAATATCTAATTGAGAGATAATTACTATTAAATTTAACATAACATAATACCGTAAACCAGCCCGTTACACCAAGTACCAAGTACCAAGTACCGTAAAATCACATTGTAGTTAAGTAATAAGTTTAAGTAGCATTAATGGCATTAACAATTATTTATCAATCTTCAAAACGAGTAGAAATCATAATATTAACCACAAAAAATAAGAATTTTTGATTGTTTCAAATTAGTCTTAATGTTTGTTCAACGGTTGATATTACTCATAACTCAGTAGCTAGGTAGTTCCTTGCTATAACTGAGAGTACCGGGAAACTATAATAGCGGTACCGGTACTGATTGCACCTCGCCAGTACCTGGATTTTCCGGTATTTCCGGGACCAAGCCCTAGTCGCAATACAGGTAGCAACAGGTACTATTGGGAAGTGTTACAATAATAGGTAGCTTTGGGACCTGAGGAAGTTAGACCTTAGACAATACTTAAGTGTTTGTTTTACTCAAAATTGTATTTCAAATTCAAATATACGTGGGGCACACTCTACGTTTCCGGAATTAATAAGAAAAAAATAATATAAATGGTCAGAAATAAATGTATTGTTTCTCAAAATATTCTCCGTTGGCGTTAATGCACTTTTTCATACGAATGAACCAATTTTGAAAACATTTATGCCACTCCTCCGTGACAATCTCTGAAACATATTTTTCATACTCTTCGACAGTCTCTTCAGGTGATGAAAATCGTTGACCGCGTAACTGGTTCTTAATTTTTGGAAGTAAATAAAGGTCACAAGATGCCCGGTCGGGACTGTACGCGGGATGGCTCATAATGTCAACGTTGTTCACCATCAAAAATTCATTTGTCTGTCTGGCCGTGTGAGAACTGGCATTATCGTGGTGTAAGATGATACGGCGTTTACGGTTTTTTTTTTGGAGTTTGTCAGTAACTTACGGCAAACAAATGGCCGTGTACCAATCGCCATTCACGGTACGCCATATCCGCTTCGAGGCACTTTGCACGCGTGCCACTTTGGTTGGTTTCGGCTCATCTCGAAAGACCCATACGCTCGATCGCTGCTTTGTTTTGGGATCGTAACTATAAATCCATGTTTCGTCACCTGTTACTATGTCCCACACCAAATTTGACGCTCCTTTGTTGAATCTGGTAAGCATGACATTGCACCAAGTGACGCGATCCTTTTATTGAGCCTCAGTCAAATTGTGTGGGATCCACCGAGAACACAGCTTGTTCACACCCAAATGTTTCTGTAGTATTGATTGTATTCCTATCTTAAAGATGACTGAATCTCATGGTATGTCATACGCCTTTCTGTTTTGATCATCGCGCAAAGCATCGATGTTTTTGTTGTTCACAGCAGTGGACGGGCGATCATCACGAAATTCGTCACTGAGATTCACACGACCGCGTTTGATTCTACAAACCAGCTATAAATAGTCGCCTTGCATGGTGCTTCATCGCCAAAACAGGTTTGAAGCCGAGCGAAGCTCCGCTGAGCTGTTAAATTACACTTAAAGTCGTAGAAAATCATACTACGAAAATTTTCACGAGTCAAATCTATGGTGATAGACAACCAATTTCTAAAACATGACGCGGCAATGAAAAACAAGTGACAGTCAGATGAAACAAACTGTATTCCACAGCCAAAGAGTTCCATTTTCAAATGTTGTAATTACTTTTTAATTGTTTGTGTAAGTGGCCAGTTCCGGAAACTTATAGTGCGCCCTATGGATCTTTATGTTGTTTATTCTGAGAGTAAAGCTTAGATGCAACTGTAGAAATTGATAATAGTTGATTAGTTGATTACAATATATATACGTATGTTGGATATAAATGTCTCATTATTGTAGGTACGTAGAACCATGACTTTCCCATGTTATGTGAACAATATAGCTTTGGTGGTAATGAGATGCGATATATTGCCCTCAGAATGAAAAGAGGCACAACTACTGTATAAAATACGCATAATATATATATACATATATTTCTATGGATCTAAATTTAATATAAAATTCATTTTAAGAATGTGTATTGCCACACCCTAACAGAGTCCATGTTTGTATAAGACTGTATGTACTATTCATGATGCAATAAATAAATAAATAAATAGTTTTGCCTTTTTTCGTTACGAGGGCAGTATATAAATATACAATTTTAATTAGAGATATCAATCATTTTTAAGATTAGAAAATTAATATCACTAACAAATGTTATCAAAGTTTACGATGTTATCAAATGTCATTGACATGTCTTATCTGCCCTCCAACCTGTAACTATACCATAAAATCAAACAGTAAATGACAAAGAGACTAACGAGACTAAGATACGTATGAACACTGTGGTACAAATAGAGGCAGTGACATAAACGATAACATTTTACAACATTAAGCTGTTATACATATCTTCTTAGTAAATATTAAAATCTCCGGTAAACAATTAGGTATGACTACGTATTGAATTAAACAATAAATAAATAACTCATACACTCTTAGCCCCGCACTAGGGAAACCCTGTATCGCGGGTCACCTAACCCAGCCTCCGTCACGTAAATTGCAAAAATACAGTAAAGATCGAACACTCAGAAAAAAATCCTTCGATTTTCCGCATTCGAACCGAAGTCTTCTAACATACCGTGCCAGACGCTATACCAACTAACTAGTGCTTGTTGTCGTGTCTTTGTATTTGGTTTTTCAACGACTTTTTAGCCTTAGGGCCATCTATGAGAAATCTATGAAGGTATTTCGTCATCCAGTTAGATCTATCTCTGTATACCTCTCATCTTTGTATTAACAATTATAACAAACTAGTGGAGTAATTTCACGCAAAAAATAATAAAATATGAATTCAATAAAAATTTAAATACAGTACTTATTACTACTCCTTTCTTAAAAATATTAAATTTTTTGTTTTGTAATAGAGTTCTAAAACATTTAAAATTGAAAAAAAAAATTAGAAACGACTTTTTTAAAGGAATTAAAACTGCTTTTTTTTTGTAATAAATCGCAGATTATAATAATAATAGAAAATAACGCACGCACTCACAGCCTCGTACTAGGGAAACCCTGTGCCACATAGACAGCCACAAACTACCTACACTCACACTCACTGGATAAATAAATGTAGGCCACACAAACATTTCTCCCGGCCTGGGCATCGAACCCGAGACCTGTGCACGTCAGTCCAGCATGGTCACCGTTCGCACGAAAGTAGTTGAATAAACAATCTTGTAAAAATACCTAACCGTTTTGTAAATCGGCTTTTGAAAGACGTTTTAGGTTGTACGTATAACCCCGTAATTCCCTAGTCCACCGCATATATTATATTATTAGATAATAGATATTCCAAAGATTCGCACGAAGCATTACGCTTACACATTTATGTGGCGAACGGCTGTATACAGAAGCCCATTTTGCTTGCGTTTACGAACACGTTTTTAAGTCAAATTATATTACAATTAATATAACATTAGTTTACAAATATAATCTACATTTACTTAGTTTTAAAAATAAGTATATAAATTTTATTTATACCTAATGGTCATTTGTCTTAGTTTAGAGGCCCAATGTAAAACTATCAAAGTTAATTTATACAAATCAAACATTTTTATCGAAACTCAAAATAGATTACAATATCCATTGATTTAATTTATTTTATGTTTCAGACAAAGAGGATCAGTCATTAAAAAAGATGACCGTTTAGACTTTTTTGCCTGCTGCGTTTGCAAATTTAAAATGATCATTCAAATACATGCCAAAAATTAATTATCATAATCAGTAATCGCCTAACCAACAAAAATACAACCGAACCGAAACCGGTTACAAAGACCACGTGTTTTCGTCGAATTTTATTTGCCTTTTCCAATGTAACAAACTTTATTACGAATATTAATTGTTAACGTCTAAGTATAATACCAACTGTCTGCCAGGTTTGTTCGCCCGAGGCATCGCCTTCAGTGGCTCGGCGTTCACCCCATGGGCTCTCCAGATCAAGCCTGCTGAGAAGGCTAAGGCACTAGCGGCAGCCGTCGAATGCCCTACGGTGAATCATAAGGATTTAGTCGATTGTATGAGAGATTGCAACGCGGATTTGCTTGTAGCTGCACAGGCTGAGTTAATGGTAAGGTTTACATATATATTTTGTAGAGCAGTAGAGCTCCTTGTGAGTTCGTCCAGGGAAGTACCTTAGCTATTTCTGCCGTCAAGCAGTAATGTCAGCTTTACTCTTCTTCCTGTCCTTATCCCACGCTCGGTGGGGTCGGCGCAACATTTATTTTTCTTCCACTCTCCCCTATCAGCCGTTATTTTTATCCATCCATCTTTTCTTTGGCCTTCCTTTCCCCTTATATCCCTCCACATTCATACCTAGCACTCTTCTTGTCACATGACATTCTTCCCTCCGCATGACATGTCCATACCACGCTAACCTATTACTCCTCATCTTTTCCGTCATTGGTGCCAGTTTCCAACTTCCCCTGATGTACTCAATCCTTATCTTATCCTTTCTCGTCACTCCACGCATCCATCTCAACATTTACATTTCCGCTACATGCACAGTTCGTTCATCCTCCCTTTTCATCGCCCAACATTCTGATCCATACAACATGACAGGTCTAATCACGGTCTTGTAAATATTCCCCTTTAGCTTAAGGGGCATTCGCCGATCGCAAATAGTGCCTGTGACCTGTCGCCATTTCATCCATCCTGTCCTTACTCTGTTCTTAACGTCGCGGTCTATCTCGCCGTCGTTCTGTATTAACGAACAATTGGTAGGGATAAACCATCTAAGGCAATATTGGTAAAAGTAATGTCAGCTTTATTGTGTTCCGGTTTTGAAGGCTAGGGGTGCTGGTGAAATTACAGGCACATGGGACTTGTCAACTTATGTCTCAGGGTAACGGGCGCAGTGGCAGTGCCCCTCAGATCTTTGCGATTTAAATCTCTGAGTGGCACTGCAACTGTTATGGACAGGCGTGTAGCTTACCATCAGGCGCACGACTTGTTCGTCCCGTCACTTGATATTATAAAAAAAAAACATTGCTCCGGCCATCAGAGATGACGAGATTTTGTAGCTGGCAATAAAAAGGTATATCACTTAATCCAGCCTCCGTCACAAAAAATTGCAATAATACAGTACGTTTTCCTATTCCTTTCTTAAAAATATTTCCCTTTTCGTAATAGAGTTCTAAAACATTTAAAACTGAAAAAATATTAGAAACCACCGTCTTTTACATAGTAGAATTTAAAACTACTTTTAACTACTCGTAATAAAACGCAGATCATAACAATAATAATAACGCACACACTTATAGCCCCGCACTAGGGAAACTGTAGAAAAAATGTAGGCCATACAAATATTTCTCCCGGCCTGGGAATCGAACCCGAAACCCTCGCGTGGCAGTCTAGCAAAGTAACCGGCCACGGAACCAACCTATTCTATTTACATACTATATACTTACGTAAACACTTATCTCCACTTGCACTATACTTAAGTACATTTTAAACCAATGCTTAAATTAATAAGATACTCGTAACACAATGTATTAAGATTGTCTTTTGCATTGCAAGCAGTGGTTTAAAACGTACTAAGTTTTGTGCAATGCCACATGATGCCACACTGGGCGTTGCGTCGTCGACGTAACCATAGGACGCAACGCTATGAGAGCAACGTTTACGGTGGGTGGCTTAGCGCGCCATTCCAACGCACCGTATGGCATATCGTTCTGATTTATGTCGAACTGGAAAGTTAAAACGTCTAACGTGCATTGAAAAAATATTACAGAAGAACAAATTAAAGTAATTTTTTTAAGAAAAAAAGAATCATAACTCTAATTTTATTACTTGTATGGAAAAGCTGAAGTTTTTATCTACCCAGCATCGATATGTAGTACAACGCAACGTCACAACGCAACGTCATCGCAAAGCCGACGCAACGCATAATGTAGCATCGCTCTTAAGCCATCTTCCAAATTCCAGGACTGGAAAGTACACATGTTCACCCCGTTCACACCCACCGTTGAAGCGCCACAAGTGAAAAAGCCTTTCCTGATCAAGTACCCGTACCACGCAGCGCAAGATGGAGACATGTACAATGTGCCTCTTATTACATCTGTCACTTCGGAAGAGGGATTATACCCTGCTGCTAGTAAGTATTTAAAGGATCTTTCCACAGCACCATCCACCTCACCACGTAGTACTCTCAAACAGATGTCCCAAATTTTATACATCCACTTAAGAACACCAATCATCATCATCAATCTATACGTCCCACTGCTACGAAAGGATCTCCTCTCATGAGAGGGTTTTAGATCATAGTTCGCCATACTGGTCCAATGCGGTTTGGGTACTTCCCACGTTTTCCGAGGGTTGTGAACCGTCTTCGACGTGTTGGTTTCATCACGATGTTTTGGTTCACCAAATCTAATAGTAAATTTCGCACATAAATTCCGAAAAACTCAGAGGTGCGATGCGAAACCACGGCCTCTTCTTCAGAGACCGTTAAAACTATAAGGCAACCACGGCTTTTAAGAACACCAATGTGGAGGTGTAATATGGATAGATATCCACATTATCAAGTGTCCGCGCAGAATGCCGCGGCAGATGGAGCGAGCTGCCCTGCCTGCCGCTAGCTTTTCCGTGCGCTGCGCCCAACTGACTAGTATCACATCCTAATATTCAATATTTTCTTAAACCTAAATTTATACACCTTACTTCCAATTACATGTCTTCATTGGACCTAACTGTGTTTCATCATTTCAAAAAACCTCAAATATGTCCTTAGAAAGATATAGGACAATGATCTATCAATTACCGAAACAACAATGGTCAATAAAATTAGCATAAATTTTGTTAAATATATTCATACCAGTATATAGAGTAAGAGATATCTACTAAATAAAAACAGCAAATATATTTCTTTTTAATGTAGCTCAGTTACCTAAACTGTTAACTGAACATTATCTTGCCGTCGCCTTGCATAATGTAGAAATGATACGTAGATTCTTTACCTAAATAACATTTAATTACATTTTCTACCAGTGTACCAGAGGGATCCTGAGCTCCTGCAAGAGCTGGAACATTACTGGGAGGAACTGTCCAGTAACATCTTTGAATACAACGACACTTTGCCTCTGGAGCGTAGACCTGAGGTTGCTGCAAGGATCAAGCAGAAGTACTTGGCAGGCAAGCCTGTCGGACAGGAAACTTTCCCGCAACTTGTTCAGGTATGGAATTTCATTGAAGCCTTATCTTGCAATTATAGAAAGGCTTCATTAGTTACCTTACATAAGTACTCATAAGTACAGACCCATATCTTCTACCTAGTGTTCTCCCTACTCAACCTTTTGGTTATAAGGGAAGAGCACTATTACCTGTGCAAGCAAGCAGTCCTGGCCCCATATCAGCACGTTGCGACACTTCAACCAGTTCTCAAAAGTCTAGTGCCTTGGGTGAGCGTCCACGGGTGCACGTATAGCACCCTCCCTATTGTCCAGATAGCAGAGTTGAGGGCTCGCTCACTTCCTGCTGTACATTGGACAACAAGCGTCTCTCCAATTCCAAAGATTCTTAAGCGGCTGAAAGGGCCAGAGGATATCTTGCTTATCCTCTACTAGTTCTCCAAACTAATACCGGAGATATCAATCGCAGTATTTAGCGAAACCCGGACTTAGCTTCCAACTTAAAGGGCAACCCACGTGGCCAGCGCATCTTTTCAGATTTTGTTGAAACAAAACCTAATTAAGTAGGTAATTGTCAATTACCCCTAGAGATGGTGAATTCAAGAGATTTTATTGTCTATCAGGCCCTCGGTGACCGTCTATTCGTAGTGGACGTAGGCAAATTAGCTCAAGTACACGCGGCGAAATCAGGACAACCGGTGTACGTCTACCGATACTCATTTCGTGGAGACATCAGCCTGAGCTACATTATGGCATTGACCAAGAGGAATTACGGTAAATATTTATGTCAGAAGTGAATTGAAAATTTTCCTTGTTTTTTTTATAACATCAAGTGACGGGACGAACAAGTCGTGTGTCTGATGGTAAGCTTTAGCAGCAAAGCAGAGCTTTGAATTACATAGATCTGAGGGGCACTACCACTGCGCTCGTTCTCCCTGAGACATAAGTTGACAAGTCCCATGTGCCTGTAATTTCATCAGCACTCTTACTATTCAAAACCGGAACACAGTAATGCTGGCATTACTGCTTGGCGGCAGAAATAGGTAAGGTAGCAGTACAACCCTGGACGGATCCTTTCACAAGGAGCTCTACTGCTACTAAAAAGAGCTCTACTGCTTTTTCATGTGAAAGTAACTTAACAAGTACATATTTTTGCTCCGTAACAATATGCATTGGCCCACAGTCCGGTGTGCACCCCAGAAAAATGTTATCGACCCACAAAACAATTATTATAATCGTAAAGTGAAGTCGAATTATTATTAATTTTTGGGTATCTCCAGAATCAATCTCGTTACGCCAAGTGTTAAAATCCCCACCCCCAAGTCACTGCTTACAAAAGCTGCTCAACATTTCTTTATTACTGTAGAACATTTTAAGTGCTTCGACCATAACTTTAGAGATTTCCTATTATTTGTGGAATTTTACAGACTAAATCATAAAGGTAAATAAATAAAGGTTGACATCAGATTTCATTATTTTTAAAGGATTTTTTAAATCGCAGGAGTGAGCCATGCTGACGATGTGCTCCACATTTTCGAGCAGTTGGGACTCACCTCCAACTTTCGGCAGGACAAGCTGATGACTGAAGCCTTCCTTGACATGGTCGATAGCTACGCGAACACTGGGTAATTTGGAAACTACGATAGGCTTATCAATAATGCCAAATTGTTATTAGCTAATGAAACAAAAAACAATTGCTTTTTATGATAAGGTTCTAAGTGAAGGAACGAACAAATCGTGCGCCTGGTGGTAAGCGACACGCCTGTCCATAACAGTTGCAGTGCCACTCAGTGCTTTCAATCACAAAGATCTTAGGAGAAGAAATAACTAACTACACCAACTGTTCTGAAACAAATGAATTTCCTGTATTATGATATGAGTACCAAAGCAACGGAATTCACTCTGAGGCACTTCCCAGAACACCCAGACCATAACCAATATGGAAAGGATATTTCCCAAATTGGTCCTACTTGGAGTTGAACCCGGGACCTCCGAATCTAGCGCTGACAGTGTAAACCGTTAGGCCACCGAGGTCGTCATAACCTGAAACATAAGTTGACAACTTCCATGTGCCCGTAATTTCAAGCACCCTTAGATTTTTGCGCACTGCATCCAATGCGTATATGTTCCGAAACCTTTTTTTTTTTTTTTGACGGGGGTGAAGTCTTTATGGATACCCCTGAGCCCAGGGAGACTCAGGGGTTATGTGGGGACACTCTCTCCAGTCTGGAGGGCCTACCCCATTAAAACCGCCCCGGGTTTCCCTCTCGCCAGTTGAGTCGGCGCCGTGGGATCAGTGAATCCGAATCTAGGCTATACAAGTCTAGCAAACTCGAACCCACTCCGGTTCGTAACCAGTTGCGAAAGTAACACAATTGTGTTTTGTACGATACCAGTTGCGAACGAAGACTTTTTTGTACTCGCACGATACCGTGGTTTTTCGTTCGTAACTGGTTACGAAAAAAGCATAATTATGTTTTGAACGATACAGGTTTACCCGATTCCAATCGTAGTAAATACGAATGTCGCTTATACACCTAAAGACAAAATGATCCCTGTGACATTTCGGACCGTCATTTCTCGGATTCGGAACTGATAGGTACGAATCGGATGTAGTGAGCAAATGCTCTTACCCTCCAAAACCGCAACGCAGTAATGCTCACACTACTGCTTGGCGGCAGAAGGAGGTATGGATGGACTCTTTCACAAAGAGCTCTACACTTACTAAATCTACGTATCTACCAAATCGTTCCAATTTGACCACACTGATATGCGTCTCACTGTTGGATACAAGTTTTTAGGAATTTTCTACAAAAAAAGCGCGTGCTTAAGTAATATTACCTCTAACTAGAAATAATCTTTCAGAATACCAAAACTGGGCAATACACCGTGGTTGCCCGTAGTTCCTGGATCAGCAAAGATCAACTACTTGGAGATTACGTCTCCCGGAGTTATGGAAATGAAAAATAGCTCCGACTTCGGACATCGCTCCTTCTGGAACAGTCTGGGCTTTATAGAGAATGAAAATCATCCAGATCATTTTACGGACGAACACTATTCTTATTAAATAACCTTAAGATTGTCTTAACTGTCATTAATTGGAAGTCAATAACACTATGACACTAAATTACAGGGTTGACAAAGCTATATTGCTAATAATATTGTGTACTTCCGTGGTAGTATTGCCAGGACCCTTAAGTTGAAAATTACATTTCGTTACGTGAAATGTTGCAAAAGTTACATTTTACTAGTTCGTTTTTTTAATTAACCCTTTGACCGCCGTGGACGCTTTAAAGCGTCTTACGTTAACTTTGTTGATACGCCAATGACGCAGAAAAGGGTCAATAAAACCCTTTCAATTGGAATTGATAAATAAATGTTAAGACGTTCCTTGTGTTATTTGTATATTCTAGTTAAGTATGGATTCATAGTTGCATTTTATGTTCAATTAAGTATGTTCTTCTTTGACTTTTTAATTGCACCGACTGCAGAGCTGAGCCGTTCTGATAACTTATTTATTTGTGGATCCCATTGAAATTTAGCATCTACAGTTACACATGATAATACAACTGCATCTACAAGGTTTATTCTTTCATGACATTTGTGGTCGCCTGTCTAACGTTGTTGTTGTTGGGCAATGTAAATTTCACACATATTCCTTTTCTGCCATTGACGAGCAGGTTATTAAATGCAAAGCAATCTATCTGCCTTAGGAGTACTGTTTACATTGTCATCGGAACACATATGCCTTGTAACTGTAAATAATAAGAAAGTAACATCAGCAAAACAGTACTATCTCATGTTGTATACCCTCAATGAGACTAGGTGAGTCATTAATATAAACTAAAAATAAAAATGGACATAGAATTGAACCTTGAGGGACGCACATGCCAATTACAGACCCTGAAGATCTCGTCTCTGTACCCTATCATATTATTATGTACCTATGTAATTTAGTACTATATTATTCACGATAAAAATGATTATGTATACGTAATAGCGTAGTAAATATAATTTATTTTTAAGATACATAAATAAATATGATATAGACCTAAGTTGCTCTTGTATTTATTTCTATTTCTGTCTAACAATAGATTCGTACAAAAAGTGAACGAGCACTGGGCCAAGCAATGCCGTCATTTTCCGAGATAATTACAACACAAACTTTTTTTTTATCTCTTTGTTCATAATTGATACAATTAAAATAAAATAATAATAGTCGGTACTTAATAGCGATGAAAGTTATTGTAACATAAAATGATAATGAATGTCAATGAAGCAAAGGGACCTCATTCTAGAAGCCTCCGCTGTGTAAAGCGTTTAGGAATGCCCAGTTTTTGCCTATCAAAAATAAATTCCCTCAAATGTTTTTTAAACGTAAACTTAGTTTTAAAGAATGCAAGCGAGGGTGGAATATTATTCCAACACTTTGTAGCTTGATACACAGTGCGATGAGTTTGTCCCGCCAACAGAGGTCTCACGGTTCTAATAGAAAATTTGTCGTGAAAATTAGTGTTTTAACTTTCCATACAAGTACTCTGGTTTTTGGAACTTTATCACGCCATGTGGGTGTATTATTCTCATCAGTAAAATTATAAACATGAAAAATTAAGAGTATATAAATATGGTTCGTTCCGTGGCTCCTTCCGTGGTTCCGTCATTTTCCGAGATAATTACAACACTAACCTTTTTTTTAACTCTTTGTTTATTTAGGGACTTGATTATGGTATTCATTTTAACAACTGCCGCATACTGCCAGCTTATGATGAGTACCGTAGATGGAAAAGTGCTGCTCTATTATAAAACAATAGATGTACTTGTCAAGTTTGGTTGTATTGTAACAACAAATAGCCTTAATCGTATTTTGGTCAGAAAACTTCGCCATTATAGTGTGGCGGGGCCGTGATCTCGCCTTCTTAAATCGTATTTAATGGTAGGGTATAGAGGGTCCATGTCAGCGCTATGACACCATCAGGGTCTGTATGGTTACAGATCGTATCTCGCTAATGCATAGGCGTCACTCAAGGTTCAATTCTAGGTCCATTTTTATTTTTAGATTATATTAAGGCACATGCCAACGTTGCGAGCCCTTTACAGGTCCCATGGTCACGGTTGACTGAGGTGGTAAAGTCATCAACCTATAATATTAATGTAAACTACCCTATTTTTTTTCACCGTAGTTACAAACATTTAATCAACGGTGACCATGGGACTTGTAAAGGGCCCGAAACGTTTGTTTGAAAAAACAAATATACGCGATTTAAATCCGGAAAAGCAGTTCCATTTCCTAAGTTTAATTTACTATAAAAAGAATAATATTTTTATCTTCTTATCGTTTCAATGGAATACTCTATAATATTTGCCATCGCGGTGAAAGCATTTGCCAATCGCCGTAAGATATGTACTCACCGATTGTGGCCCAGAGTGCGCAAGACTACAAAGGAATGGCATGCCGTGAGGGGAAGCTCCTGTCGTGCACCCCATTTATGAAAAATAGTGATAAACATAACATTAATACGAGGATTAAAAGTGTATCGGCTGTTCTTTACAGTCGTCTTCATAAGGTTACAATTCATTCATGGGGAAACGTATTCGCTTATAAATTAAAATTCTGGTTGACATTGAATATTTGCAATTCAATTATTAATACAAAGATCGAACACTAAGAAACATTTCTTTCGATCCGCTGGCTGGATTTGAAACAACGTCTTTCCGTAAACCAGACGCTATGCGAACTAAGTCACAAAGTTTCAAGTAAAAAATTTAAAATCACAAAGATCTCAGGGGCTCTGCCACTGTGCCTGTCACCCTGAGACATAAATTGACAAGTCCCATGCGCCTGTAAATTCACGCTCGCCCTTCAAAACCGGAACGCTGCAATCCTCACTATGTGAGGATTTATTTGTAATGCAAGGCTTGGCGGCAGAAATAGGTAAGGTGGCAGTAATTCCCTGGACGAACTCTTTCACAAGAAGCTCTACTTCTACTAAAATATTATTATTTACTTGTACTAATGTATCTACATTAATTTAATTTATAATCGATATTCTTAAACACAAACATTGAACAAGAAGTTGAATTAAACATATACATATATATCTCTTGGGCACAACTTAAATGTAAATATTACCAACCTAAGTAAATAACGTAGATACCAACATAAAACACTATCAACACTGTCTGTTTGTTTATTTTTGCTCAGCCCAAAACATACATATGTATTTAACTTGCCATTTACACACATAATCTGAGACAGTCAAGTCGTCGGAGACATAGTCTAACCAATCTAGAAAACAGTCAGTTTAAATCGGAGTGTCTGCGGCAGCGCATGCGCTGCATTCCCACTAGCATTCTAAATTTAAAAATGCTATCTTTAAGGTTATTTTTGTTCGCGATAATTGCTGTACTGGCGGTCGCCCAACAGGACAAAGAACCCATAGTGAGGATTGGACATGGCGTTCTTCAAGGAACATGGAAGATTTCTACTAGAGGAAGGACTTATGGAAGCTTTGAGGGTATCCCG
This sequence comes from Hyposmocoma kahamanoa, assembly GCF_003589595.1. NCBI lineage: Eukaryota > Metazoa > Arthropoda > Insecta > Lepidoptera > Cosmopterigidae > Hyposmocoma > Hyposmocoma kahamanoa. The sequence goes on from NW_020654466.1 coordinate 20,304,509, forward strand.
TACGCAAGACCACCATTAGGGAAATATAGATTCAGAGTAAGTAATACACGATTCTTCTTAAAAGTTACTATTACGGTTCATTCTGTTTGGGTCAAGCAGCAGGGACAGTGGCTCTATTTAAGAATTTATTTTTTATAAGCCATTTCAAAAATGTATATCGTTCACTTGACATAAAAAAAATCATTGGTATATATGTAAATTACCTATAGAATACAGCGGTTTTCTTGTAAAATTTCGATGTCAGTTGGTGTTTTTTTTTCTATCATGAAAATTGTTAGGAATCGTGTTTTCAAACCATATAGTAAGCAGTGTATATCTACAATTTTACTATATTTTTCGCAAAGTGATTGATCCAACATTTTCACTGTCATGCGGAATCAACCAAAGCCATTTGAGGTTGTATAGACTCCTAAGGTACTTATCAACATCTGCAAAATGACAACTTTTCAAGTGAGAGATAACTTTTTTTTATTAAATACAAGAGAAATTTTCAGGTAACCTGCCGTAATCCAGAAGTGCATTTTTATATAAATAACTTTATTTTTATATAGGCCTATTCACAGAAATCTAAATAGTTTAGATTTCTGTGGGTAGATAGATAGATAGATAAAACGTTGATTGTCTTGCATCACACACACAACAATATAATAGAGTAAATTGATTAAAAGTGTCTCTTTTAGAAATCAAAATTAAAGAAAAAACAAGAAACATAATACTAACCTACTTGGTACTTGGTACTTGGTGCAACGGGCTGGTGTCCGCAACTCGACGACAAAGCGCCTATACTAACCTAATGATCCTTAGCTTGTGTGTGGAAAACAAATAGGTCGTGCCTCAGTGCAAAATTTGCCCAACAGCAAGACACTGATTTTCAGCCACCACGTTCGAGAGTAGCGCGTTTAGTATCACGTGAATATTATGTAAAAATTAATAAATAGTAACTGTGAAAAAAAATTCAGAAAAAAATTGTAATGCAAATTCGTAATTGATGAAAATAAAATAATAATAATCAGTACTTAATAGCGATGAAAGTTATTGTAACATAAAATGATAATAAATGTCAATGAGGTAAAGGGACTTCATTCTAGAAGCCTCCGCTATGTAAAACGTTTAGGAATACCCAGTTTTTGCCTATCAAAAATAAATTCCCTCAAATGTTTTTTAAACGTAAACTTACTTTTAAGGAATCTAAGCGAGGGTGGAATATTATTCCAACACTTTGTAGCTTGATAGCGGAAGCTCCAGTAAAGGCCAACAGAGTGTTTGTCCCGCCAACAGAGGTCTCACAGTTGTAATAGAAAATTTGTCGTGAAAATTGGAGTATTTTAACTTTCCATACAAGTACTCTGGTTTTTGGAACTTTATCACGCCATGTGGGTGTATTATTCTCATCAGTAAAATTATAAAGCACGAAAAATAAAGAGTATATAAATATGGTTCGTTCCGTGGCTTAGTTGGCATAGCGTCTGGCACGGTTGGTAACCTATCACAAATTCGAATTTCTTTGTCCGAAATAACGTTTGTTCGAATTTTCATTACACCGAAAACCGACTTATAACGAAGCCGTTGTTCTTTCAGAATATGTTGGATGTTTATCGCAAAGACACGATTAGGTTCGGTTAGGTTAGATGAAGTTCGGTTTAAAACAACAAACATTTTCCTCCCAAAATTACTTTCGAGATTATGAAAATTCGAGCAAATGTTATTTCTGGAAAATGTCTGATAGGTAACTGGCACGGTTTGCTAGGAGACGTTGGTTCGAATCCAGCTGGATCGAAGGATTTTTTTCTAAGTGTTCTATCTTTGTATTAATAATTATAACAAAGCAGTGAAGTAATTTCACAAAAAATAATTGAATATCATGGTGGTCAAACATCCTGATATTCAATAGAAAGCACAAATACATATCTAATTTACAAGCAACACTTAAGAATCGCAGGTATTATGTTCATTTTGGTTCAATACATTAATACGTTCCCCTGTAAAGTTGTGAATTTGAACCTAGGACTCTTTACGTCAGAGGGATCAGTATTCATAATTTGTTTCATTTACTTCGTATTATTTCTATTATTTTTACTTTCGTGTGATAAAAACACTTTTAAGGGTACAAGACTTATTTCGTGGATCATTTGTCTGTCAAAAATATTTCATGATCTAAACGATGTCAGTAGTAATAAAAATGCCAGTAACATTAGCAAATATCAGTTATGATAGCATCCATTACTGCCACATTTAACTGTTCGGTAGCAGTAATAATTAAAAATCACTTAAATACAATTACAAATTCTATTACTTTAGTGTTAATTACCCCAGGTAGAGCGCCATATCGTTATTACATTTAGTTATCACAGAACCAATACCACAGCCTTTAGAACTAGGTACCATTAACCTAATATTACCTGACATACAATATCGATATTTTAAGAAGAAACGGCGTAAAATTCAAGCTAGAAAGTTTTGTGCAGCGAATGGAAGACATTTCATATCTCAATCATTTTTAAATCTATAGGTACTATTCATTTTTAAGTTTACGTAAAAAGCTTCTTTTATATCAAATTTTAACCCACCTACTTCACAATAAATAATTAATAAAATAATAAAATAAAAATTAATAAATAATTGTCAATAAAACTTGGCTTTTACTTTAGACTATGGATTTTTTTTCCATCCCCTAAGGCGTTTACACCCTTTTTTCTGCGTTAAAAATTATTTAACGAACTCTTTCACAAGGAGCTGTACTTCTGCTAAAACTAAAAAAGCATACGTTAATTTAAGAATTTTGCCTAAAGAATATGGTAATTCGTTACACGGTAGGCTGTACTTCACGTGATCATATAAAATCCAGAAAATAGGCTAAAATAAACGTCGAAAACGAATTGGGCGTTTGTCGATGTCGAACCTGTGTCAAACTTTCTCCGCCTGTTCTTATTTTATTCATATTATTATTATTTTGCGGGACGCGAGCGGCAGTCCCCCACACCTCACCTCCTAAAATGTAGGCTCGCATTGAAACAGGGTTTTTATATTAGATACAGAAAAATATAACCCACGTCCTCGATGTAACTCCACTTATGCCTCTCTTCCAAAAGGGGTGCGAATATCGTGACGCCATCGTGAGTCTTATAGGTATTTTGAAAAACATTTATTGTTTTTCAGTAACGCTTTTCCTCCACACTGACGCACATTGACACAACACGTAGAAATGTCATGATGTGTACTTTAGACTAGTCATCCACTCTTAAAGCAAAGAATTACTTTGCACCTTGTGTTTAAAGACAATAAAACGAGTTATTCTTGCTTTGTCTAGTTTGTTCTTTGTCCTTTCAAACATAAAAATTACCGACAAGTTGTTCGCCAATTCATTCGATTTGGATCTCAGGTCAATTTCTGTTTATTAAAAGTTTGATGGAGAATTAAGCCCGCAAAAGCCAGGACAAAAAATGTAAATAATGAAATATTTATTCACAATGTAAAGATACAAATTCTCAATTCGTGTTGCATCGTTTTAATATTTTAATTTTCAGTCATTGACCTGCTATGTTCAATATTTTGAAATGTTGTTCAAATAAAAAAATTGAAATTTCGAAAATTACACCTGTATAAAGAGAAAATTAAATGACTTTGTTGCTTACTGTCCGTAACTTATTTTCTAACAATTTTATTGTTATGCGACCATTACGAGACATTCAATTGATTTTTCTTACATTGTGTATTTAGAGTGGCAAATGAAAAATTACTAACGGTGCCTCGAGGTTTGGGATTTTTTACCACCCGCACATACAACGTTTTTCATAATATTTGCAAGGAAATAGAAATAATGATAATTTATTTCTTGCATGAATAAATATCGCTTCACTTGTTTTTTATTTATACAGATGGCCAGCTATTCTTTTAATTTTAACTCAAGCTAAACTGTTGTAAATGGCAAAAACGGCATGCAGTCATTACGATAAAGATATAAAATAAACAATTTCAAAATACTCATAAACAAAAATGCAAAAGAAAAATAATTTGGAACACAAAATAATATCAAGTCACATTCTATACCTAATATTTTAAGGAAGTTTGGGTCGTCGAAATCGTCAGAAAAAAAATTTTAGTTTTTCTGATGCCTATTAAAAACTACGCGATAGATAATGTGCATTACTGAGTGATTTTTAATTAATTCCACTCATAATTACCGTAGACATTGAACGATTAATATTATATTGAATGATGGTAATGAAAGCATGAAAAAACTAGACAATTTTGCTGCTAGGTACTGAACACAAAAACACGAATTATGTTGTAATCATAGTTTTATTTATTATATAGCTCCAACGAAAACTCTGTTTAAATTTTTTCATGTGATTTGTAAATGTCAGTCAAAAAACGTTTTTGTTTTCTCACTTGCGTTATGAAATCCTTTTTCTCATAAGAATAATTTGAATTGAAAATTGTATTTTACTATTACTTAATAATAAAATAAATTAAATTAGTTTATCTTATATTCCTCCATATTTAGTGCTAAGACCACTGGCCTTACAATACGCTGGAGTACTTCGACTGAAGGACTTACATCCAGAGTCATAAAATAAATTTTAAAAAATAGAGATCTTCCCCGCTATCACGCAAGACCCTGAACAGTCTTACAAGTGCTTAGCCAAATCCTAAATAAATTTTAAAAAAATCCGTTTCACAAGTACTACACACATAAAATTATGAATACCTAGTCAATTATTTCAGTTCCCTGTAGATTCGGAAAAACTACCGTAGCCTGTAAAAATGGAACATACAACTGAAGCTTGCAACAATTTGCATACCAATAAACCGCGTGAAGAATTCAAAGTCATAACAACCGCTTCTATGTATCCCTCGAGATATTTCTTATTTCAACAAGAGACGTGCCGTGAATTTTATTGTAACGAGAATCTTACAGGTTTATATACCACATAAGTACATACATAAGTCAATTGCTGCAAGACTAACTCAAAAACGCTGCTAATCGCGTTACAAGGCAGCTTAGTCGAATATTTAGTACCTATTTATACACCAGATGTCGTGACGAGCAATGTTTGAAAATAATTTGTTTTACATTGGCAACAGCAATTTATCAAAGCTGTTCTAATTTCTGGTGATAACAAACAAACCAACTAGATGGCGCTTATTGCACAGATTTTTATGGATAGTGGCGGCTATTATTATATATATATATAATAAAGCTACAAGTTCTTACTGACTGATAGAAATAGAACGCATACTTCGCGATATGGTGGAAAAAAGATATTCTTACCGTTGTACGCGGATAGATTCCAAAGCAAAGAATCAAATATGAGACGACCTAAATGTGGGAAATATGAAAGAGTGATCAACGGCCTGCAAAAACTATAATATGTGGAGGGAATATTTGTGCACTTTTATGAGGTACACCCTGGTCAATTTCCGCCGGAAGTAAAAAAATGTTCGAAATTCAAATAAATAAGATGGCCGCCATACAATTTTCAAAGTCTCCTATCATAGAAGCTATTGGAGATAGGTAGGAGGTGCTCGAAGGAATGTCATAGAGATTAATAGTGGTCAACAGTCTGGGTTAAAAAAAACAAGATGGCGAATTCAAAATGGCGGCCGAATAAAAACTTGCTTCGATCCGGCTGAAAATTGGTATGTGGGGGTCTTTAGGAGTCCTTAACCATAATTTCATGGGTTAAAAGTTTCTTTTCGCCATTTTTTATTATGGCTGTCATATAAGCGTTTTTTTCGTCAAAAGTGGCTGCAGAAACGGACTTGCTCTGATAACTAATATAATATACTTTGAGGCTATTGTCGAGCGTCATCTAGATATAAGACCGAAATTTTGACCTTTTCCAGAGTCTCCTTGAGTTATTGGACCACAGTAATAGGAAGTTTATCGTAAAGCAATGTGACGATTTCGAGTTTACTTTGCTTACCTATCAAATAAAGATTATTTGCGTAAATAACAAGAACGAATAAGCGGTTACGGGTATGTGGCTTTCTCGTCTAACGTCTAAGAACAAACTTGGTGTCAAGCGTGTCAAGCAACCGTTTTTTGTAACTTCAACCAGACCCAACAGTCTACCTTATAATTGGTTTTTGTAGCAGTAGAATTCCTTGTGAAAGAGTTTGTCCAGGGAAGTACTGCCACCTTACCTATTTCTGCCGCCAACTAGTAATGTTAGCTTAACTACGTTCCAGTTTTTCAAGGGTACGTGTGCTGGTGAAATTACAAGCACATGGGACTTGTCAATTTATGTCTCAGGGTGACGGGCGCAGTGGCAGTTCCTTTCAGATCTTTGCGATTTGCAACTCTGAATGGCACTGCAACTGTTATGGACAGGCGTGTAGCTTACCACCAGGCGCTGGTCGTCCCGTCAATTGATATTATAAAAAAAACCTAATAGTCAAATTTTTGTTGTTGTAGGAACCTCAAACCTTGAAATCATGGCCAGGACTGTGGGATGCTTCTCGACCTTTCCAACCTTGCCTGCAGTACGAACCTTTTGTGGGAAAAGTCATTGGTAAGAACTGCAACACCTACCATAAGTAAGGTTTTTCCAAATCCCAGTAATCTTAGTCTTGAAAATTGCGAGGCTCGACCATTTTTTCAGTCTCGGTAATTTCAAGACTTTCAAGATGACTAAGTCACTGAATTAAACTGTTTTAAAAAAATCTACTAAACGAATATTTATTTTGTACTCTGGCTACATTGACATGGCGACACTGAAAAATGGAGCTTAGTCAAATCGTTGAGCTTTGGGGAAATTGAATTACGATAGTATTAAAATTAGGTCCTCTCTACCTGATTTGAAATATAATATTCCCTTTTTTATAAATTTCCCTTATAGTAGAATCAATTAGAAAATGATAGGATCTATTGATAACTTAGAAAAAAACCGTGTTATATGGCGTAATTTATTTCAGTTTATTAGACGATTTAAATGTCTATATGCATATTTTTGTAGTCGGTATTTTTATGTTGTAGTTTTAAATTCTTTCTGCTCAATGATCTTTTTTTTCTTGGCCTTTCGCGGTTAGCCTTTCAGCCCCTTGTTTTTAAAAGGCATGTATTTAAATTTCCATATAACATGAAACACAGTAAATAAAACTTAGAATAAGAATAGATCAGAAGAGAGAATCGTATCGTATACACTAATGATACTACATTATTAACGTGATCTTTTCTTTACCCAGGTAGTGAAGACTGTCTACATGTAAACGTATACTCCCCCAAACCGTACGCAGGAGCCAATCTGCCGGTTGTAGTGTACATCCACGGAGGAGCCTTCATGTATGGGTCAGGAGCCATCTACGATCCCATACATCTCATGGATAAGGACCTTGTGGTTGTCACACTCAATTATCGGTTGGGACCTCTGGGTAAGAAGGTTTACTCCACTATTGTGGAGTGTGTTTCTTCAACAGATTCTGACACACGATGTACGATTCTTGACTATTTAGCAACAAAACCGTGGTAGCCCAATGATTTGACCTACCACTTCTCAAACAGAGCCCGTGGATTCGAATCCGGACTCGAACCTCTGAATTGTTCGGAATTTATGTGCGAAATTTAATTTGAAATTTGCCATGAGCTTTTCGGTGAAGGAAAAACATCATGATTGATGATTAAAGAAGGAAACCCTCAGAAAACGTATGAAGCTGGACCAGTGTGGCGGACTAAGGTCTAAACCCTCGCCTGAGAGGAGACCCATGCCCACCAGTGGTTGATGATGATGATGATGATGATACAGCAAGTGATGAAACTAAACTCTATAACTAAACTCCCAGTAGTGTAATTTTCTCCGTTTAGTTATCTTTCACTCTGCAGACTAACACTGTACGTCCAGATTTTCAGACATTAGGGTTGTCAATTGTGTTTTCGAAAGCAGCACTGCTTATTCCATTTCTATTAATAATTATTGCAGGATTCCTGAGCACAGGTGATGAGGTGGTCCCCGGCAACACTGGACTCAAAGACCAGGTGATGGCGTTGCGCTGGGTGCGAGACAATATCCTCATGTTCGGAGGCAACCCTGACAGTGTCACACTCACTGGTTGTTCCGCTGGAGGGGCTAGCGTGCATTATCATTATTTGTCGCCTATGTCTAGGGGTAGGTGTTTAAAATCCTTCAAAACAGAATTTTTTTTAAATATCTACACACATCATAAATCCTCTATGATGAGTTCAAAAACCGCAAATTACGATCAGCTTAAAGATAAACTGTTTTGTTAGAACAAATTTCTTATCTATGAAAATGTTATTATTGCATAATAATCATTGACCTACCAACAAATGGACGTTTGGGTCTAATACAAAAACCACGAAAAAAATGTCCGAAGTTAACCTATACAAACCTAGTGACATGTAACGAAATATAAAAAAACTAAAACATTTAATTTAAATTGTAACGTCATTGCAGCACTGCCTAATTTTGTTTGCAACAATTTATGGGCCCAAAAACACCATATTCAGCTTCATCGGAAATTTAACAAAAAACTTATGTCTCAGGGTGACGGGCACAGTGGCAGTGCCCCCTAGATCTTTGCGATTTTAAGCTCTGAGTGGCACTGGACAGGCGTGTAGCTTGCCACCAGGCGAACGGCTTGTTCGTCCCGTCACTTGATATTGTGAAAAAAAATCTTGAAAGAAACATGATATGCTTAACGTATATATGTATCTACTCAAGAAGACGTTTTAGATTTTCACTGAAAACGCGTATCTAAGGTAAATACGTGTGTATGTCAACCCAGATGCGCCACAACACTAGCCAAATATTGGAGTTCACATTTTATTTACCTCTTCCAGTATAATAACGCACTGCACTAGGGAATCCCTGTATCGCTGGTGCCATGGACAAAATCACAAATTACACCCAAAAAAAAATAAATGTAGGCCATACATATATGGCCTACAATTATTTCACTCGTGAGTTTGGGTGTAATTTGTGGTTATCTATTTTGTGTGTCCATGGCACCCGCGACTCAGGGTTTCCCTATGGCGGGGATATGTTGAGTGTGTGCATTATTATTATTATTATTTATACAGACTTCATCACGAATATTGCTTGGCAATGTTTACTAACTGTAAGTGTAACTTTCCACCAGATTTGTTCGCCCGAGGCATCGCTTTCAGTGGCTCGGCGTTCGCAGAGTGGACTCACCAGCGCAACCCTACTATGAAGGCTAAGGCGCTAGCTGCAGCCGTCGGGTGCCCGACGTTGAGTCACAGAGAAATGGTCGACTGTATGAGATATCGTAACGCGGATATGCTTGTCGCTGCACAGACTGACTTAATGGTAAGATTCATATTCCTCTAGTCTATCACTGGTTTTAAATAGATAGTAAGTTTCAGGATATAAAGACAGTTAAAATCTTGTTCTGTACGTTTATTTGGAGTATTCTGAAATATGCCTCACAGATTTGGAACCCGCAATAAGAGTGTACATTTCACGCATAGAACGCATTCAAAATCGATTTATTCGTTATCTATGTTTCCGTATTAAACGCCAATATTTTAATATATTTAATAAACGAAAATTATTTGCATATTTGCAAAATCCATCCTATTCTTCCTCATTATATGCGTCGTCAAATAGCCGATTGCACATATACTTATATTTTAAAAATAGCTCAGAATACAATTGATTGTCCTGAAGTACTGTACATACTTAATGCTGGAGTTGCCACAGCCAGAGGGTTACTCAACAATTTTTTGTTTAATTCTTAGGAAAGTAATATATAAATAAATATATATATTGTGATGGGTGTGTGTTTCCATCATAGTTTTTGTTTCCGTGACTTTGTAGGCAGGTGTTTGTATTTATTGAATTTTTGGTACGTAGTACAAACAATTTAATATCGAATCTACAAGTTATTCTTTATAACGTACTGGTAAAACGACAGTCACGACGGGAGCCGAAGGAAGAGTTCTTCCCTTCCTTCACAGGTGGAGTCACTAGGCGTGGAACGGTAAAGTGGGAGATTTCCCGCGTTATACCACCGTGATTAGTGTATAAATACAGTAGCACAGTTTAATGTCACTTTTGCAATAATTTTTACACGTGATTTAGTTGCGGAACAGTTTGTAAACACAATTTTCACAGTTCAAAGACACACGGAGAAGGGCGCCATTTGTGATGGGTGTGTGTTTCCATCATAGTTTTTGTTTCCGTGGCTTTGTAGAAGAACAAAGTTAAATGTCAATTTGTAACTTCACTATTTATTGCATTTTTGGCACTTACTACAAGCAATTTACTATCGAATCTACAAGTTATTCTTTATAACGTGCTGGTAAAATGTGTGCACGCGCCATGTTTTTGTGGCGAGTCACGTCGGGAGCCGAAGAAAGAGTTTCCCTTCCTTCACAGGTGGAGTCACTATGTGTGGAGCGGTAAGGTGGGAAATTTCCCGCGTTATAATATATATAAATAAATATATATTTATTTATTTATATTATTATTATATTATTACATTTAAAAGTGTAAACTAAATTGACCTTCTTCACTGTCTATTTTAGTTATATTTATATATAGTTATAGTTTATCATGAATAATAAAATAAAATATGTGGCCCCTTAAAACCATATATCAATATATAAACGTAAATACTTGTTGCCTCTCCTTTCTTTTGAAGACCAATTTCAACTTGTTTTAAATGAAAACAAAATTCCTTCTTTTGTAATCAAGTTTAAAAACTACTCTAGTTTCGTAATTAATCGCAAATTTTAGAGTTTTTAATCATTTTAAAATGATTGTGCGGCTTACGCCGTCTTCCAAATTCCAGGAGTGGAAAGTGCACATGTTCACCCCATTCACACCCACCATCGAAGCGCCACAAGTGAGGGAGCCATTCCTGACCAGGTACCCGTACCACGCTGCGCTCACTGGAGCCATGCTTGATGTCCCTCTGATTACATCTGTCACTTCAGAAGAGGGGTTATACCCTGCTGCTGGTAAGAATTTAAGGATGTTTCCACAGCGACAACCACCTGGCCTTATAATATAAGTACACTTTTTTTCTTATCGCCCACTTAGGCAAGATAAAAAAAATTTTAACTCCTACCACTACAAAAAACAAACACGTATTTTGTATATTAACTTAACACAAAAAAATCACAACGAAGAAAACATTATGTAGTGTAGTTTATATAAATAATCACGCTTTTTTTCAAATGCGGTAGTAGTCCACTGGGGGGGGGGGGACGTAGGGACCACTTTGGGAAGATATACAAATATAGAGTCCATTCACATTGTTAAGAATAAAGATTCTTTCGAAACAACGTCGGTCAATAAAATTAGAATTATAAATTTTGTTAAATAAAACCTCTAAATTACACTAAAAAGACCTAATAAGAAATTTCCATTATACTTTTAGTACCTACGTATTTAACGTACTATAAGCACTTGGAGTCCAGGGAAAGAATTATCAAAGTCTTTCGAGGAGAACTTTACGAAAAAAGAATGTTTAATTTGGAAAACTGTTCAATGTTAGTGAAAAACACTTGCAACAATGCTACCTGATTTAAAGTCAATGTTGACATAATGTGTGTAAACTATATGTAAACTATTTTATCTAAAAAACGTTTATAAATCTTATTCAACTGTTCTATAATTTAGTCTCAAGCATTTTCTACCTAAATTATTAGCCTTTTCCCGATTTAGGCAAAACACTCAGCGTTTAATGAAATAGATGGCGGTATAAACTCCAAACTTGTTTTCAGGTGACTTTGGTCGTTCTTTCCTCCTAACTTTTTTTTTCAAGGATATCCATATCACCAGTGCTAACTGATCTTTCTTATGCTTCGCCGTCCTCGTGCATAATGTAGAAAAGTACTAGGAAGTCATGTTTAATGACATTTTTAGTGTATCAGACGGATCCTAAGCTCCTGCAAGAGCTGGAAGTTCGCTGGGAACAACTGTCCAGCTACATCTTTGAATACAACGACACATTGCCGCTGGAGCGTCGGCCTGAGGTTGCCAAAAAAATCAAGCAGAAGTACTTGGGTGACAAGCCTGTTGGACAGGAGACTTTCTCGCAACTTGTTCAGGTAAAGAACTCCATAATTAAAGAACGTACACACTTTTTTTAAACCTTATCTTAAAAATTACCGACCGGCTTCGGCAGATCTTACATAATACCAATAAGTAGAGCAAGAGCCAAACAAACCCCTATTAACATTGACTTACAAATAAATGGACGACGGGTCTAATACAAAAACCACGAAAAAAATGTCCCAAGTCAACCTATTTAAACGTGGTGTAAAGGAATATGAACAAGCTAAAACGTTGAATTTAAATTGTAATGTTATCGCACTACTGTCTAATTTTGCTTGCTTCGCTGTCAGTTGAACAAACGAAGACTAAAGCGTGAATGACGCTCTGTATACGATTTTAACGCCCTATAAATTCGGACACTTTTTAGCGCGGACCCGACGTCCACATAATTGTAAGTCAATGCCTATTAAGTAGATATTACAACTAGAAATGCTGAAGTCAAGGGATCTTTTTAACCATCAGGCTCTAGGTGACCGTCTATTCGTAGCGGACGTGGGCAAATTAGCCCAGGTGCACGCGATGAAATCCGGACAACCAGTGTACGTCTACCGGTACTCATTTCGTGGCGATATGAGTCTTAGCAACCTTATGGCATTGGATAAGAAGAATTATGGTGAGTACTTATAAAAGAAATTTGTTGCAATTTATTTTTGTTTCCTGGATATAACGCGTATGAAAGTAACTTCCACGTGTAGGTATATCAACTGCCCGTAACAATAGGTATCACTTATTCCCAGTCGTCACCACTGGCACAGATTACAGAATATACCACTGGCTTTATTCCCACTGGCGACTAATGGGAAAAACACATATGTTACCAGATGGTGACAAACGGGATAAAAATATAAGTTGTTACCAGAGGTGATTTCCACTCGCTTATTTCCAGTCATCACCACTGATTTTGTTCCCACTGGCGACAAATAGGAAAAGAAAAACATGTTACCAGGTGGTGACAAATGAAATAAAAAGATTCGTTGTTACCAGTGGCGACAAATGGAATTTAAATGAAATGAAATGAAATGAAATGAAATCTTTTATTTCAGGCAATGAAATGCCCTTAGACAAAGTGTTATTAAACAATTAAAACTTAGACTATTGTTAGTACATACAGCACAAATTAACCTAACCTTATTTTATATACAAAAGAACCGATTTGATTTGCCCAATCCAATACCATAGGATTGGGCAATCAAATCTGCCTGCAATCGTTTTCAGGATGCTGTTGGGACTCTTTCTGACACGAGTCAAGAGGGAGACGATCTTTTTCCTCATCAGTGCATGAAAGCCATCTGTGTGCGCCTCAGCAAACATGCCTGACGCACTGCACCATCGTGGCAGCCCCAACAGCATCCTGAACGCGTTGTTGTACTGTACGCGTAGGGCGTTATATGCTCGCTTTGTGTACTTGACCCACAGGCCGCTCGTGTAAAAAGATTGGCTGTATGCCTTAAATAACACGATTTTTACGTCGTCTGAGCATCTTGCGAACCTGCGGGCCAGCATATTACAACGCACAGACAACGCCCTACGCTCTCTCTCTATATCCTGGTCATCACACAGGTCATCCATCAGTATGTGACCAAGATACTTCACCCTTTGCACATTTCTAAGCACAACCCCACCAAGAGCGACGGGCGGTATGTAATAAGGCTTAATTTTGCCCGCCTTGAAGACCATAATCTCGCTCTTGGCAAAGTTGTACACCAGACCATGTGCATTCGCATAGACTTCGCACCTTTGCACCAGTTCCCTGAGCGCTCCAATGGACGGACTCAGCAGCACCATGTCATCGGCGTAGCTTATATTGTTGGCGCACATGCCTTCAATATGACAACCCGCATGCATACTGCTGAGCCCAGCCACCAGGTCATTTATGTACCAGTTGAACAGCGCCGGAGACGATAAGCCCCCCTGCCTCACCCCACACTCCATCCTGTATTCATTGGACAAGGCCTCCGCCCATCTCACCTGGTTCGATTGATTGGGATACCAAAATTTTAAAATGTTGACACAATCAACCGGTACGCCCGCTCCCTCCAGCTTCTGCCACAAGATGTTATAATTGACTCTGTCGAATGCTTTTGATAGGTCCAGGAAGCAGGCGTAAATAGGTGTCTTTCTGGCCGTGTAGTACTGGACAGTATGCTTCACACACAATATGGCACTTTCCGTAGACAGCCCCGCCCTAAACCCAAACTGGGCGTCATGAAAGTTGAGCTGACCATCCAGTATGGACCATCACACACATGTGAAACATCACAGTAGTTGCCAGTGGTAACAAATGAAATAAAAAATCCCAATTAATGTTTGTTTATTGCCAACAGCGAAAGGGAATTAAATAAAATTCGAGCTTAATGTATTATTTTACATTATATATTCTAGTCTATTTCTCTATACTTTTCAAAAGAATTCCTTTTCGTTCTTGAATCAACGATATGGACCAATATAAATTGTTGAAATAAGCTGAAACGTATTAACATTGTTCACGCTTTCGTCTGAAATTATTTTTAACGGAACCCTGAATTTCCAGGTGTGAGCCATGCTGACGATGTGCTCCATATCTTCAAGTATCAAGGAATCACGGCAAATTCTGGACAGGACAAGCAGATGACTGAAGCCCTCGTTGACATGATCTACAGCTATGCAAGCACTGGGTAATTTGGGAACTACGATAGCCCTATCAATAACATCAACGGCCATTTTGGCTAGCGAAATAAAATATAAAACAGTACAATTGGATCCATCAACGATTATTATGATTATAATTCGATCAATACACACAATCTGCAAAAAAAATTAGTGTTAACTTTAACCAATGTAAACATTTCAGAACACCAAAACTGAGCAATGAGGGTCCTTGGTTGCCTGTGGTTCCTGGGTCACCAGAGATCAACTACTTGGAGATCTCGTCTCCCAGCAGTATGCACATGAAAACTAGCTCGGACTTCGGACAGCGCTCCTTTTGGGACAGCCTGGGTTTCATGGAGTATGAGAAATACCCGGGTTATACTAGAGACGAGCTGTAAATACTTATTAAAATAAATAAACTTACTTTAACGAACAATGTATATGAAATACCTACATATGATGTATAACAATAATTGTCATTATGAGCGGTTACAAACGACGACTTTTAACAGCGATGCAAACGCGATGCAATAGCGATACAGTCACTAATAGTCTATCTTTATGCACGCGCTCGCAAGGTTGCAAACTCGCGACTGCGTCGATACAAACGCGCGATTGCAACGTTACACTTGGGATTTAGTGGCGTATGCATCGATGCAATCGCACGTTTGTATTGATGCAGTCGCGCTATTGTATAAACTCTAATGTGGTCGTAAAATTAATAGCTAATATAGGGTCGTCAAAAATACATTAGTATCTCCATGGTAATTCTTTTTTATAGTATCAGGTGACGAGACGAAGAAATCGTCCACCTGATTGTAAACTACACGCCTGTCCATAACAATTGTAATGCCACTCAGAACTTTACTTCGCAAAGGATCTGAGAGGCACTGCCACTACGCCCGTCACTGTGAGACATAAGTTGACAAGTCCCACGTGCCTGTAATTTAACCAGCACCCTTCAAACCCGGGGCGCAGTAATGCTGAGCGTTACTGCTTGGCGGCAGAAATAGGTAAGGTGACAGTACTTATCTGGACGAAAACTAAATTAAATAAATGTAATGTATTTTTAAAATTTTTATTAAATATCACGATGTATTACTACCACGGGAATCAATTATTTTTTATGAAATTACTCCCCTAGTATGATAGAATTATTAATAACAAAGATCGAACTCAAAGAAAAATTCCTTCGAGCTGGCTGGATTCGAACCAGCTGCGTCCTTCATATTTCATATCGTACTAGACTCGGCCAGTGTCAGTTTTAACGGAATTATGCCACCACGGGATGCCACGCACAATAGTATATTTTTATCGAGAGACTAAAGCGAGCCAATATTTACTCCGAAGGTTTATATAAACTTTACTTATCACTTCCATTGCGAGAAAAAATAAATACTTCAATCGTTTACACTCTACATCAAAATGTAAGAACCAAACTCTGAAGATTTCCCGGTATTTTTTTTCCCACCAGACACAGATATAACAAACGCACTAACGCGCGAAAATAATATAGCGCCACCGTCTATGCGGAAAAGGCATGGAACTAAAACCGAGCGTACTACCAGGTACTACCTACTGGTTGTTTGAGTTTGTTCACTCGAAGTAAATAAAAAATTAGGTACTTTTTACTCTTTGTGGATTAAAGGATGCACTTTAGGTACTCCCGCTATGTTTGGCTACGTTGACGTACTTTTAGAGCATGAAAGTGAAAACGTTATTTTTTAAAGCTACCTACACTCCCGGATACATAATTCGAGTCATCTTGAACCTACCAGAAATTTCTCTATAAGTGCGTCACGAATTTCGTCACTTTATTATTGGGGATGCGAGTATGACAAGTTTAATACCAAATAAATATACAAACACCTATAGTCCATCTGTTTAGGTACTTAACTAAATGTAAACAATCTTGATACATCTTTTTATTGAAACATGCTTTACAAATCAATAGGTATAAAAATAGGCATGCAATTTCATATGAAGCTAAGTATTTGTATTTTGTATGTGAAGGTAAGGGAAAATCATTTTATAAATGTATATTTCATTAAATAGACATCTCAAGATTGTTTACATTTAGTTAAGTACCTAAACAGATGGACTATAAGCTAGTCTTTTATTTACATAACTGTGCCTACAAAATATCTTTTTTTTTATATATAGTACCAAGTGACGGGGCAAACAAGTCGTGTGCCTGGTGGTAAGCGACACGCCTGTCCATAATAGTTGCAGTACCACTCGGAGCTTTAAGTTGCAAGGATTTGAGGGGCACTGCCAATGCGCCCGCTACCCTGAGACATAAAGTTGGCAAATCCCATGTGCCTATGTCACCATTTAAAGCAGGAACGCGGTACTGCTGAGCGGCAGAAATAGGTATGGTGGCAGTACTTCCCGCGACGAATTCTTTAAATTGTCAAATAATCCATTGAAACAATGACCAACAATGGCGGCAAGTAATTCCGCCATTTTCCGAAGTTCTTACAAAAACTTGTAGGTAAATATAGCAATTAAAAAAACAAACGGTTAAAAAATACAAATTTAATGTAACAACACACCATTATACATCCATTAGTCCATAAATTGGATTATCCATGATACTGGATTTTATACTCATAAAAATTAAGTGTTTCCCCTAACACCTAAAATAAATAGCCAAAGCAAATACAATTACCAAATAAAACAAAACTGATGTTAAAAATGCATGTTAATGAAATCTGACTATTGATTCCTGGAGTAACTTATGTATTAAAAACATACATCACTTGTTACAGTCAAGAGCTAATCAAGATTGACACTTCATACTTTGACGTATTTTTACCACTAGCAACAGAGTTGAATTTAAATCCTAAGTGCCAAGCTTGACATGCTCTTGACCCAAGCTCTTAAAAACACGCCAAGCTTGACACTTTGGACCTTTCTTAACACAAGTGGCATAGAATTTAATTAAGTGTCAAGCTTAACCATGGACATGCACTCACCACAAACACACACAAAAATCCAAAAGAATTTAGTTTTTCAATATAAACAAACACTACTTTAATTACCTACAAATTATAATAGATAACACTCCCTTGAAATACTTCAATATTAAAGGTAAAGTGATAACATTGGACAGTTTATTAAGTGAACAAATAATAAAATACCATTTGACCTTATAACTACATACATGAAAACTTTAAATTTCTAATTGATCTAAGAACAAAGTAAACATGTTAAGCCTTGATCTTTGGACTCTTAGTTGTAATTAAATGTGCCAAACCCCTCCTATATTTGTTATTTTTATATATAATAATATAATGCTGGTTGAAAAGCACACAGATAAAAGTTGAAATCTGTTCGAATTACATTAAAATTTTGAACATTTCACAATCATTGAACATTTTTATTTATGAATCACATACATCATTCTATATTTCAAAGTCACAGCAACATGATTAGTGATTTTTTTTAATATATTTTTTTAGATTGCATAGGGTTATCTTTAACAGATTAAGGCTTACAATAATGTGTATTTGCAAGCATATATTAATTTGATGATTCACAAATAGAAATTCAGACCTTAATTTGACAGATTTATGGCTTATTCATCTTTTTTGTCTCCCGCAGCTATTGTGAGCTTCTTCTGTAGTTTGCTATGTTCCTCAGCTAGTCGGTCATATTCTTTGTTCAAGCTCTCAGCCTGAGACTTCACAGCCTCTTTGTCTTTCTTCTCCCTAACAAGATCTTTCTCTAGTTGTGCAATCTGAGCCTTTAGGTCAGTGACCTCCTTCTTCACAACGTCTTCGCCGGCACCTTGTTTCTCCAGCAGACTCCTAGCCGCTACAGTTGCACTTTGCGCTTGACGGAAGTTTGCTTCGGATCGCGCTAGCAGTGCTGCAAGTTCCGAAATCATTTGCACCAATCGGCGGATTACAATCAGTAAGAAAAGTGCAAAGCCAGAAATGTAGAAATTTCTCTGCGCGCGGAACAGCCGCATGTTACCTTGCATCTCTGCATCCAAGTGTTGATGTTCCGTAGGTTCCATATTTGAGTACTTCTGCATCTCCCTGATAGCGTCTAACAGACATAATACCAGCACTCCAATTAGTATCAGGAAGTATACCGACGCCTGATTGCTTATATAAGCCAGGAACTTCGACTTGAAGAACTTCTGCCATCGCGAAGGGCTTGCGATCGGAAGGGTAAGCAAGAGCACGAACGCTATTTCAGCATAAAGAAATGTAGCAATAATCGTCCACTGAAGACTCATTGTGAAATATTATTAATATTTTAGACTTCGAAACGTCAACCGACACCGGCAATCACACACACTTAATGATGGAATATTTGATAAAAATGCAGTAACTTTACCAGAATATCGGTGACTCATAGATTAAGAGAATACAAATACAAAAGTCAAAGACCACGATGACGTATGACGTGTACCAATCACAAACAAAAATAAATAATTATAAAAAATGCACTCGTTTAAATTTCACCTAAATATCAATTTATTATTATTTATTGCAACAATGAACTGGAAAATATTATTGGAATTATTTTTTAAATTAATACAGGAGAAGCAGACAAATTAGTCTGGGGGAAAAGAAATGTATTTTGGTTCGCTATCGTGTCGCTCTGTCGCTCATTGTAGAATGGAAAACAAAGACAAAATCATACAAAGTTAACAGCAGTTTTACTACGCTATATAGTAATAATTAGCAGAAAACGGTTAACTGAAACAGCCGTGACAGCTTGTCAGCCTTTGTTGACAGATTAATAGAAAATTAAGTTGATTAAAGTGACGTCATTTCGTTTCATTTGTGTAAAATAAGTTGCTCTAAAAGTTCTAAACAAATCAGGAATTACAGTGCACTTCAATTTGCAACTATAATGGCCGATCCTAAATATGAAAATCTACCCGGCATTGTAAGTAGAGAGCTAATAAATTATGTATAAGTCGTACTTTTATGAGAGTAGTTGAGGTTGAGCATTGATTTTATTCTTTACGTTAATATTTCAGGCGTATGATCAGCCTGATATATACGAGACGGCAGATCTGCCGGAGGCGGACCAGCCGGAGCCAACCGAAGAGGAGGAAAACGAGTGCATAGAGCAATTACACCTTTCAGTAAAAGATTCCTTTAATAAGTTTAAGGGGAAATTCTTGACTGGAGCCGTGGATTTCTCGGACAGACTGAGTAGGAACTCTAGAATTGGATATAGGTAAAGTGTTCACCACCAAAAAACTCATACATAATGTCAAGTTCTTAGGCTTTCGCGATTGTTACACATAGGAAATGAAACTATTTTTCCGGATTTAAATCGCGTATGTTTGTTTTTTCGAACAAACCGACGTTTCGGGCCCTTTACATTCAATGACAAACCCCTGGTCCTTGCAAAAGAAGTCCGTTATCTACCCAGGATGCTGCGAGAGGCCATTGAAATTAAAAAAACATCCTAATTTCAACAGGGAAGATGGTTTCTCCGTACCACCAGTTTGGGGTCCAGTATTTCCTCTAATGAAAAATCCCAAACAGACATAAGACTGCAGTACTAATTAATATGTTTTAGTTTATTCTAATTTCTATTAATAGTTAATAATAAATTGAACTTAATAAAAATTCATTCAATAAAATAATTTGTAAAACTTAATATAGCGTAAATTGGAATGTTTTCTTTGTAAAATTAAAAATAAGGTATTTAATTAATAACTATTGTAACTGTAGTGAAAAAATGGGGTGGCTTGCATCAATATTAGACATAACTGGTTGAAGACTGTACCACCTCAGTCAACTGTGACCATGGGACCTGTAAAGGGCCAGAAACGTCGGTTTGTTTGAAAAAACAAATATACGCGATTTACATACGGAAAAATAGTTTCATTTCATACATAATGGTTTTATTAATTATAGACAAGTGGAAACACTTGCATTAGCTACACCTATATATAACCTGTGACTCAAATAGCAATATAGTAGTCCCAGAAAAGACAAATTTATTTATTTATTTATTTACAATATTGTACCTCTTACAGGGCTGGGGAATGGGAGCTAGCAGCGGAGGGCGAGCCAGAGACACTCCTGGAACGCTACAACCGTCTACGTTGCGAATTTTCTGAACTGCTGGAGCAGGTCGCTGAGCAACAGAACAGGGCTACAGAAAGTGAAAAGGTTTCTATTAAATTTTGAAACAATTTTAAAAATGCTTAAACTTACATATTCCATAACATGTCTCACTTCTATATCTCTTTATCTGAAATTGAACAGTTTTATATTTTCAAATACACTACCTACTTATTTAAAAATTTATGTACAGCACATATCAATCAAACATGTTTTACTTTTGTTTTACTGTCACACTGCAAACTGTTACAACACTAGAAAGATAATTAGACCAAGTAAATAATTAGTCTGCTTATTTAACTGTTTCATAATATAAGTTTTCTACCAAACCATAAAATATTTTAAAGATAAGTTTAAAGTATTTGTTTATGTTTCAGGATGAATATTCAAAGTTGACAGCTCAAATTGGCACTACAAAGAAGTTATTGGAAGAACTTAAATTAGAGGAAGGGGAACAAGTTGATCCTAAGGCTGAAAAACTAAAGTGAGTTTAATATGAAAGCCTGTAAATAATAGCATACTAAGATTCTGTATATTTATAAATTGTGTATATAAAGTGGGTTAAATTTATATATAAAGTATGTATTTAAAATGGGGTGCAACTGAAAACACAGTCCATTGTAGTAGTTTATGTGACTGTTACATAATGAAAGGCATTAAAATACGAGTGAGGGCTTATGAAACGACAGTTATATATCGTCGGTTAAAAGGTAAAACTCATTAAGTGACATTTTGTTCAAAAACTAGATTTTTTCAATTTTGCTTTATTGGGAAGAACATCTATGACAAGAAAAATTCAGTAAGTCTGTGGTGTCCTTCATGTTTTAATACATACCAGTCCTTTAGTGATTTTTCATAATGAAAAAATACAAAATCTTAATTATCTCCCTTTGGCCAATTAGGCTATTAGTGAGTTTTACCTTTTAACCGACGATATGTACACTGCTTTATCTACACAGATATTATATGCTCTCTGTGATGTGTTCAGGACCTGCAAGTTTCAACTGGCGAAATAAAAACTAAACCGTAGCTTTTATTTTTAATTCATAGACAAACTAGAATCGACCCCAACTATCATATCGTTCGATATCGAGTAACTTGTGAAATTGTCAAAACTGTTCGATATTGACATTTCATTTCAAGTAAAACTTCATCTCGACTGATATTAGAATTGAGGTCCAATCAAATTGTTTTGTTTTGCAGAGATGTTCGAAATTTGAATGTAATAATAACATCAAATTTGATGTCATTATGAAGGAATAATAACATTTTCACAGATAAGAAATTTGTTCTAACAAAATAGTTTACCTTTATGCTGGTCACACATAGAAAGTTTATGATATGTTTCTTTCATCTTTAAGATGTTTATTTTACTCTTAAAGACCAAACTTCATCTCCGTAGAGGAAGAGTGGAAGGTGAGGGCATTGCATAAATCAGAACTCAGTTTACTTGGATAATCTATGTTGAGTTTTCAACAGCAGATCTGTTAATCATGCACTGTCTTCAATTTCCTTTTCTAAGCAACCAATTTCCCAAAATAGTATACTGAGGTACACACGCCAGCACATCAAGCTACACATTGACGTGTCTTGTTCCGTTGCAATGGAGGCAATTTTCGTACAAAAATGTGTCATCCTCCGTACATACGTATAGCTCCTTACTGCTATATGAATAAATAAATAATAATCATTAGACAACATCACATATGTTGTTTTGATCCCAAAATAAGTGTACATACATACGATAATGACGGTACCACAGACCCGAGACAATATAGAAAAGTTAGTTTTCTACATTGACCCGACCGGGGATCGTACCTGAGACGCCAGAGATGGCGACACGATAAAACCGATGTGCAAACCACATGACCATAGAGGTCATCTAAATGGTTTTATGTCTATATGGTTTTGTACAGTTGTGTATTTTATGCAGACAGTAATTAAACTGACCCTCTATATTAACAGAGAGTACCTGGCAAGTAGTGGCAATAAGAAGAAGAAAGGCGAAGTGGTTACAGCACATCTAAAACTGAAACCCGAGGTGAATCTAGTACAGACCACAAGAATAGCACAGCTGGAACATAGGTTTGTTTCTAATCCTTTTTTTAATGCCCTCATTCTGGAATGCCAATTTAATCGTGAACAATCTCTGTAGGTTACATAAATTGGAACAGGCAGCTGGAGTAAGAGATGAAGAGGCATTCCGGAAACTACAGGCAGCTACAGGAAAGGTATGGAATTGCCATTGCCGAAAAACGCATTCTAATTATAATTTTTAAGTTTATCGAATGTCATGATTTTTAATATCGAGATATTTAATTCCTTTGGTGAAATTACGGCACTACTCTACACTATGTGAGAAATCTATTTCTTCATTACCAGGTACTTTTACAGCTACCAGCATCTGACTAGAGTAATTTCACAAAAATAATTAAATATTTTTGATCAAACATCCTGACATCTCTATTCAGCTGCTAGTTGCTGTAAACATTTCTTACAGATGGCGCTTCGGCAAAAAAGTAGTTAAAAACCAAAAACAAAGGGGACCTTTGAATTAGTTTTACGCACCATTAAACTAATTGAATGTCCAAATAGAAACGCTAGTAGAAGTTACTAGTTACTTAGTATTTTATTATGATACGAAAACTTCATTTACATCAAGCATTACCCTTAAGGCTCAATTTATATTGCGGCGGAACGGAATGGAATGAAATGGTCAATTGTGTAACGTATAAGCTAGATACGAGCCGAAAATCAAATTGTGCGTCTTACGCGGAATGCGCTAGGCATTCGCGAGAATTCCGCAGCTGCCGTCGGCAACGCGTGGCGGATTCGCGGGAAGTAGCGCGAAAACCGGCGCAGTGTGACGTCAAACATCAACGAAATACTACAACGCCTCAAGGCGCAGTCGAAGGAGGCGAAATTGACGCTTCCATGCCATTCCGTTCCGCCGCAATGTAAATTGAGTCTATACAACCTCAAATGGCTTTGGTTGATTCCGCATAATATTGACAGCGTTGAATCAATCACTGGAAGAATATTAGTAAGATTGAGGTATACACTGATTACTTTACGGTGTGAAAACACGCTTCCAAAAAATTTTCACGATAGAGAAACTTACCTCGGAAATTGTATAAGAAAACCACTGTATTCAATAGGTACTTTGCATATACCAATGATTTTCTTTTTTATATCAACTAAACTAAATGGAACGCGTATACATATACGTTTTTCAACTGGTTTTAATTTGATTTGTAAAAATATTAATTCTGAAATAAAGCCAGTGTCGCTCGAGTAAAATGAACCGTATTAGTACAGGAACAAATGTAATTCGAGCTAAGGTAGTATAGACTCGTAAACAGCTGTTCGGTTCCCACAGGCGACGCTGTGTGAGGCGGCGGGCGCTCTGGCGGCGCAGGCATCGCTGCTGCGGCCGGCCGAGCTGGCTGCGGCCGACGCGCGCTTGGCTTCACTCCTCGCTAACGTCGACGCTTTGAAGCAGGCCATTAAGCCCAACCCCGACCTTGATGCCAAGGTGCCTAATGACACTATAATTTTGCAGTCAAAATCAATTGTCCATATTCGTAATTAAAAAGTAACATTTAAATTGGTTCAGTACAAATTTTGAGTGTGAATATTCCAATTCACTGACGATTTTCAGCAGTTGAAACAAGGCAGCAACAGGGCAAGCCATGTGGATCATAAACTAGACCCATTCCCCCATCCGTAGACCATGCTAAAAAGCTCTACCTAGAGACCTTACCATGTCGATACTTCCAATGAACACTTTATTTTTTGGGCATTTTCTGTTATTTTTCTAAAAAGCTATTTTTTATTTACTAATATTAAGCACCCCGAATTTTATGAAGAAAAGAAATTTTGTCATGAAAAAAGAAACAAATGACAAAATAAAAACAGAACATGTCCAAAAGTTTATTTAGCATAGTGTACATTGGAGGTATCCGTGTGGTTGTGGTCAGTCAGAGTGTGGAGAACAGAATTACGAAATTATCTCCAAGGTCGCAACCCATCACACCCAGACCAGAACCAGCTTATTAAGTCATCAAGCTTTGGTCACTACTAACCGAGGTTGTCTGATGTATTATTTAATCACCAATAAAAAACACTGTTATTTCAGGTGAACGAACTATACAAGCTGTTAAAGCAAATAGATGGTATATCGCATTCCGAAATCCTCGAGCGCATGGAAGCTCTAGAAGCCTTACATAATCAAGGTAAGCTTGCCATGTTTAAAATGTAGATTTTTTTGTCAGTTGCGGCGCTATTGGTGAAAAACAAAGCCATTTCATTAACTTGTAGCTCAGAGTTCAGAGACAAAGAATTAGTGCTCCTCCATCGTAAAAAAATGACATAAAATGTATTTACATTTTATGTCATTTTTTTACGAAATCAGCCACTATTTCGGTAATCCTCGGAGTAGTGTTCACTACGTAATTTCCGTGGCAATTTTTATTATTTAAATATTCAGTATATTATCGTACAATTATTAAATAATATTTCACGATACAATACGCCAATATTAAATACTATTGCACCTTAAAAATTCGAAATATGCTTATTAATTAAATATATGAATAATTAAAGAATACCGATTTTTCAAAGTGAACGGCTCACACAGCCTTTATGTCTATGGTTTCTCAAACATTTTGCTGTATATTTTTATGTTCTTTCTTATTGACAACGATTTTTTTTCATGTTCCATAGCAAGCAACTTTGGCAAGTCGCTGACCGAGCTAGAAACTCTACAGAGTACAATCGCCAATGGGGTGCAAAACAATAAAGAACTTTTGCAAGGCGTACAGGAAGTGTTTGCACTCAATGTTGACAGTCTACAGAAAGAAATTAAGAAGCTGAACGAAAGGATCACCAAGCTCGCTTCTGCGTGAGGATATGACTGTATAGCTTTATTATCTGTTTGTATTCATGTTGCAAAGCTATCTACAAAGTGTAACAAAGGTTCCTTCAATATTTCTGCTGGTAATCGAATCACTTAATTGATGACATAAACTTCCCCGTTACCGTGACATAATATGATCATCAGCTAAAAAAAA
>NW_020654466.1:20330759-20364438 GCF_003589595.1 Hyposmocoma kahamanoa
TGGTTTTTGTATTAGACCCGTCGTCCATTTATTTGTAAGTCAATGATTGACGTCCATATAATTCTAAGTCAATGAAGTCAATGCATAGAATGATAGTTTCATATCAAACGAACTGTCACAAGTGAGGCAAAAATCAAATTCATGTAGGCTAGTTTTAGTAGTAGGTTAATTTTCGGTTTAGTGAATATTTATATAAAAATTCAAGTTGAAACGCGTTACTTCCTTGTGGAATGTGATGTTAGTATCTATTTTATGTTTGTGTGACGTATTTTTACACTCATTTACCGCACATTTCGCCATTTTTTAGCCAAAATTTTGGAGCTGTTCGCGATGCAGGTTGACCTTGAGCGCTTCAATTTGCCTCACTTAGCGTGTGCGGACTAGGTATCTATGCGTTATTATTCTAAGAGTATAGCAATGTATGAAAATTAATTTTATAAAAATGGATAAGTTAATAAACACTAATAAATGTTATTAGTGTCTTAAACAAATGTCTTAAAATACATGTGCATTGTACAATTAAATTGAATTACGGCTTCATATAATAGTTAAGCTAGATAGACTTTTGTAAGAATAATTTATTTATTTACAATTGAAATAAAGCAAATTATGTAGCTTATTTTTGAAGTTTCATTACCTTTAAGGTCCATAGTGCAGACATTTTGTCCAAAAGATATAATGGATTATTTCCCGAAAAAAAAAGGTTTCTATAATTTCAGTACAAAGTACTATAAAAACCGACCTCAAAAGTACGTAGAATTACGTCTATTTGCTAAGTTTTATTGAAATATCCCCTAGTTCGACACTATACAGGACTTGACTGGAGATAATAAAAATCGGTTCTCACTACTCAAAGTATATGGAGAAAAACGCCTTGAATTGGAGAAATAGCAAAATCAACCATTATAGTAATTGCTCCTAAATTAAAGTTTATTTTATTTATTTATTTATTAAAGGAAATCCAACAGCATACATTTAGAACTTAAAAAATAATGTTACATGAGCAGTGCATAATGCCAGGATATCACAAAAGCTTAGAAATATTATGACGCGACATTGTGAGTTTCTCTACAATTATTTATAAAATAAAATTTAAAATTTGAAAAGAACAATTAAAAAATTCATAAAATATTACAGCAAAAACCATTTCAAATAAAAATAACAAAAAAGTTAGGCGCTATTTATAATAAAAATGAATCTTCATGCGTGAACAGCCACCCTTCGAGGTGGATGATTTTCTTCATGGGACCACTATGGAAGTACCCCCTTTCCAACAAAAAAATAATCATGAAAATCGGTTCACAAATACCGGAAATATCGTGTAACATACATACAAAAAAAAAGTCGAATTGAGAACCCCTCCTTTTTTGAAGTCAGTTAAAAATAGAATGTTGATAGTGTTTATTTTTTGCGTTCATTCCATAATCTCCTGTCAATGAATATGGACAATTTGAACACTAGGGCTAGCTAACAGGGCGCAACTTACGCGTGAGCAACATAAACCGCGACATCATGGAAGCGAATTTTTGTAACGATATTGTACATATCGTAATGAACTTTATGGTACATTGTGTAACGTACAAACTAGATACGAGCCAAAAATCACATCGCGCATCTTCCGTGAAATTAGTACGCATTCGCGAGAATTCCGCAGCTGCCGTCGGCGACGTCTGGCGAATTCGCGAGAAGTGGCGCGAAGGCAGGCGCAGTGTGACGTCAAACGTCGACAACAAATTACTAGTCTCAGGGCGTAGTCGTGAGAAAGCTCGCGAATGATCGAGGGTTCCAGCGACCACACGCGCCTTCTCGCGCGAAGCGAAATCGACGCTTCCATTCCATTCCGTTCCGTCGCAATGTAAATTGAGCCTAAGAATAGCAAAAGTTCCTGTACATCAACGACCAAGTTGTGTACAGTTACATTATAATGTATAATAGGGGCAAATAAATACCTAAATAAAACAAAATAAAATTATAGTAGTAGTGAATTTATTATCTTAGAACCTAAGCTTCTGGAAGAACCATTTGTTCTTTCCGCTTTTGTACCGCTCTTCAAAGCGCACACGGGTGTTGAAACGCAGCTTTTTGCGCTTCGCTGGGTCCTTTAGGTCCTTGGCGCTAAACTTCTCAAAGCTGAAGTCAACGGAGTAGCGAGTTGGCATCAGGTGGTTGTAATTCACTACCTGGAAAAATATTAATTAATAAATAATCAAGAATCATATTTTATTCAATAATGTTGCTATTTCGAGTATCTTTGGTTCAATTTACATTACTGCGGAATGGAATAAAATCATAGCATAATGATCTTCAAGCAAATTTTCCTGGAGCCTACTTTTAATTTCCAATTATATTCTATCTTAAACACCCGAGCAACAAATTAAGAATTAATTCACTTGTCAGTATTAAATTTTTCGCGCTGTAATCATTTGGAGAGAAACTAAGGAAATCAGTTGGACAGAATAAAAAACCAATAAGATATTAATTTATAATATTTGATAAAGGAGTTAATTATTAATACAAAGATGGAACACTAAGGCTCAACTCACACTGGCGCAAAGTCGAAGCGTCGCGACACGTCATGTTTTACAACTACAAGGCTTGGCGACGCGCGTAATAATTCAATTAACTTCATATTACAATAAGGAGGTGTTAGGAATAACGAAAAAAAAAAAAGAAATTATTAAAGACAATGGAGAACTGCTGGAGAAATGTTTATCTAAAATCACAACAGGTTTCTTAGAAGCATTATAGAAGGGACGATCGTAAGAAATAGAGGCACAGGAAGACCGAGATGAAGTTAACAGGTCAATTAAGGGAAAAATTCATGCTGTATCGTATTAGGAGCTTTAAATTAGGGCATTGAATAGAGATGGTTGGTGATTACTGTTCTACCATCAAGAGCTTAGCTCTCAAATAAGAAAAACTAATCAATTCCTGCAAATAAAATTTTGTGCTATGCTAATTTCATACTTTAAACTGCGTAGATATAATGTTTTATACATTTTAAGAAAATTCACAGACTAATTACGATTATAGTTATATATAAAGAAGGATTCACACCACTAAATTTTCCACTTTCTATGCATATTACATTTAACCCAATTAAACAGCTTTCTAATTTTCTGGACACTGAGGCAGTCGCAGGAATTTCTGTAATCTGAAACAGTTTCAGTGCCAGGGTTCATATGAACTCGTACATTACAAAAATTCCCGCGCCCGGAACGCTTCTGCGGCCGCCTCTGAGTGGCCTGAGCATTATAGTTGAATTTCAATACAAAGTTATCATTACTTGTTAGATATACAATATGTACGAACAACGGCACACCAGACTACACATTTTTGTTCGAAAATCGCCTCCAGTGCAACGAAACAAGATACGTCAATGTGTAGCTTGATGTACTGGCGTATGTACAATATTTGTTGAACTGGATGTACAGTTGGACAAACAAAAAGTGTTATCCAGTACAATCTGGCAATTTTCTTTATATAGGCTCTTATCAGGTCAGAGTATATTTTACACATGAATCTTCCAATAATTAAATTAAAAATATGTTTCAAATGCACGGATCTAGAAAACAATGCGGCAAATCCATTCAATAAGACTAGAAAAATGAATTGTATATTTTAGTAGACAGTACTGCACTCCAATATAGATCGGAATATGCAAGAGGATATTGCTTGCACCTATGGTGAGACACAGCCTTAACTGCAAAAAATGTGAAAATGACTAAACAATGAAATTTATACACAAAACAGAGACACATCACGCTCTCCTTCATTTTCCCATATAGGACAAAATGCTTATTGAAATATTATAGCATTTAAGAGCTCTTCAAATGTAGCCATAAAACTTTTAACTCGTTTTCTGTAAATTTTTGCAAATGCAAGTAGGGTCACTGTTCCACCATAGATGCAAATTATTTATCTACATTTGAAGAAAGTATAGAATAGTAAGAAAGAATAGAGACAACGTGGATAATACATCTCTCTGCAAACCAGGAATTGATATATTGTATTTTTGTCTATATTTTAAATATGCTACTAGCAATTGCTTTACTGCGGTAGTGTGTTTAGAAGAATTTCAAAGAAGTTTCGGAATTGAAAAACAAAATGTAAATATGTAATTTTTTTGCAATATCACGATTTTGTTTTATTACCATAATATTTATATTACATATTTTTTGTCAAAATAGTCAATTTCACATAGCATGGGTATTGTTATTATCAGGGTGGCTTCATTCAGAACCTTTGCATCCCCACATCACTGCGACCATTGACTGATCTATTGTGATCACCACTAATTACAGTGCAGAGCCAAGGCTGACAGCATTGAAGAACTGAGGGACTTTCCTGGACAAGACATAGTGATGTAAAATCTCATTTTAACAAATTGATTGAATTTTTATCGAGTTAAGTTTCTTATGAAGAGATAATTGATTTAAAGACCATTATTTTAAGAGCAAATATTAAACAAAATAAAAAGGATTACATTATTCTTATTAAGTTACTAGAAAACTACAATAATTTAGAAAATAGACAACCAAACAAAAAGTCTACAAAAAAGCTTAAATCAACAGCAACTAAACTGAATTTGAACAACTACTCCCAAAACGTCATGTAAATCTCAAAAGAAAAGAACCCGCATTCAAGGTGAATGCACACATATTGATGCGAGATACACAAAAACAAATTCAATTTATGATGTAAATCTCTATGGATAAATATTCCATTTAATGCAACCAAGTAATTGGGTAATTTATTTTTATCTTTATCATTTTACTTTCTCTCTACTTCATATACTGCAATTGTTAACTAATTTTACAATTGAACCAAAATATTGTTTGTTTTTGATACACTACAACAAATTTACTGTTTCTTTTTGTGAGCAGCAATGTAAAAATTTGATATCTCACAGTACCCATCCTATGTGAAATGAATGAATGGATTATACCAACACATAATAAACAACAAATTTTAGGTTATGTTACGACAACCAGTAGAATACCAACCTTAACGAAGGGCTTTACTTTAGAGCGTTTGTGAATTTTGTTTTTGCCCATCCTCTTGTGTACTCTGCGAGGATATCTGTCGATGCCGGCAACGAAAGCGTGTCCGTACGGTTTGTCTGACGTACCCTCGTCGTAGTTTTTTACTACGATGGCTTTGCGACCAGCGTACCGGCCGCTAAGGACCAGCACCACCTTCCCAGGCTTCATAATCTTACCCATCTTGGATGGATCTGCAACAACCAACTAACCTTCACGTCTTCATTCACATCAACACTACTTCCAGGTTATAGAGGACTCATGACGCGAGAAATACTTCAGTGACACCACAAGCGAAAGCATGTAGCGAGTGTAAGTCACATTATTAGGATAACAATTAAAAATAAGCACAGTAAACCTAAAAAATAACATTGACTACAACTTCGATTTTCTTAAGTAATTTATTCTCCGCACAAAAAATATTTACATCACAAGGTGCAGCAAGTATGAAATGAACTGAATGCGGTATATTTTACACCAAATATGACTAATTCTCACTGATTTTTAGAGATAAAATTCATAAAAATTTGCGAAACTCACATTCCTTCTTTACGTCAAGGAAAAAGGCACGGTGTTGCCATAAAAAATACCTCAAACATTTTGACATTAGTTGTGATACAACTTTTGTGTGTGGGTTTCATATTAAAAAGTTGTTTACGGTTTTTATCACAACTCTAGTGATCGTTTTATTTGTCGCTTAGAAGCCTAGGATGGAAAAAAATAAAGGAACGGAGAAGTGACGACAACAAAATATATTTACACAAATTAATATTGCCATGGACCAATAACATAGGAGGACAGCTAATCTAATCGCAACACAAGAGACGGCTTAGGCTCAACTCACACTGGCGCAGAGCCGAAGTGTTTTTTGCCTATAGCATATTTTATTTCCCAATTTTAAGGTACTTTGTGTTTTGCAAATATGGAATCGAGTGTCGACGCGCATCGACGCTTGACAGCATTCGAGCGACTTCGCGCGTCGCCGCGTGTCACTTGGGCGCCGTGAGGTGTCAGACGCCGACGCAGACCACACTATGATCCCGGCACACTAATGCGAGTGTCGTTGCGCTTTGTCAGGCGGTGTAGTGAAAGCGCGCAGGACACGGCGACGTGACGCTTCGACTCTGCGCCAGTGTGAGTTGAGCCTTACGGATATTTAATACCTATTGGTAGACCAGATATCGCGACAATCATCGAATGGATATTTTTGTATTGTATATAATTATAATTTGTTTTACATTGACCAGCTCAATATCTATATGGACGAACTGCAATTTAACAAACTACTCTAATTTCTAGTGATAATTAACAAATCAACTAAAGTCAAAGTCAAAGATGATTTATTCCATAGGTAAAATAAATTTACACTTGAAAACGTCACATTTAAGGTACTGCTCGTTCACTACGCTGACCTCCCTGAGAAGAACGAGCAAGAAACTCTAGGGATTGCTCTTTTCAAATAAACTTAAATGCTATGGAATACATTTTGAATCAAATTTGTGTGGATTCAGGAGCCATGTCGTCTTTCCATACATCTTTATCTAACACGTAGTCTTCAATTTTGTAATATGATTTTTCGATCAAAATATTTTTAATGTAGTTTCTAAACTTAGGAAATGATAAACTTAATATATGCTCCGGAATCTTATTGTAAAAACGTATACAGTTCCCCATAAAAGAGTTGTTTACCTTGGTTAAACGAAATCGTGGTACCATGAGTTTGGACTTAGCTCTAAGGTTAATATTATGGATATCTTCTTTCTTATTGAAATTATGTATATTTTTACGGGCATATAAAATATTTGAGTAAATGTACTGTGATGCCACAGTCATGATACCAGTCTCCTTAAACTTTTCTCTGAGAGATACCCGAGAGCCTAGACGGTACACAGAACGAATCGCTCGTTTTTGCAATACAAATATGGTTTGAATATCTGCCGCTTTACCCCACATGAGAATCCCGTAGGACATTATACTATGGAAGTAACTAAAGTAAACTAGTCTAGCAGTACTAACATCGGTAAGCTCACGTATTCTGCGGACTGCGTATGCAGCGGAGCTTAATCTGCTGGCCAGGGACGATATATGTGGAAACCACTGAAGTTTACTATCTAAGGTCACTCCCAAGAAGACTGCTTTATTAACAAGGTCTAACTTTTCTCCGTTTATTTCTATGCTTGGACTAGTCGATTTTACGTTAGGTAATTCAAATTTAACACATTTTGTCTTCTTGGCATTAAGCAATAAATTGTTAGCATTAAACCAATAAACTACTTTAGAGAGGGTATCATTAATACGGTCATAGTTAATGTCATGTCTGTCTGTTTTAAAAATCAAGGATGTGTCATCAGCAAACAACACTATTTCGCAATGGTCCTTAACAAAGAATGGCAGATCATTAATATAAATCAGAAATAAGAAAGGTCCAAGTATTGAGCCCTGCGGAACACCCATTTTTACTGGAGAACCCAAAGAAGTCGCTCCATTTATGCCTACTTTCTGAATTCTACCGTTGAGATATGATGAGACAAGTTTCGACGCCTTGCCATTTACACCGTAATGTTCCAGCTTACTAATAAGAGTATTATGATCAACGCAATCAAATGCCTTTGAGAGGTCACAGAAAACACCAATAGCGTTCTGGGATCTTTCCCAAGCATCAAAGATGTGTTTTAGTAACGCTACCCCCGCATCGCTAGTCGATCTACCACTAGTAAACCCGTATTGTTCACTATGAAAAATATGATTCCTACCGAAATAGGACAGTAATTGAGTTAGCATAACCTTTTCGAATATTTTACTTAAAGCTGGTAAAATTGAAATGGGCCTATAGTTGCTAGGATCAACTTTCCTACCGCTTTTGAATAAGGGAATAACCTTGCTGTATTTCATTAAATCGGGAAAAACACCTTCGTCAACGCACCTATTGAAAGCTACAGCTAACTGTGGGGAAATGAGATTAATAACTGAGTCTATAACTTTAGTTGATATGCCCCAGAGATATTCAGTTTTTTTAACATGTATTGACTTAAAAGCTTTTATGATGTCTTGTGGATTAACATGACGAAAATTAAATAAACTGCCACAAACGTTAACATTTTCCTTTAGGAGATCAATAGCAAGTGAAGGGGAGGAATTTAATGATTTTGTAGTGTTCACAGCAATTTCCGAAAAGAACGATTCAAAAGCTTGGGCTACTTTATCTTTAGATTTTATAAGTTTGCTGTCTAATTCTAAAACTATATCTCTATCGTGTAGTTTAACCCTGCCTGACTCTTTATTTATTATGCTCCAAGTAGTTTTAAATTTATTTATCGATTGTCTAATTTTGTCGCTGTGAAACTTAACCTTAGCAGCTACACAAACTTTTTTAAATATTTTCGAATAAATTCTAACATATTCTATGAAATTGGAATTATTATTATAAGTTTTCATAGCATATAGCTCATACAAACAAGACCTACTCTTATGAATACCTACTGTTGCCCAGTCGTTGAATTTAGTCTCTCTATGGAAAGTTAATGTTTTCGATTTAAATATATTGTCAAATTCATTTTTAATTAAACCAAATATCGTGTTATATAAAGTATTTGGATCCTCCGGTATATGGGATAGGGAATTTAAACTGTTGCCGATATTATTTTGAAATCTAATTATTCGTTCTGTGGTAATCGGTCTGCAGAGAAATTGGTCTACCTTCTTGCTCATTTTACAATTAAAAGAAGCCAATTGGCCACTATGGTCGGATCTTAAGCAATTTATTATTGATTTAGACACTGCGTCTGTGTTACAAAAGATGTTATCAATACAAGTAGAAGAGGAGGCAGTAATGCGAGTTGGTTCTAAAAAAAGATTAATCAAGTTAAAACTTTGAAATAAATTAATGAGTCTTGCAGAAGTAGAACAGTTTTCCAACAGGTTTACATTGAAATCTCCACATATTACTACGTTTTTTTTGGTTGGAAAAATCCGCTTTAAACTGTCTTCCATAATTAATTCAAACTCGTTAAAATTAGCAGAGGGGGGCCTGTATACACATAAGACGACAAACTGATCCAATTCCACACATGAAATCTCAATAGTTCGTTCAGTAGAAAGATTTGTGATATCCTTACGCTATTTAAATTTTAAGTTACGCTTAATAATAATCATGGATCCGCCTCTACTTAAGCTCTTTCTTATGAACGAACTGACTATTACATAATTTTCTATATTGTTAATGGCTTCGTAATCTTTCAGCCAGTGTTCTGTAACACAAAACACGTCAACGGAAATATCGTGCAAAAAAAGACTTATTTCTAATATTTTGCCAGAAAAGCCTTGAATATTTTGATGTACTACATGGAAACGATTAGACTTTTCTGTTGTCGTGTTTTTTAGTTTAAATTATGGTTAGTAAAATGTATACTGTTGCTACTTAAAGTAGGAGCATTGTCGTGGGACTGTGTTATATCTTCTATAACAGCGTCCTTCTATAAATGGCGCTATTTCGCAGATTTTTAAGGACATTGCCGGATATTCTATTATTTTGTTTAGGATTAGCGCCATCTACCAATATTAGAAAGCGTTAATTCGATCCCTCATGTAAGAATGCCATTCTTGGACTTACGTCAAAAATGTTTATTGCTTCAATAAATACAGAAAAATATATAACCCACATCCTCTCCAATTCTTATAACTCTTTCGACTATTTTATAATGACAGCGCACAATATATTTTTATTAACACACAATGCCATCTATTGATAAGCATATTTGTCAAGTTCAGGAAAGAATTTTAGTTCATGGTCAATATTTGAATAATATTACAAGGAAAAACTGACTAGGTACTTGCATTTCATATTAAATCATTTATTTCTTTGTGATACACAGGTTTAAAATTTGTTACAACAACAACGCAACAAACATTCGTAGCCCCCTCAGGCTTGTATCACGAGTGCCATGAACACACACATAGACAACCACAAATTACACCCAAACTCGCAAGCAAATAAATGTAGGCCATACATTGACTTACAAATAAAGTCAATGAGGCCATACAAACATTTCTCTCGGCCTGGGAAGCATGACATGACAGTCTAGCATGGTACCTAATCGTTCGGCCACAAAAGCAGTTAAAGACGAATTAATGCATTTAAGTAGTATGTGGTTGAATTGCAATGAAATTTCTGTATCGATAACATTTTTTAAGCGAATATTTTAATTTTGAACTTAACCTAACCTACTGGGTGAATTTCACTTTTCGAATTTCAATGGCACTTTTTGAGTGATTTTTGTAAAACCCATTTTTGTTTTGGTTTTAAGGTCTTAAACGTACAAAAAGTTCAAACATGTCAATAATTATAAAGTCACAGAAATATTTACGTTAAATACAACAAAAAAAAAACTATATTTTAGATCACAAGAATGAGATTGCAGTAACACGAATGATTTTCTCATAAACATAAATGAGAAAGACGGCACAGTAATGAGAAATTATTATTACAACACACATTTTAACGATCACAAAAGAACATATAACAAATATTTTAATATAACTTCTTGTATCACAATCCTTTTCATCCGTGTCTGATCATCTATCTATCTATATGTAATTAATAAATAAACCTAAATAAGTATTTTGTTAATGTCACATAAACTTTATTGTACATCAATATATCATCATAACCACCATCAACATCATCATCATGATCACCATTATCATCATCACAATCATCGTCATCATCACTACAATCATCATCGTCATCACCACCACCATCATCATCGCCACCACCGTTATCACCACCACTATCACCATCTAATTGTTATATTTCAAGCAAATGTTTGGCTTAAAGTACCTATTAGACTTAAAAGTAGACAAGAATGAGAGCGACAATAATGATATTTGGATACATTTTTAATTGTCAAGTGTGTAAAATATGCTGGATCGTTATAAAAGTGCATGGATTTTAAAGTTCCCTTTGTCTAATTGATGTACGTTCAATAAAGTTTATAAAACTATTACTTAATATTTATTTACATAGATTGCTTTATATGAATGAGAACGATTTAGTCACTAGCGCTGAAATTGGTATTTAAGTCGATTTTTTGCTAAAACGGAGATGGTTACTTCACTGTAAACTCCAATCCGACAGTAGCCCCTTCTCACGTGTGCGAAGGGTGAAGGTGATGCTGTATGAACTTTTGTTATTAGGAGGCTTTTAGTTGAATTGACACTAATGATAAGAAAAATTGAAACACATTTTGTATTCCCGAGAAAACATGTTTGTTTATGATAAATTGTAAAGTTACGGTATATATTCGACGTGTAAGTTATTAGGGTTTATACTCGATGGGAAATATTGCGATTTCCACGAGTGTTTAATTATTTTCTTCTTTTCTTAAAATTAGAGCGACGTGGAACCGGTTCCCATGAATGAGAAATTGTCCACTTTTTTAATTTTTATTTATTACTGTGATGTAGTAAAATAGTCTTTTTATGTGTAACACACAATAAGTAAGCAAGCAATCATATTAAATAAATAATGCTTAGTATTCATGTAATAACATAAAGTTATTGAAAGGGACACATTTTTGGAGGTATCTGTACAGTTTTGGAGGTATCGGTATGTCGTGCTAAAAATTAGTAATGGAAGGAAAAAGGGCCCCGAGGGTTTTATTTGAAGCACTATTGTCAAGTTAGCCACCATGCAATCATATTTATTTTATTTGTGCCAGCAAGTGTGATGAAAAATTCTTTACATAAAGTACCTACAGCGTTACGCACCACAAACTTACAAGGGATGTGTAATCGACAGAGGGGTACTTGTAACCGCACGATCGCCTCGGCAACACTTCTGCAAAGTGACTAGGAATGCAGTAAAGCCATTTCTCAATTTGGACTTAGCGCTGGTGTAATGCAACGTTTAGATCTTATGAAAAAAAGTATACATTTGAAACTTCTAAGCCAGCTACTTCTAAATGGGAATTTAAAAAACAAGTTGCTACATAGGTACATGTTAAAAAAAGTTCGTATAAACGTCAATCCCGTGAATATAGGAACCAATAGGATATAAAATTATGCTGTAATCCCATGGGATTACAGGCATGGGAGCCTAGTGGCAAGAGTGACTTCTGCGTCGTCATGGCCTCCCATAGTCCAATTACGGTGTAACGTAAACATGTACTCGAGTCGTAGGTGGTAACTCACCAGAACAAATCTCACTTATACAGGCTATAACAAAAAGGTTCGGTCGTATAGTTCAGCTTATCAATCGTACTCGCAATAGATACACATGCGTGTCGGTCAATCGGGCATTCGTATGGGGAAACAAACATACATGTATATAATAAAATATTGTTTGGGGAAAAATATAAATTTTGAAGTTGTTTATTCATCATGAGTACAATGCACACTTGAAAATCATGGACGGAGCATTTGTTGCACCCTGTAGAGTGATAACTTATATCTTAATAAAACAAACCTTGATTAATTGAGTTTAATATCAATAAAATAAGAAAATTATTTACACAAATTTTATCAAAATACAAAAATAAAACACTGTCACATACATGTAGGTAATAACGACTTTGAGGTCCTACAAATACGTTGCACATTTTTATCTTTGACAAAATGTTCCACGCGCAGCTATTTTTAGAGCTAAAGTTTGCCTTCACACAGGTTTAGGCTAGAAAAATTGTGAGGCAGACTGTATTACATTACTCGAAATTACATTTAGCACAAAAAAAACGAAATACACAATTGGAATACATAATTTCTAGTTGGTGATTTTGGTGCAGAATTGTGATTTGAAATTGGCTCCATGGACAAGGGCAATCAAATAATTCTTTCGAGCAAAAAAAATACAGTCTCCAAAAATGTCCTGTAACTCGAAAAAATTCATTATTTTTATTATCTATTTTTGGAAGGTTTTTGCAAATAGAAAACAAATTAATGTTAATAGAAAACGACATTTTTACTCCCTTTAAGTATACAAGACATTTGTACACAAATTGATTTGGTTTGGTTCACGATTCTAAACTATTATTTTAATTATATTTTGCTTAATAACGTTGCGAGTACAATTCCGTGTTTTTTATTTTCATAAATTTCTATATTTTCTCAATAAATAACAAATTAATATAATGTCGTGTCGACAGAATAAAATGAGCTTTCCTATACTAATTTTTGATATAAACTTCCAATGTATTTATTTATATTTAAGTACGCACCATGGTCGAAATTACAAAGTGCCTATGTCAGTGCCAACAATTAAAAGCGATGTAATAACAAGATAGACTTTTTTTAATACTTTACAACGTACTAACTGTTGGTGGCACTGTACGCAACTCAAAGATACTTAAATAAATTTCGCTTGTCATTTTATGTGGAATATGAAATAATAAAATTTTCCCATTAAATATATTTTTTCTTTTTTTTTGTAATATCAAGTGACGGGACGAACAAGTTGTCCGCCTGATGGTAAGCTACACGTCTGTCGATAACAGTTGCAATGCCATTCAGAGCTTCAAATCGCAAAGATCTAAGGGGCACTGCCACTGCGCCCGTCACCATGAGACAAGTTGAGAAGTCCCATGTGCCCGTAATTTCAGCAGCTTACCCTACAAAACCGGAACACAGTAATCTGAAATTACATTTTGTCAAAATACGCAGTAAGATATATCCACGTACCTATCTCTTTCACTGTTACTAAATGTGCTACACTTATGGTCATGGTCAATCAATTTCCATACTTTAAGGTAATTGTAATATCTTCGAGTTGCGTAAGAATATATTGCATTGCAGCATGGAATGTTCAACCAGAACACTAAAAGACCAGGAGAGAACAGGTCAAAAGATAATACTTAACAACAGAATAGGCCGTTTTAAATGTTACATGCGAAAGATAGTACTGTTATAATCAATACTTATGTTGAACTTGTGTGTTAAAAATTACGAATTACCTAGCTACCAATAGATTTCTGTACTTTAACACTTTTGTGAATTGTTCAAAAATGCACACAAAAATGTTTGCAACACACTAAAGTGTCTTACAAAGTATACAAAAATCTCTCGCATATCATTTTGTAAGGTATCACATGACATAAAACACTTTCTTGAATCATTTATCATTGTCCACCATCTTTAATTCTGTTCAAACGATTGTCTCAACGATTTAATTGAAAAAAAAATCCCTCCATTGATATGTCAATAGAACATAACGTTGCAATACTGGCACCGAAAATAATTACAAGAAATATGTGATATACACATAGTAACATTCACAACAAATACTATTTATATAATCTATACAAAATTGTCCTTAAAAATGTTTTTCATTGCGG
Source organism: Hyposmocoma kahamanoa (assembly GCF_003589595.1). Taxonomy (NCBI): domain Eukaryota; kingdom Metazoa; phylum Arthropoda; class Insecta; order Lepidoptera; family Cosmopterigidae; genus Hyposmocoma; species Hyposmocoma kahamanoa. The sequence goes on from NW_020654466.1 coordinate 20,345,125, forward strand.
GATATTTACATAGTTAACCTTATATATAGAAGACAATTATTGTGGTTCTCTATACAAACACAGTGTGTACAGTGTGTGTTACACTATACATGTCAAACTGCGCTGACAAGTTAACAGGTAATGTTGCGATGGTGTAGAAAGATTATAGCATTTTTATATATCCTTAAAAAAAATTTTTAAAATCGACGTTACGCAGTTAATGTCATGTTTTTTTTATGCCAATTATAATTTACACCTACACTAAGTATTACAGTTTGCTTGCTTCAATATTAAAAGTATTTTGTAAAGTGCTCATCACTACATTCTCGCAAAACATTTCCTGCTAATCTGTCGAACGTATTTAATAATGTTAAATTATAAATAATATTAAACTCTATGTACACAATAATCTCACACACTTCGTTCCTATGACATTTATGTGTAGAAACACTATTAGTGCACAAAACTCTGCTTCCCTAACGTATTTTATAAATACAAAACCTAAGTACCGTGGATGGGAACGAATATTTTACAAATTCGGAGATTTGAGATCTGGTACTTATTAAAACCATCGTCAGTGAGAACTTCTAACCAGAAAGTATAAGAGCAGTGCTAAATAACATAACAATATGTGCAACTTAGGCGCTGTACAGACGGAGCAATTTTGATTCAGGAGTTGCGGCAACTGGCAAACCGCAACTACCCGTTTATTATGTTTTCCATATAATTTCATTAAACTGCGCAGACGTAGTCATTTTAGCAACCGTAGCATGGCGAAAATTCCGCGCAGAACTGTCAAAATGGTTTTAAAACTGACACTCGCGGAGCCGTCATCTTGCGGCTACGTAGGGCACTGCGATATACCATAGTGTCGCGCGCGGTGCGATAAATATGAGACGTCACGGTGCTCCATGTTCATTATTGTGATAAAATTTCAAAATGGCGGTTTATCACTCGAATTTGACAGCCGAATGTGGATATAATAATTTTATCGCGGCGGCATACTGCGAGGGCAGAAGTTTCGACAATCGACAACAGTTTTTGATTGTCGAAATATGTGATTAAATAAATTATTAATTGCCACAGCCAGCAACTTGCAATTTGTACCGGTTGTCTCAAGTTGCCAATTTCCCCAACCGGCAACCGTAACGCACTGAGCGACTATACTCCCCACCGTCACCCGCAGCGTCTTGCTAATGACCATAGATTTCGGAAGTTTGTTTAAAATCGTGGCAACCGTAAACTGGGCTTTTTTGTTGTTGCTGCTGGCAACCGTTAAGGCAAATTTGTAAAAAGTTGACAGTTGCGTCACCTAACTAAAATTGCTCCGTCCGTGCAGCGCCTACATCTTCCCAATCTGCCATGTAGTAATACAAAATTAAAACAAGATATTTTTCAAAGCAGCAATATAGAAATCGTCGCCAAATCGGTAATTAATTTAGATATGTCACAGCCTATAAGAGAATATTTAAGCATACGGCGGCTAGTGTTACATGATCTGTGACCGCTTTGCTTTCTAAATCTGCAAATTTCGAAATGCCAAAACAAATTGAACATTTTCTGTATAAATAGGAACCGAACACAATACGTACTCCAAGCTATACCAGGGTCTACTGAATATTTGGCACAATTCTCTTACAGAGTTCATCTCTTCTTACAAATGTGTCAAAAATGAATACTGTCAGTCGTCATTAGTCTATTTGTGAAATGCTATTTACACGTCAAGTCTTCTGTTAAAATTCGAAACTTGATGAACTCTGTGACGATCTCTAAAAATCACTGCGCTTGCAGATAATTCAACTTAAATCATTGAAGCAGATTAACAAATCAGTCAATTCCGTCACCTCCCTAACACTTCTCGTCTAACCTAAAGGAAACATACAACAGCTCCAAGAGAACGATTCATATATAAATATTTTATACAATAATTGAGACACTCAAGTGTTGATACAATCTTCTATAATAATTCTATATTATTATGTCAACTCGGAATCACAACACTGGGGACTATGTACACACTCTTTCAACAAATTCACAGTTAAATATAATTCAACGATACAAAGTACTCACAAATATACATACATATAAAACTCTAATTACACCTTACGAGCAAAAACCCGAGTCTTACAGCTACAGTAGTACACGATCGCTCCATCTATCCACACTATGGCATGAGGGTACAAAATGCTGCGCGCCGCCCGATCAGTGGCGGCTCTCGAACTACCTCCGGAGCCGCGAGTCGAGGGTGCGCGCTATAACGATAACGTCGAGTCGATTTTGGGAATCCATTGTGCGTTTCTATCGCGGGAAATTTCATTGGAATCGAGCCGCGCCGCGCCCGGGGGGTACGTCGGAACGGTGAACACATAGGACTGTGAGGTACGGCTAGGACAAAAGGTGGACCGACGGCTCGCAGCGGCCCTGGACGCGAGGCCGCGGCGGCGGGCTCACACGGAGATCTCGTAGTTGCAGTCGTAGACGGAGGCGCGGTCGGGCGGGTCGGGGGACGCGGGCCGCGCCTCCAGCTGCTCCTGCACCTCCAGCGCGCGCACGAAGGACAGCGGCCGCGTGGCGCGGGGCGCGGGGGGACCCAACGGAGGGGGGCGGCGACGCGGCAGCGGGCTGGGCTGCGGCGGGAACACGGCCACGCCGCCGCGCGGGGGGTGCGGGTGGGTCGCGGCCTTGGGCGCGTGCGGCCTTTCGGCCCAGAGGTAGTTGCCGCGCTGCGGCGACGCGGCCAGCTCGCGGATGTCGTCGGCCGTGGGCCGGTGCTGCGGCGCGCTGGACTCGGCCAGCAGCTCGCCCTCGGATAGGAAGCGGCGCTGCGGCGAGGCGCGGCCGCCGGCCCCGCCGGGCGCCACGCCGATGAAGTCGGGCCGCCGCGGCGCCGTGGGCGTGCCCGGGTTCGACCTGTGCGCGGCGCTCACGTCAGGGGTTTAATCGCGCGAGCTCGTCCGAGCCCTCGCTATCGTTATCGTACGGCCTACGGACAGAAGGAGAAGGGAGTTGCGGGGCGAAGCGTTTGCACGTGCGATCGCGCCGCGCCGCCGCCGCTCGCCGCGCGCCCGTTCAGAATTTGATCGTGCATTCGATTGAATGTGTTTCGTGTAATGAAGTATCTTCAAATGTAATGCGATAGTTAGCACAAATCGTCCATGCAAAAAAAAATCTCTGCTTTGCGAAGGGCACGACAAGGAGCAGATTATGCTGCCCGCGGAGCACGGACGTTTCTGAACGGTGGGCGAGAGACGGCACGCGGCCTTATGCGGGGAGCATGCCAACGCCACATGCCTCTATACAACATATTACACTATAATACACACTACACACTACTGCAAGCCACGGACATATCTACTCCATCGAATTGAAACAGTTTCATAAATTCATCTTCACAATAGAAAGACGTATTGTCTAAAGGCCAACTTTAATGTTAAAATGTACAGCAGTGACACCTGCTTCATTTCAATAGAACAGAAATGTAATTTATAATCTAGCAAAACCGCGACGTTCACATACAATGGCTTTGGTGACGTATATTTCGTACAAGAAAAAGAACTGGTAAGCATAACAATGGATAGAAAACTGACGAACGAGTGCTTAATTTAGCAAAATGTACATATAGCATTATATCTAATTAATTGTATAACAATGTACACAAACTAATAAGAAAAATATGGACTGAAATATAAAATGATCCAGATTGCAATTTAAGAAAATATATTTAGTTCTTTCAGTGCAGAGAACTTCCTGGAGAAACCGGACATGTTGGTTGAAGCTGAACGTATATAGCCGCGGAAGATAATTTTTGTAACCATAGCATGACGTCGCTTAAACAATTGTGCTCAAGTTGAAAATTGGTGATTTTTACTTTTTATCAAGTCAACATAAAAATTTAATATCAAAAAATATGGCATAACCAACTCACATACTGTTGTTTGTTATCCATTAAATAGAGCACCTATTACTAACAATATTAAAAAAATATTTTAGTTGTATACAATAATATCTTTCAAATTACTCGAAATGACTTCAGCAACGACAGCGAGTTTGCTAAGTGACGTTGAAAACGAGATGACGTAAGCATAATCTTGATGCCCGCACAACTCAAGATATTTTTAAATAAATTTTTAGATCAGAACATGTTTCTGTTTCCCACGATATGCAATTTTTATAAGACGCATTTTTTTTTCGAGATTTTAGAGGTATATTCTATCATTTGCGCTTTACTTATAGTGTTGGGCGAACTTAATTTCATAATATCCGCCAAATTGATCAACTACTTCTTAATACATCTGTACTACAACGAACAAAGACAGCTTCATATTTTTTTCAACGAAATTGGCAGGTTATTGCCTTTTCACGCGGTTTAATTTATAATTAGAACAAAAATTCAACACATTCAGCCTATACTTTTTTATTTCATTTCCTATTAACATTTGTCCTAAAAACAGTTTGTAATAATATTACTCAATTTAGTACATTTATTGTTTAGTTTTTTTATTTATTTTGTACATAAATGTAATAACAATGTATACCAAACATAAAAACTCCTTGAACTTAGTGAACTTTAAAGGGTTTGAATAAGTAAAACGCCCTAGTGTGGAAAATCGCACTAGTGCGGTATAATTCTTGTTTCCATACGGTTTTTTTACTTACACAATACTCTTTATATCTATAGGCCGGCACTGAAAGTTTCTGCACTGGTAGTGAGCTGCACGAAATCATTTAAAAAAAACTGGTTCATTTCATTTACATCTGGTCGTAATGAACTAAAAATAATAAGCAATAACAATAACAACATTTTAAATGAATACACCAGGAAAGAACACAGGGTTTTTTTAATAAACAGTTATGATGGAAAAGACAGTTTTGTATTAAGAACCGTTTACCATAGACTTTGTGTCTATGATCATTATTCGACCATAGACAAGCGGTGGTAGCTACCAGCCATTGTATAGTGCGTCGCGCTACGCCTTCGGTCCGATTTGTCACAACAGCTTGCAAATAAAAATAACTTTTTTTTAGTTTTAAAATTATTCATTTGCGTCAAATCTCTGTCTCGATGGTTGAATTATAAATGTTGGGTGATAATGTCGTTTTATTGTATTTTTTTTTTTTTCAATAACCCAAGATCACAATGCCACTGTATGTAGATGTAGTTTGCCGCCACCTGCCAGCTACTTGATTGATAAATTAAGTGCACTAATACGGGAAAAATATCACTTTCTATGCCAAAGAATTATTTTAAAATATTCACTAGCTGGATAGACACAATAAAACGAATATGATTATAACAACAAACCATCGAGACAAGGATTACGTAGCCCAGTTTCTTCGAATTAAAGTATCTTTACAACACAATCATGGAAAAGAACATGCTAAAAATAACAACAAAAATATATAAAAAAAGCAATGCTGTTTGTACTTACAAAAATCTAAACAAAGCACAAAGAGCACTGTATTTCTCTACTTATTAAAAATCTCAATATATTACCATAACACACCCCTTATAGAAGAATGGCATAAGTGGAGTTACGTCAAACATGTTTATTGCTCCATTAGATACAGAAAAATATAACCTACATCCTCTCCAATTCTTGTAATTCTATCCACAATATTAATCGATAGAATTACAAGACTTGGAGAGAGTGTGGGTTATATTTTTCTATATTTAATGGAGCAATAAACGTTTTTGACGTAAATCCACTTACGCCATTTTGCCATGAGAGGGGCGATAAGTAGATGAATTTTTAAAAAAATTGTACATTAATAATAGCCAAGTTTAAAAGAAACCTGTCGGAGAGGTATTGGAGAAATTAATTTTAGCAAATCAACCCAAATGTGCAGGCATTTGAACCAATATTTACAATTTAATACTGAGTTGGTGCAATTCTTTAAATACGCTAGACAGAATGTCGATATCGATTTCCTACCAAAGCGTAGCCATCTTTCTTTTTTCTTCAGATCTGCACATTCACGCGCGAAAAAATTTGACGCTTGAATATTTTTCTTATAGACCTAACATAGGTCGAAATTTAAAATTTGGGCTTCGTCAAAACCTGAAGAATTTTTGGTGCTAGTTTTAAATTTCAAGCATCACACGTTCGGAAATTGAGTAATTTTTATGGACATCAAGAAAGCTTCGCTCGTTATATTGAAACTTATTACTTAAAACGTTAAGGCCTCTATTGACCAAAGCCGAACAGAGAAGAGTTGTGTTCTAGCAACCAATTGGCAAACGTTTGTCATTATTTTGATGTCCCCACACCGCTTAGTTTAAATAACGAGATAGAATTGGCTGTAGAAACATTGTTCTTTTCTGCTCTGTTTCACACTTTAGACAAAGGCAGCAAATAGAAAAATATTTTACAATAAATAAAATTAAATGGCATTACGGGATCATTGTACAAGACTTTCTTAAAGTAACCGTCACTTGAAAAATCTTAAACGTTCATCAAAAAAATACGTGAAAGATTGCACCAACTCTTTATGAACGGAACACACTATTCCACACGTCAGCTGAGGCTAATTTCAGAGTTGCGATTATGGCCAATGTGTATGAATTACGACGGCATATTATCATAGGAAATGAAACTATTTTTTCGGATCTAAATCGCGTATTCGACGTAGAGAGAGGTCCGCCTCGTTTTTCCTCGCGCCGCCGCCGTCGCCGACAAATGCAATCGGCGCGCCGTTCAGTTCGATCAGACGCTCCAATCGTACGCACGCGCACGCTTTCGTATTGTGTATGTGAAATTGGCGACGCCAGAATATGACTTTTCTAAGATAAAACTAATTTTTTTATAGAATGTAATTTCGCATTTGATCTCCATCTCACCTGATGGAAAGTGACGATAAGGTCGACGATGGAGCATCACACCTGAATAATGCCTATTCTCAGATTCCAAGAATTCCACTCCATAGCCGTTCGCCATATAAATGTGGAAGCGTAACGCTTCGTGCGAATCTTTGGAATATCCACAACATAGAGGTGAAACCCAAGCCTACGCCTAGTCCCCCGGTGATGAATAGGGATGCTCTGCAGCTTCGCCTCCACTAATTCTGAGTCACTTATAACCTTCTTGTCACGTTGTCAATTGAATCCAAGGTGGCCAGTTGGTATGTAGCAGAGCCACCCTAAAGGTGGCAGCAGTACTCCATGCACGACCGGACTTGTGCTTGGTAGAACTGAAGCAACTGTCCCGGTGTGTCCCGATCTATCTACTGACCCGAGAGATAGGGTTTTCCGGAGAGACTACGGGCTCGACGGCGAGACCAGGTTACAGCGGGCATGCGGGCCAAGCCCACCGCCAGTGATACGCCTTTGCGGGCGTCTCTGGCGGAGCCGGACTTGGGTATGGACTCGCTGGGGTTTGTGGTTAGCTGCAGAAACGGACATGTTTGTCTGCCCCGGTTGCATGTATCCGGGACGTCTGTCTCGTGAGCAGCTAGTGCGTCTTAGTAACGGTCTAGACGGGCCTACCATGCAAGCTTGTTGTAAAGGGCCCGAGACGTTAATTTGTTTGGAAAAAAAAAAACAACAATTTACGCGATTTAGATCCGAAAAAATAGTTTCATTTCCTATATGTAGCAATCGTGAAAACCTAAGCACCCAATAAATACTATTATTTCATTATGTCGATAAATGTGGATGAATCACGGCGCCGGTGCGGGTGCTTGTATGTTTACATTACATCGGCCGACGTTAAAGAAATGCAGTGCCGACGCGTGTGCAAGTGCAGTATTATTTCATTACACTGACCGATGTGAATTGGCACCGGCGCGGGATCAAGTAAAGGATTTTTAAATTCAACTATTATTTGAATTGTCACACTATAGACCGTCGTTGGCTTCTAGGACTACATTCCGGGCGTGGGAAAACGCGGTTCTGAAATCAGTCTACCGGAAAGGGACACAGATATGCAAAATAACAACTAATAACTAACAACTTGGGACTGAACGCTAAGATTGACTTTTGATATTTATATATTGTCGTGTTGTCAATTGAATAATTTGGTATATTAAAACAATCACAAAATGCCAAGAGTCCGTATCCAACTTGTTAGACGTTACTATCTTATTCTATGACATATCTTCGTCTCTTTCTGACCCATTAAGTGGAAGTGTATCTCCGGTGTTTTAGAAAGAGGCAAGAACACACAAACCAAACAGAATGTAACGAGTTACCGTCGACACGTCGGCTCTATGCGTTAGGTCCACCTGCCGCGTGATAAGCGGTAAACGGTACACTTTATTGTTTTTTTTTTGTTTTGTTATGCACAATACAATTACAAAATTTTGATTATTTTTGTCAATAAAAAACACCTCTATTTAAGTAATAGGTAAGTTAGATTTTACGATGATGAGACGTTTTCGTGTAGTTTTTTTGTATCGTAAATTGTGATAAAAGATATAAAAATGGGTTAATTTTGTAATCGTACTGTAACTCCTTATCTAGGACATAGCATTCATGGATAGGGTGATTGCAGGACACACTGAAGAGATGTTTGCCTTTCAATAATAGACTTTCGTCTTCTAATTCTAAGTCATATTATTAAATATCCACTGTTGAGTTTTGAGTTAGTATCCGGCATGTTTTTATATTTGTACAGAGCAACCAAACACCTCCAGAAAAACGATTATCACATATTTGTTTACCCTTGGTCCTTCGTGCCGGATATTTGATTGAATCATATAATAATATCTTCTTTTTAGATTATTTATTTCACACGTCATAAACGTATAAGAACAATGAGAACAAACAGTGACGATCGTAAAGACACCAATGACATAATTCTGACACAAAATTAGTGACCCCAAACAAAATGTCACCGCAAACTGGTGATAGGCAAACCATTGTACATGCAAATCAAAATGTCTAACACTCCATTTAGAAAATTAAAACATAGAAGCGATGCATTTTCAGTGAAGGAGGAGGGATTTAGTTTTTTTATTGTGAGACTTGCTAGGGGAAAATGGTCATTAAATCCTGAAGTTAAAAACCACTTTTATATCATCTTTATTTATCTTTGCCCGGTACATGATTTAACCCATCACGTGTACTAGAGCAACACGGTGTAACGCGCAGCTGTGTTTACATCCACCATTTTTAAAATAAATTTAAAAAAATATACTAAACTTCGTTAAAGATACCGCGTGTCTTTAGAACGCGTGACGGGTTAATGTAAAGTTATAATTATTCGAAGAAAGTTTAGAAGATTTTTCGCTACTTTTTTTAGGATCTCCAGTGTCTGATTCAACATTCTCTGCTAACTAGTCTCACCTCATTATTAATGTGATGGGAACAGGCCATGACAATGGGAAATTATAAATACCTATAAGTTTTATGGAAAATTTCGTTCTTCTCTTAACACATCGCCAATTATCCTTATTTGGGTACAATTTCGATCTAACAACATTTAAACACACAGTGTAAAGGTTGAGACACTCAACATTTACCAAATACACATAAATAACCATAGTAAGTATGTGTGGTTACGTTTAAGTGTTGACAAGCGGGTCTAGAGAGAACTTTTTTTTTCATTCAATGTTAACAATTGACGGTTATACATGGTGTCTGTAATATAAAACGAACAACTCTTGCACGACGACTTTTGTTAATTTGTACAAATAAATTCTTCTTATACGAAACTTTATTTCCCGGGATTTCTTTGTGAGTAATTATTTATATTTGTGAATAATATTTATATAATATGTGGCCATCTAGTTAAACACCAAAGATATCTCAAACAAACTATCGATAAATATCACGTTTTGTGTTATAGAGTAAACACACACAGTTTGTACAGTATGTACAAAATCGTACATATTTTATACAGGATAATACAGAAAAACGCTTGCTTGATTTAATCAACTGACCACGCCATCTATTGGCAGTTTGGGGTTGAACGAAAAGACATTTTTTAAATAGCGAATTTACAAAAGTCGTAAAACAAAAGCTGTTAGATATGAAGTCCTCAGTAAGCCCTTTAAGTTTTAACGCCATCATCATAAATACCCCGTAGGAGAGTTTTATTATTACTAATAATAAATGAAAGATATTGATGTGAAAACATTAAAAGTATCACAAGAATTTGACACTATTCGTTGAATACATGACTCTAAGAGACGTTTAGTAAAAAACCTCATACTTAGGTCTCGGAACTCACTTTGTAAATCTGATAGATGGAGCCCGATACATACCTTATATACTTGAAGGTCTCTTACATAATTGCAGCAACAATATACTATAAGATCGGTCCAAGAAACGTACCGATTGCCACAGCAATTTTAACGATGACCTTTCAATTCTGAAGATGTATCCCCCTTCCTTTCATTACGCTTCGTTGACTCAAGACTTCACATTATAAGAGAAACGTACCGGGTTCACCTTGATATCCTTGATATGATATCTTGATATCCTTTAGGACTTCCAGATGTGTATAATAAGACCAAAGTATTAAGACTATATAATCATTCAAGCGATATTGGCTGGAAGGTATAAATGGCGATCTATTACGCTGGCGATACACTTATTTCTTTCCAATGAGTTTAAAAAAATGTCTGCAAGGTCGATGTGTCGTATTACGCGCCTCTAACTAAGGCCCAATAAGGCATTTGAAAAGTATTGAAAAAAAAATAGATATTAAACCCGGAAAAAGTCCCAAAAATCTATTGGGTTTTTCAATAAGGACATAACAATGTCAATAAAACACAGAGCAATTAAGATATCGAACTGAAATTTATTCCAGGTGCAATTTGATCGATTGATACGAATTCGATCTCGTTCATATGACCACCATGAGCACGTTTGCAGCGTTCAATTCTTTAGAGCCGATTTTCCACCATTCTTTCACACATATCTGCCGAAGCGTCGGCAATTTCGCGTGTGATATTGTGAATTTGAATTTAAAATTTGTTATATAATTTAAACTTTATCCTGTTGGCATAGTTCAGTATCATCAATTCCTATTGTTGTAAGTTACGACGTTTTGATTTTATTGATATTTTAATCAATGTGCAACCCTCTAGCAGCTAATAGCTGAACGACGACTTCTTTAATTGCTTTATTTTTATTTATTTCGCCAATAAAGAAGCTACCATATTGCAGCGGTACAAGGTCTACTTCCGTTTCTTGTAACAAAAAAAATAATTACGATAAACAGAAAATTGAACATTATAAGTAACAATAATATTACAAGTGTGACTATCATTATTGCTGTATTTATTGTTCTGTGGCCAAAATAGTATTTTTAAAATGACCATAGACAGTATTACGTTTTAAAAGAGTTTTTTTGTTTGTTTTAAGTTAGCTAGTGGCAACTGCACGGTCTTTGGGCCAATACATTATTCATTATTGACACAAACATCGAACTATACAAAGAAAAAATCCTTCACTTTAATTGGACTCTTGATATTCATAACATCGAACTCAAATAACCCTTATTTCATAAGTAAGCAAATTACACGAGAAGAATGAGTAAGAAACACTAGAGGTTTATCTTTATAAAGAGCAACCGCAGGATATGGGTCTAAGACGCGGTCTAGTTGTAACGGTCTAACTACAGCAACGATGCCACGATGTAAGAAATACAGTGTACTTCGCTCAACGCCAAATATCACTTGCATGATATGAATCTACCAGTAATCTACTATTTGTTAGTGTGGCACTGTTGTAGGGCCAGAGAGTCGTTTTGTCGTACCTCCTGACTGGACTGCTGACGGCAAGCGGTGTGGGCACTCCAAGCGCCTTGATTCGTTGCTGCGTGGTGGGCGAGGGCCGCGCGCCTCCATTCGACCCTGGGTCGTAGCGCAGCGGCTCCATTACCACCCGGTACCCCGTCGTTGGACCGCCGTGGCTGAAGTTAGATTATCGACCTAAAGTTACTTTCATGTTTTTTTTTAAATTTGTTATCTATTAGATGTGTATTTATTGAAGTAAAATTTGTATAACTTTATTCCAGGTATGAAACCTTAGGGCGCGTTCCCATTATGTCGTGATGACAGATTGCAGTTTTCGCTTGTATATTTAAATGAAGTTGTTCACATATAGTACAACACGATTAACTGCCGTTCCCGACGACAGATCATTGTGTCGATGGAAAGAGCTAGAACGACAGTCGTCCGACGATAAATAAAGCGTCACGATAAAAATGTGACGACAGATAATCGCAGCTTCAAACGATTCTGTCGCGAAAATTCCAAATATATGGGAGACTATCCAAATTTAGAAAACTCGGACCCACTCGGATATAGCTTGTACACTAAGTCCGATTTTAATCCTAGAAAATACGAATATCGCTAGTACAACTAGAGATAAAATGACACTTCGGACACTTGTGACATTTCGGATCGTCATTTCTCGGATTCGGAACTGGGGGTCTACTCTCGATCTCCGTCCGACATCCGTCCGAAACAATTACTGCCAAATAAGCAATACTTGACCAAATGAAAAGACGCGTGATGCGAATGAAGCTTCATACTGGATACTTGTCTTTTAATTTTGTCGAATATTACTTATTTGAAAGTAATTGTTTCGGACGGATGTCGGACGGAGATCGATGTAGTGCGCAAACGCTCTAAGCGTTCTAAATTTTTAAACTTACCTATAACATTATTTTATTTACATAAATCTATATTAGTACCTGTATAACATGTAATCTTATCATTTTTGTTCCATACGTCTCGCCTATTTCCTTTGTGAATTAAACTGTGTCAAATGTATTTTGTTTTGCATTCGTGACATAATCATTATACAGGTGTATGAATTTATAAACACAATCGGTCCCAAGCTTTTCGAAACTGGTGATCTGCCGGCTTACCGCAGAAGAAACATTTTACCCGACTTCAAAAAAAAGGAGGAGGTTCTCAGTTCCACTTTTTTTTAGTATGTAGATAACTCCGGCATTTATGAACCGATTTTGACGATTCTTTTTTGTCGGAAAGTGGGTATCTCGGTAATGGTCCCATTTAAATTTGTAGAAAATAAGTAGTAGATTTTGATGATTTTACTGTTTGTTGAAAAGAGGGGACCTCAGTATTGATCCCATTTAAATCGATATAAAATTAAATCATTGGTATAATATGTAAAGTACATATTGAATACAGCTGTTTTCTTGTAAAATTTCGAGGCAAGTTTGTGTTTTTTGTCTGTCATGAAAATTTTTAGGAATAGTGTTTTTACACCGTATATTATATATAGCAATCTATGTTGCTAAGCTGAACATGTATCCTAAGTATTTTATATGTAGGAATATATTATGTAGCTGCATGTTATTATATTATATTGTATGTATGTACATGTGTTGTTTAATAATTTCTATATGTAATGTATAAATGTTTATATCTAGCACCCCGCTTTTATTCATGTTTAGTCTCTCTCCATCCTAAGGTTGTCTGGAAGAAATCGCTGTAAGCGATAAGACCGCCAATTGTTGCACTGCTAATGTGTTTTATTTTTGACCTGTAATCTCTATATGTATGTGGTGCTAACAACAAAGAATTTTCTATCTATCTCTTTCAAAGTTATGCGGAATTAACCAAAGCCATTTGAGGTTGTATGGACTCTTAAGCCAGCATCTGTATCAAAATGATAATAACACCACAAATTATTTTCCATTAAATTTCAGTACAACTGCGTTTGTATTTTTTTCTTACTTTATTTTCGTAAAGACGTAGGGTAACTACGACTTCAGAGATAATGCAAAAATGTCCGCCGTTACAAGTCAACATTTAACGTCTCGTCTCACCTTGTATTTCTAGATAAAGGACTTAGCCTCGGGTAATGGTGCGGCCGTGGCGGCAGATGATGATGGGGTTCCCCAGGGGGGAACAAGTTGGCCGCGGACCCCCGTCGTTGCAACGGCGGCGGCGTGGGCTCACAGTCTGCGCTTTGTGACGCACCTGGACCATCCATTTCGGCTTCGTGTTCTTCTCTCCCGGGTGATAGCTGTTGATTAAGTGGGGGGCAGGTGTTTTAGGGGGGGCTAGTGGATGTTTAATTTTTCGAAATAAAATTAAACGTCGATTACATATTCCAAAATTAAAATACATCTTGTACAAAAACATTTTGGCTGAGATTTATAAAACGAAGTTTGATTCGGATTAAGCAAAAATGGCGTGCTAAATTTTTCTTATGTACAAAAGTTCGTTTGTTAAATACGAAAATCTTGCTTAGCTCGCCATTTTTGCTTAGTCCAAGTTAAAGCATATTTTATAAATCTCAGCCTTGAAGTACGTATATAAAAGAATTAGTTAAATTTTTAAAAGACGAAACTAGTAGACAGTATTATAACATTACAATATATTTTTATGATATAAAAAGCTTCGCCTTCGCATTTACCCAATCAAAAGATTAGGGAAACAGAGTTAACGGTTATGGAAAAGGTACGGAATTTGGATGAAGTAGGATATGGTAGTTGAATAGGTAATAGGATACACAGGGTTATTTGTAAAATAATAACAACCTCACAGGACTACATTACTTCATTTCACATAGCATGGGTAGTGTGTAGAGACGGGCGTTGAATGGACGAACTAGTCGAATCAACTGTTCACGTCCAATCGACGTTTCTACGGTCTACCGTTCTTCGGTTAACTAGTAGAATTCGTAGACGGTTAAACGGAGAGTCCACGCGTTAATCAACGCTCTGCGTCACGAGGCGACGTGCGGACTTAGTCGAATTATACATAGAATTACACAGAAAAATTATTTTGAACTTTAAATTCTGTACGTGTAAGTTGATGTTTGAATATGTGCGATGAAGTAAGATAAGTCTGTTATGCTATTTATTATTGCAGTAGTGCATTCAATATACAAATGTCCTTGAATCTATCGGAATTAAACTCTATTGCAGTATGTTAAAAGCGTCGATAGCCGCGCTCATGTTAAACATTGGAAATGAATTAATTTCCAAAACTATAGTTCATATTCTCAAAAGCTACTTTAGTTGATTCAGTTAAACTCGTCTTACGAACGAAAATCAACTTAAGTTGAATGATCGACTAGTCGACAAATTTAACTAGTTGACCGACTAGTTGATTGTCGACGATGGACGGTTGCGTTTCGTTAACGTAAAACGCGTCGACGACCCATCTCTAGTAGTGTGACGTTTGAGATTTGAAGTTTCTAGACATGTGTGAAGTAAAATCGAACGAAAAAAAAAATCGATTTACATATCTTATCGAGATAATTTGTAACGAAGAGAGAATCAATTTACAGATAATTGTATAAATAATATAGTAATAAATGTATAAATAAAGTAATAATTATTTAAGAACAAATAATAAACAAAATAAAAAGGATTAAATTATTAAGTTACGAAAAAACTACACAACAAATAAAAATAAACAACAACCAAACAAAAACGGTCACCTTTACAACGCACAAAATCACTGCAACGAAACTAAATTTGAACAATTACTCTTAAATATCACGCAAATTTCAAAACAAAAGAAAAATCTACCCCCACACAAGGTGTATGCACTGACGCTAGATACTTAATAACCGATTCGATTTATCGATTCTATGGTGTAAATCTCTATGGATAAATATTCTGTTTTACGCATCAAGTAGTTGGGGTAATTTATTTTTTAAATTTATTTCTGTCATTGTCTATGTACTTAATATACCGTAATTTTTACTTAAAATTACAACAGCAATAAATATTGTTTTTTGGTACATTGTAACAAATTTACTAATTCTTTTTGTAAGTTGGTTGACAGATACTTAAAAATAGTATGCGTGTAGTGTAAAAATTGGAAATATCACGTACCCATCCTATGTGAAATAGACTATAACATCATAAACAACAACTTTTGTTCCACGACTTTCAATAAATTCATCAGAGTTTATTTTCATACAAAAATAAATATATTTTAAATAGATCGCTCTAAACGGTAGTAACTCTGTACGGGATGGGGGTGGTAGTCGTCGCGGAGAACGCTTGCACATTTGAACTTATTTTATCAAATACAGATCTAAAAAATGTCAGACAGTACAACAAAACGTTAAAAGTTTAATTCTGGTAAAGAAGGATGGCGACATCCCGTGTATTTTGTGACCCAGTGTTTTTAACGACATGCATTAAAGAGATCTATCTATACTTGTGATTCATTATCAAAGCATAAAAAAAGATAATTGAGTACAGCCTGTACAAGCAAGGGGTTATAAACTTGATACAGGTTATGTTTATAACATTATCCTGTATTTCGCTTTAGATGTTTGTTCGTAGTAGCAGAAAACAACAAGTTTTCAATTTGTTCCTAAAAATAATAAAGAACTTGCTGAATGTTCCTAAATCTGCCAAACTCTGCCACATTAATACAGCGTTAACATGTTCTGTCGCAATGAAAATGAATGAAAATTAAATCTGCCCAAATGGCAGAAATCTGCCACAAATGGTCACACTGTTCTCAATCTCAAAGTGACATTGACATTGGCAACAGGCCTCTTGTCAAAACGTTCCTTTGCTAACTTTCGTATCTCTCATTTAAATATTGTCTACTAACATTTTTGTCACATCGTGTTTTATTTTTTACTTTATGTCATTATTGTTTAATCGATTATTTGAATAACCAATACTTTAGGTAGGTAAACATTCAATCATGCTTAAAATGAAACGCACGCACAAAAACTTTACCTAATCTATGGTCGAACTGAATCAATTGCGTTGTGTTTTTGCATCTATTCTAAAATACATTGTTTCGCAATTTCTTTATTCCCTACTTCTAAAAATATATTAATAATCAGACATAAACTAAAACGTAAAATTATACTAGCAAAGTCCATGAACGGCACTTCGTTGATTTTGGTTCAGCTTTCGCCATCCTTCTTTATTATGTTTTGTAAAAAATCATGGATCAAAAGTAGTTGTTTATTTATATGTTAGTAATATAGATCTGCCAGGTTTAAAAATAACCCAGTATACTTACATACATATTAAATTTTTATTTTCAATAAATAAGGCTAATACATTACACATATTTTCATCACATAAATACTATAAACTTATTATGGAAGTGTTTAGTAATTGAATACAGTCTTTTTTGAAAACGGAGTAAAATGACAGTTCATTGTGCAAAAGTGTTGCCCGCTTGAGACCAGCTAGTGATTGCAGTCGATAAATATTCTATCGACTGAATATTGGTCACGCTTATGGAATGAATAGTCAAACTTGTGTCATTTGGATCATGCTCGACTCATTATTTATCCAATTACCAAGCACAAGTTCATTTGAATTGTCAATTTTTGTAAGTTCATACATACATACACTATATTTAGAGCTATGTTTATGAAAAATGCAAAGAGGAGACATATTTCACAGTTTTTAATTTTAATTCAATATAGACAATTAAATCCGGCTATTCTTATTAAAATGTGTAATCAATAAAAATTGATCTCGATACTAGTAGGCCAATTGTCAAAATAAGAATAAAGATGGCAATAACGCACTTAGTAATCATTAGAACGTCGTAACATTCACCATTCAGTCATTTTTGGCAAAATTATATCTTCTTTCACAATCTATCGATAAAACTATCGACAACAACTACATAACTATTTAAAATTTTATAAAAACTGGCAACCCTACAAATGTCATTTTACTCAGTCTTCAGAAAGACAGACAATAATTTACACAATATAAAGCCGAGAACACAAATCAGTATATTAGAAAACACGATAACACCGACAACAAAATGTTTTTTTTACAACAACCACCATCTGTCGTGAAGAAAGTGTTAATTTTGTTAAAAGAGAGAGAGCCAGACATACCATGTCTTCAATTCACTTTAAACAAAACTATGCAAGTGCTAATATGGTACTTGGTGTAACGGGCTAGTGTCCGCAGCTCGACGTCAAAGCGCCTATTTTGCGTGTAGTATTAAACGCAGTGAATTGAAGGTATGTATTCATTTGCTCTACGAAGCGTGGTAACTAAATGACCGCTACATGGGTGAACTAGCGATTTTGAAATCTAAGTAAGCATTACTAAGTGCTACTGCTGGACTGCCAATAGAAAGATCTTCTTGGCCTACGGGACACGGGACAAAGATGTGAACCAATCAGGTCTTTTAATATGAATAGTATACAGGGTGACAGGTTGAACGAGATAAATATTTAGAGGTAAATGTGTAGCTGATACCCATACCGAACATGTAAAAAAAACACTACCTTATTTTAAAATATTTTTCTGTAAGGAAAATACTATTTCTAACATTTTGCGCAAGATCGAACATGCAGCGAGTGCCCGCTACCCTTACCGGCCTCTACGCACGCTTTGAATAAAGGGAAAATTGAATTATTTTTAATAGTACTGTTTTAGTAGGAAGGCTTGACACGCGGGAGTTCAATTTCCTACCGCTCAGCTGTTCTGTTGTGTGTGTCATAGAGTAGCCCAAACAAAGAGTGCGTTAATATTTGTAAAGTGGCACGACATTTTTTTTTCTTATGTTCAGGGGCGATTCTTTTTAAATGTTCGGATAATCTATATTTAAATATTTGTAGTTCAACCTGATACCCTGTAGACATTTTCGGAACTTCAAAGCAATCATTTATATTTCGCCGATTGGCGAAACGATGGCAAGCATTAAAGTGCATGCCATCGATATGATAGGAAGATTAAAAAAATAAAAGTATAAATGGCTGATGGTTTTACCGTCTCAGTCACCACTGACCATGAGACCTGTATAGCGCTCGAAACGTTGGTTTGTTTGAAAAACAAATATGCGCAATTTAGATCCGAAAAAATACATGCCATTTCCTATGTGTAACAATAGCGGAAACCTAGGTATTCTATATATAAAACACAGTCAAAACCAAACACGAGACTGATTGATTGAAACCGGCAAAATTTCTCCCCGCATCCCGTAAAATGGTACATACTAACTGGTCAGATGTACTAGTGAAATGAATATAGATGAAGTGACTCGATAATTTTATTTCAAAATACTAAAATTTAGAATTCATTTAACTACCCATACAATAGTTATTCAAAATAATACTAGTTATCAAGCAGTGTTATTTTACGTGCAATTTTGATCGATAAAACAAAGTAGAAAGTCACATATGTAGTATAATAAAACAAGTAGTGAACTATATGTCGTTTTTATAAGAAAAGTAATCAAACAAGTCACCGACCCGACCATAATCGATTAATTAATTAAATGAATCGATTTGTTTAATTGAATCAGTTGAGATAGCGGTTCATTTTACGATTTTGCTGCTGATTACTACGATATTGAGTATGATATTGAGTAATAAAATTTCATACAAAGAAATAAAAGTTATACTCTGTACTTAGGAAATGAAACTATTTTTCCGGATTTAAATCGCGT
>NW_020654466.1:20364838-20372647 GCF_003589595.1 Hyposmocoma kahamanoa
CATGGGACCTGTAAAGGGCCCGAAACGTCGGTTTGTTTGAAAAAACAAATATACGCGATTTAAATCCGGAAAAATAGTTTCATTTCCTATGTGTAACAATCGCGAAAACCTAAGAACTCGATATATACTCTGTACTATTAGTGGTTTTCCTTTCATAACCTATAAAATTTCCCAAATTTTAATTTTAAATCCTCTTTCAAATCCTTACACTTAATACTCGTTTGATTGCGATTGTAATTTTCGATTTACTAATCGATTACAAAAGCTTGAATTGAATGAACTTAATGTTAGTCATACATCTATATTTAAAAAGTCAGTAGTTTAGAAAGTTACACTACTCGTCTCATTATACTATGGTTTTAAGGTATAAAACTACGAATTATTATATACAAGATTACACAACTTTTTTCTTTGCAATAAAAGACTTAAAAAAAGAACCAGTAACAAGCAATTTTAAATGTTAGTTTTTTTAAGAAACCATATGTATATAAATATAATATATAAAGATTACAACGCTATTAAAAATTTAGAATATTCCTTGAATCACTTCATAATTATTTTTTCGTATTCAACAATTTTAATTTAAGACGGCAGTCGTGTCACAAAAACTGTCAACATGTTTGTACAGGAAATCAGAAACGTGGTAGAGGAGATCTTAAATACCTTACCTCAATGAGATACACGCGTAAAAATCTGTAGACGAGAGGTGAAGGCTGGACTTAAGTCCATATTTGAGAATTAAGAGCCTATGCACTTGGCGTATTTCATACGCGCCGACGACGCGCGTATCGGTATCAAAATGCGCGATACATACGCGCGACTACCGCGCGTCTGCGGCGCGTATATGCGCAGTTGACGCGTGTCGTCGACGCGTATAAAATACGCCGTGTGCGTAGATGTTGTTACAAACATTGCTTTAGCATAATCACGCAATGGTTATAGACATCAAATCCTATTGTCAATTGTTTTTTACTTAACAGTTTATTTTGACCTTGAGTTTGATATTAAATGCCTAGTTAAGAGCCTGATTTTTTTTAAAACGCTCAGTAGTAAACATTACTACTTGGTAAAGGTTTACTTTACCTCTGACCTATAGATATGACGCATCACTGTTTTCTCCAACGTGTTGTTATATGTTAGTAGATATTTATTATTTATTTCATTCATATATTATGATGTTTAATAATAATATCATATTTATTGCGCCCTCTATTATTATTACTACTTTTAGTTTATCCTATCACCCCAAGGTTGCCTGGCAGAGATTGCTATTTAGCAATAAGGCCGCCTGTTGTACACTGTATTTTTGATTGTTTTTTATTTTTGCTTGTTTATTGTGAATTGAATTGAATTGAGTGTTGTTTAATTAAAAAAGATTTTCAAATTAAAGTAGTTGACCATTTAGTATTGAATTATAGCCTCTACTTTGACGACCTCGGTGACCTTGCAGTTAAAAATGCAACCAATTTAGGGAATCTACTTTTCTAAATTGCTTCTAGTCTAAGTGTCCTGGAGCAGTACAACGGTGTGAATTTCCAGAGGCCAGGTCATTGGTCTGGCATATTTCTTAGTTCTAAGGACGTTGTAAGTTTCCTCTTTTTTCAATTTTTAAACGACTTCAAAAAAGGAAGGAATTCGACTGTATTTTTTTTGTACGTATGTTACGCGATAACTCCGGTATTTGTGAATCAATTTTCGTGATTCTTTTTTTGTTGGAAAGAGGGGAGGTACCCTCTTTGTGGTCCCATTTAATTTTGAAGAAAATCATCCACCTCTAAGGGTGGCTGTTCATGCATGAAGATTCAATTTTATAAATAGCGCCTAAATTTTATTATAAAGAGCAATTATTTTAATGGTTGATTTTGCTATTCTCCTATTCAAGGCGTTTTTCTCTCTCAATATACTTTGGAGTACTGAGAACCGATTTTCATTATCTCCTGTGTCATGTTCCGTATAGTGGCAAACTAGGGGAAGAATCCGGGTTTGCGAACTTTCCGGTTACCGATTTCAATAAAACTTGGTAATTATATGTAATTCCACGTACTTTTGAGGTCGGCTGTTTTAGTACTCTGTATTGAGATTATCACTACTTTGATATTTACTTTATTTACCACGTATTCTGGGCCTATAACCTGCTGGATTATAAACAGAAAACAAACCAGGCGTGTGTGTTTGGGTGTAATTAGTGGTTGTACATGTCTGTGTCCATGACACCCACGATACAGGTACCGTATTTTCATTCTCCGTCCAACATCCGTCCGAAACAATTACAGTCAAATAAGTAATGCTCTTAAAAAACGCATGATGCGAATGAAGCTTCATACATGACATTATCTTTTAATTTCTTTGAATTTTACTTACTTGACAGTAATTGTTTCGTTTTGAATAGAATAGACATTTATTGATTAGGATAGACGTTGATTGCCTTGGTAAAAAGGAATTTTTACTGTAGAAAAACAGCAGGATGGGTTACACGGACAAATATCAAAAAGGTTCTCACCAGCGACATCAGGAGGCTAATAACTACAACTTCACTTCGGTTTGCATACTTTTCAACAGAAGCTAGTATCCAAAAAACGCGTGGTCTCAATTGCCCAAATAGAAGAGTAAGGTATATCATAAATAACGTACACGTTCCTGTACAAACATAGGAGACAAAAGATAGCATGAAAGGCCAAGCGTCTGGCTCTCACCTTATTATAATGAGCGTGCGCGCCGACCGCCCGGTGCGCCGTACCGTTGTCCGCCGTGTACGTCTTTACCTGATGTTGGGTGTCAGTGGCGATCGTGCTGATCGCGGACGCGGAATGAGGCGGCATATCCCGCCGTTTCTTTCCACCTTTGTAGATATACTTTAATGGCCGCACAAGGCTGTGGAAGTAAGTCATATTTATTGAATATGGTTTAATCACAAATACTCACAATCTATTCAAAATAACATAACTACCACTAAACTATAACAAAGATTGTACTTTATTACCAAGCGCCATAAAACAAAAAAGGGGAAAAAATAAGCCCCAAATTAATAAATACGTCTTATATATCGCTGCTTAAGTCTCCTCAAGAAGAGGGTTAAGCCAATAGTCTGTTATGCTGAACCAATGAGGGTTGCGGACGTTACACGTTTTCCAAAAGTTATGAACCTTCTTTGACATGAAGGAACTACTAAACAAAAAAAAAGTGAAGAAATAGATTTCTCAGAGATGGCGCTACGGCAAAAAAGTCGTTAAAAACAAAAAAAAACAAAGATCTGCAACAAGCACATAGGAAAATTCGTAAGATCCGTTAGTTCGTTGCGTGGTTTAAAGAAGTTGAAAATGGTTCGAATCCAGCCGGATCAAAGGATTTTTTTCTAAGTTTTCGATCTTTGTATTAATAATGATTACAACAAATTAGTGGAGTAATTTCATAAAAATAATTCAATATCATGGGGGGCAAACAACGTGACATTCAATAAACTTAAAAATTAAAAAAATATACATCTCACCTCGGATACTGCGGTCCAAACTGCGCGTAGCAACAATTATACCAGCATCCTTTCGAGAAGGGATTGAACCCTCCGGTGAACTTTCCCGTCACCTGCTCGTTGGTGGTGCGACCTCTCGACACGAGCACCATATGGAACCCCGTGAGGCCGAAAATTGGTATTGCTAAGAGGGCAATTATGCCCATTATTACCATACTGGTTTGAGACGGTTAAGGAGTTTGATTCTTGGGAGATCTTTTAACAGTATCAATGGTTTTTATCGATTACCAACAGTATTTTCCTAGTACAGGAATCGTAGGAAATTCTCTGTACGCGATACACGCTACAATTGAGTTGTGTTATCTGGATCTTTGTCATATGTTTGAATAGTAATTTTGATGGTAAGGGACTCACCACACTCGATAGATATGGAACGGGCTTGAGCCGATTACGGATCACCACACTATATATATCTGCTGCCGTCCGCACGGAGCACCGGAGCGGAGTAATATGTGTGGCATTAGAACATCGTTTTACAGTGACGCGGATTGGTCCGTACGGAACACGTTCCGCGTGAACTCCGCACATGCCACCCGTGCATTCATTGTAGGCGATTGTCTTCCGTGAATATCCGCGCTAAATTAAATACTCAATTCAGAGCCCTGCAGATTCTACGCATGCTGATGGCCCGCAGGCGGACCTTACAGACCCTTACGGACCGTTCGCGCAGCTGTCAAACCAGCCTAACGTATTAAGTCGTGCGCCCGTGAAAGCCATCGGTCATTGACTCCGCCGTTCAGCCGATGTGAGCCATTCGGACATTTTCGAGTGAGTTTGGCAGCCGTCGACGAATTTCAGATCACATAATTCCGTAATGGCAAGAAGTTCATTCGTTGCCGGCGAAACGGCGAAAGAGCGAAAAAGACGTTGTGCGTTTTGCATCGGTTGGTACGAACGCGACTCGCCACAGGGTGGCAACGAATCGGCTTTCTGCAAATTTCCGATCGCGTCCATGTGCGTCGGCATCGACGAGGACTGATCCAGGTTTAGAAACAACTAGCGCGAGGGCGCGCGAACGGCTGCGTTAACGGCGAATCGGCTTAATGCGAGTAGTATATTGAACACGATCGCGTCAAGACGAATCCGCGTTAACATAATGAGTTTGGTGACTCCCTAATGCGATTTCGTGTCGTTAAGTCTGGTGACCACCTAAACCAGTTAACTTTAACTTCAAATGGCGGCACTAGTATCGACTCTTAACATCAACGTTATATAAAATTATCTTCGTATTTTTGTCCCGTCACTAACACACTGTAAAACACATGATAAAAAAAGCATTTTCTTCTGTCCGTCTTTTTTGAAGATGTAAAATGACAGTTCATTGTGCAAAAGTGTTGCCCGCTTGCGAGCAGCTAGTGATTGCAGTCATAATTATTCTATCGATTGAATATTGGTCACACTTATGGAATAAATAGTTGAACAAGTTTAATTTTAATTATTTTCGACTCATTATTCATCCAATCACTGAGCACAGGCTCATTTGAATCATCAAAAAAAAAAATAGAAGGCCGTAACACAATTCACCATTTTTGGCAAAATTTTATCTTCTTTCACAATCTATCGATAAAAGTATCGACAACAACTACATAACTTTGTAAATTTTTATGAAAACTGGCAACCCTACATATGTCATTTTACTCCGACTTAGAAAAAGACAGACTATACAAAGGTTAATGATTAATGGCCATTACTGCCCTCACCTTAGCATGTCCAGAAAATTCATTTTTATAATAGTCTAGAACCCATCAAAGCAGCAGGTTATTTTCAATGAAAAAAAAATGTATTTTTCTTGAATTTCCGGTTCAGTATTAATGGCGACAAAAGGTGACAGATTGCAGTTTTTATTGTGCACGGTATTGCTAGATGTGTGAGTTGCAATATATCTCATTTTTAAATAAAAATTTTCGAAGAGATCACTACTAGGCGGAAGACCTTCCCTACTGAAGCGCAACTGGATGCTGAAATAACAGCTGGGTATTTTTTCCCCAATATACTTACATATGGAACGCAATTCTACAAGTTTGTTCTATTATATTAGACAGTTATAGGATAGGAAAAGTAGTTTTTTTGTTAATAAATATATAAAAATCCTACGCTTTAAATGAAAATCAAGAACGAGATTCAGAATCTTGGTCTTGTGTACTTTAAAATGCGCCATGTGTAGCTTATGGACATACCAGTTTAAGGTTAGGGCAAGCCTCCATATTGCGCCGATCCTTTACTCGTTTTGTTTGATCACACGTGTGGATCGTCAAAAAATCGAGCAAATCTGTAGACACCTCAAGAGTAGAATAACGAAATTAACTTCAGGGGCTCGGCCCAAAAGTCCCTGCTTTTTGGCATGTCAATATAAAAGTTCCAAAAGTATTATTCATTCAACAATAAGTTGCGTATGGATAAAGGATACGATACGATAGGCTCGACTTGCTTGAATGAGCCGTTGTGCATAACGAAATAGAGGCTGAGCCCGAAAATGCTCAGCATGTGAATGGACAGAGAGATGAGGAAGAAGAAAAAGAAGCGATAGTTGCGCCGCCCGATGCAATTGTTCACCCACGGACAGTGGTGATCGAACGTCTGCAACAAATGTTTAAAAATTAATAACAAAATATTAAAGAAATACTAAATTCTTTCACGACTCTGGATCTAACTCCATCGCCCTCTAGTGACACAACTATATTGCCGTATAAAATTCAGAAAAAAAAGTCCGATTTTATAAATTACATACAAAATTTTATTAAAAAAATATATTGTAAAATACTTCACTCACTGCAGCGACCTCTAGTAACCTCACTGTATAGCCAGAATAAGGTTTAGAAGAAAATTATTAATATATTCAACGGTTACTTTGCTGAACTTAGCGTTAATTTATTAATAAAAATGGTAGTAAATTAATTCGCTGCTCCGCGAACACTGTGAGTAAAGGAATCCAGTTCTTGACAGTCTCCTTCAAAAAGTCACAAATTCATTTAAGGGGCAACCTGTACGCTGCTATAATCCGTGGTAGTGGGGTCACTACCACGGATTTTTGTCAGTTTAGTTCCGGCAGGTATTCTCGATTAAGATGTTTGAAATAAATATTGTAAATGATAAATGTAATTAAATATATATTTAGAAAAAGCAACCCCTAGAGATTCTTGCTCATTCCTCTCAGGGAAATCAACCTTACGAATGAGCAGTAGAGTTTAATCAATGAGAAGATTTCAAGTGTAATTGCTTACCTATGAAATAAAGATGACTTGAGTTTGACTTTAAAGTTAAATTGTGCAAAATAGCTGCGCTTGTGTTGGATATTTTTATCCATTTATCCTGTCGAGGCCTCATAAGAAAGTGAATCACAAGTCAGGATTATTTTTGGTGGTGGTGATTATTATTATTTTTTTTTACTTATTTATCGTAACTTAGGATTAATAACTTTATTATGACCCCTACATTAGGCTACGCCTGTCTCGTGGGATGCACAGCAAGTACGAAAGAGTAACTAGGCTTAACAGCAACAAGAATTAAGTGAAAAGAGAGAAACATACAAAAAATAATAAAAAGAAATGCTACTTGCATGCTTACTTTAAAACAAAAACCAATTAAGTAATTATTAAGAAAGTAATTTTATCTTTGTGATTGTAGTTGCGTTTGTGTTATTTATTTTATTAATTTGATGCAGATATTATATATGATGCTAATTAAATAAAGTACTCAACACAAGCGCCGCTATTTTGCACGATTTGACACATTCACTAGGATCGCGATGTAGCAAAGTAAGTTACTTCCTTTTTGTCAGAACAAAATGACGAATTTTGTAAAAAATATAAAATACTTCACGACTGTGGACTGAACTACAGCGTCCTCTAGTGACGTAAAATAAAACCAGTATAAAGTTTAGAAGAAAATGTCAAACATTTTCGTAAACAATACCTTTGGTTTCAAGTTCCGAAGTACAGAATTGCTTTCAGAAATTTATAGAAATTCTCTTTAGACTGGCTTTTAAGTTTCAAGGCTTCCTTGACATCGCTGTTTGATTTAACGTAAAAAGACACATGGACAGAGGCACTCAATTTGATGAAACGAACCTCTATGCAATGATTGCAGACGGAGCAGTGCGAGCACCTAGGCGGCCTGTAGAATTTGCATGTGACGCACCATTTCATGCGCACCGTTATGCCGTTGATCTCTACACTGCGGTACAGCGGTGCTCGGAAGTCATCTTCTCGATCCTCGTCAGGTGGAGCTGGGAGCAAATTTTTTACCTACTATAAAAAGAGATGTCCCCAATTCGTTAGTAATCA
>NW_020654466.1:20372657-20379006 GCF_003589595.1 Hyposmocoma kahamanoa
CGGGAAAAATTAGAATTCGAGCTGAGGTAGTAACGACTCTTAACATATTACTTAAGGTAGATAGTTGGGGTACACCCCGCGCATCTATCAACCTGGTGCAGCAAGCGAACAACTACTGGCTAAGACTGAAAATCAACAACAGCAACATTGTCTTTAACCTTTTTGTTCACATTACGCACGCACGCACGCACGCACGCAAGTATTTCAAGCCATTCCGATCAGATGATTTTCAAAATTATACATCTTGATATTGTAAATCAGTAAATGTAACCATGGCACTCATAAATAACCGGCACGTCTTCGTTCTCAATTATTAAAATTCAACTCTTTAACACTTACGGTAAACCAGTCTAAAGTACGAACTTTAGCGTGTTGTTGACTTTACTACATAGATATTTATATATCTCAAGGACCACGTTAGCATGACTCATAAATTGTCACCAATTTGCCAAAACCTTTACCCCTACCACGGAGTAAATAATACAACAACAGATTATCGCATACATTTTTGAAGTAATACTTATTTAGGCGAGATGGCGCTACAAGAACCACTTTCTGCTTTGATGCAATTCTTATAAGCGTATACCTTGCTATGTTATATATAAAGTTACTTATAACAACTTATTTTATAACAGAATATTACATGTAAATACCCTGTGTGTAATATAACTATTAAGCTGTTTGTGTTGCAATGAACAGAGAATTAATAACTGTATAAGGCTGATAGTCAGCCGTGACCATGAGACCTATAAAACGAAACGTTGATGTGTTTAAAAAACAAATACACGTGACTTGATCTGTAAAAAGCTCAAAACGTTGGTTTGTTAAAATAAAAAAACAAATACACGTAGGGCCTTAACAGTGCAATGCGGACTGCCTGCTAGCGGCGAGCGGTCGAAGTGTGTAGCGGATTAAATGGATAGTTCAGCGCACCCGCATCGCACAGAATGTACTGTTAGGCATAATACATTTTTCATCACACTTGATCGTAAACAGTGTGATTGCATGGTGGCTAACTTGACTATGTCCCAAATAAAACCCTGTCGTTTAACTTCCCATCACAGCCTTGGTCGGTAAGGGTTTTTTTTAATTTGTAGCACGACATACTTCCTTACATAGGTCAGGTTCAAGTAAGGATGTTACACAAGTTCAAAATTAAAACATTCGCTTAAAATGTAATATAAACATACTTATTGTTAAGAATGTCTTACAATTAATTTTTATTATTTTCTGTATAAAAATTTAGCTAAATTTTTATTTTACAATCCATCATGGCAGTATGCGTCTTGGCTTTTTACAACATTTTAGTTCGAGATGTATCTATGGAAGAATAGCTAGCTAACCATCTGTTAATTTAAAAAAAAATCCCGCCATTTGCAAAATACCTAATAATAATTGTTGTGTTGTGAACCATATTTATTCATAAACATTGTATTTATTTCCTCGCAATGTGACGAAAAACATTGTATGTATCACAGACGGCACAAAAATACGAAACTCGAGTTATTAAAGCCCTTAGCCTTAGGCTTCAGGCTTTTAATAAACTTAGTACTTTCTTATATATCGTCTTGAATACACAATGTACTATTACAGTTCGTCGCGGACATCCGCGTAGGTCAACCGCTTCGCACTGTTAGGGGCCGTAGATCCTAAAAAGAAATGCTTCATTTCCAGAAATTTAACATACAAATATTTTATGGGCTGTTTCCTCATGCTCCTACTGGTAGGAGCACGAGGACTAATATGTCCTTATGCTCCTACCGTGACGTCATATCTAATAAGTACACTGAACTAGAATTAAAAAAAATGTGAAAATAAAAAAGCAAAAAATATCTTTACGAGATCACTCGATATTTTCACACTGTAACTCATGGTAGTACTGCAGTGTTATCTGACACTACGATTAACGGCTACGAGGTGTAACAGTAAAAGTATCTGATAATTTAAAAGATAATAAGGACAGTTCGTAATACAACATAGTTATCAGTTTGATTCCGCTTGATAAAACTTACTGATACTTATATTGTTCGTTACAATCTTATTTACTTAATTTGATAAGTTCATTCATTTCACGACAATTAATCATGAATTTGATGGTAAAATAAAGTTATCTAATGTTCTTTGAGTTATATTTAGTAATTTATAAACACCGTTAGCATTATCTGTGTTCGTTATAACAATTAACAACACAAAACATGAAAGTATTAATTAGCATTAAAATATATCGACATAAAGGTGTGGGAAATACGTATATGAATTAATATTCAGGATGCTCTAAAACAACGTACGACTAAATAAATATAACTTTTATTAGAAAAAAACACCGAGCTCAAAATTAGTGCAATTACGTCTATTTGCCAAATTTTGTTGCAATCGGTCACCGGAAAGTGCGCGAAACCGGGTTCATTCCCTAGTTTGTAACTCTATATATATAATATATGTAGGAATATTTTCTTCAAATTTAATTGGGACCCCTACTAAGGTACAGTGAAGAGCACGCCAAGCTTGACACTTTGTACTTTGGACCGTTCTTATCGTAAGCGACATAGAGTTGGATTTAAGTCTTAAGTATCAAGCTTGACGTGCTCTTGACCCCGTACCAGTATAAATAGAGGTAACAGTGTAAATACAGCCGAATTGAGAACCTCCTCCTTGTTTTTGAAGTTGGTTAATAAATAAAAAGAACAAGTAAAAAATACTACGAATGAGCTTAGTTAAAAATTTATACGAATAGAGGAACTAACGTCTATTGCACTAAACTTAAGTACATTTTAAACAAAGAATCACACTGAGAGCGGGTGCGGGTCAGGTCAGGACCGCGGCGGGTCCAACTCCATGTATTTTTATACGGACGTCAACACACCGAGCGCGGGCGCGGCGATCGCCCAGTTACCATTGCGTTCGTGAATCTGAATTCTATTTACTAGGCAATAACATTTAAATTCCTTTGAATCATACAACGGCGCGGTCACCGCGCAAGCCGTCGCGTAGACCAAACTCAAGTCAGGCTCCCCCGCGTGCGCGGGACGTTAAAAGCTAAACAAATCGAGCGTATTTTGCTATGACAGTTAGACGCACCCGGTCGCTGCACGGCGGCTGCGCGGACTCCGCTCGGCGAACGGGGTCTGCGCGGACTCCGCTCGGCAAACGGGGTCTGCGCGGACTCCGCTCGGCGAACGGGGTCTGCGCGGACTCCGCTCGGCGAACGGGGTCAGCGCGACGAAATCCGTGTGCATTTATTATGCGCCCTTAAGGTGCTAGTGAAGTTGGACATGGGACTTGTCAACTTATATCTCAGGGTGTCGGGTGCAGTGGCACTGCCCCTCAGATCTTTGCACTGCAACTGTTATGGACAGAACGCGACACCGCTTACCACCAGGCGCACGACACGTTAGTTCCGTTACTTAGTATTATATATAAAAAAAAATATTTATTTTTCACTGTAGTTACAAAAGTTTATTAATTAAATACCTTATTTTTAAATTTTACGCGATTTAAAATGAGATTATTACCTTTATTTCCGTTCGGTAGACTCGGTTCGTTTTCGGTGCGTTACCAAGCTTTAGGGTGTCTATTAAGTCGAGAGAGCTTATGGACTACAAAAAAGCCCATGGTACTATGGTAATATTCCTAACAGTATTTTTAATTAAAAATTTCATACACATTACGATTTTTACGTTTTTACACCTTTGGACACGCCTGTACTTAAACATAATTATCTTTTTCTATCATTCTTTTTATTTTTATTATCTTAAACCAACCTGCTTTTTAATGAGCTAAGTATTAAATTAAATACCTCACTTAAAATTATTTTTAAAATATCAGGACGTATGAAAAAAAGAATTTTTTTTTCATTACTTTAATTGATGTGTTAAAAATATTGAAAACGTATGACACAGCATCTGCACTTGATTGCAAAAACTTGTCTACTTATACATCTAATTACTAAAAAAAAATTATGTACTTATCTACTATGATTATGGTTTTATTTAAAATTTCATCGAACTGGTCGACATTACAGCAATAAACACGATATTTAACAAAATTTTAAAAAACATATTTTTTTATGATTTCAGTGTCTGAGATGGTGTGATGAGATGAGAACAAAATGTATCCAACTTATAGCGTTTCAAATGTATTCAATATTTGCACATCATATAGTTATTTTGAAAATTATTGGACCCTTCAGGTCCGGCACCAAACCTGTCCGACCGACCACCTGCTGGTACGGTTTACTTCGTTTCGTAACCGGTCCGGCCTACTACCTGCGGGTACGGTACGGTGCGGTGCCTCTCCCTCGCTCTCCAATCACAGCAAACCGGTCCGATCTAGCTACAGTTCCCGTGCCCGGTCAGTCTGTTCCATTGTGTGTACCCACACGGATTTATCTCTTAAACTGTAATTGTGACGTACGTAAACCAAGTTGTGTTATACGGGCATAATAATCTGTGGAAAAGCGAAGAATACATACTCATGCACTACATTTATGGCGAGTGTCGTAGAAACGGCAGTCAAGCTGCCAGGGTGTACAGAGAGCGGTATTAACATCTGTATCCTAACCGCCAGATATGGCCAGATCATCGAGTTTTTATAAACGTGCATCGTGAATTAACACGGGGTGTATTCCCTCCAAATCGTGCTAGTCGTGAGGGACGACCACGATCTGTTAATGAAGAGCGGATATTAACTGCTATAACAATAAATCCTTGGATAAGCACAAGCACCCTGGCAAGACGTTTTAGTATGTCACATCAAACCGTATGGAAGATAATTAACCGCCATCGATGTCACCCATTTCACGAGCAAGGGTACAAGCGCTTTTGCCTTCTGACTACTTACGACGTGTGGCGTTGTGCCGAGAATTTTTACGCCGACATAAGGAAGATCCAAATTTTATTGGAAATGTGATATGGACCGATGAAAGTAAATTATCAAAAGCTGGAGTAATAAATTTGCATAACTTGCACTATTGGGCTATCGAGAACCCTCTCATCGTTCGGGAAAAATTTGTGGGCCGGCTTCACAGCTTCTCGACTGATTGGCCCACACGAACTGCCATTCAAAGTAACTGCTGCAGTGTACTTGTGTCATCTGCAAGATTACCACCTTGAGATACTAGGAGGTGAAGAACCAGAAGAACAATTAGTCTACCAGCACGATGGTGCTCCTCCGCACTTCGGTATGCTGTACGAAGGCACCTGGACGAAGTTTTCCCCGATAGGTGGATGAGTGGCGGTGGACCCATTTCGTGGCCAGCCAGGTCATCTGACCTTAACCCTGTAGATTATTTTTTATGGGGCTATGTAAAAGAAACTGTGTACCAGACTGTTCCGCAGTCCAGGCAATAATTATCCGACCGCTTAAATAGCGCCTTCGCAGCTCTCCGTGGGAACCCTCAAATGTTGCGGCAAGCCGCTAGGGCCATGATTAGGCGGTGCAGGCTGTGTATGAGGGCCGGCGGTCGCCGTTTTGAACATTTATTGTGAAAAATTCAAATTGCAAATGTTATAAAAAATAAAAGTTTTGATTTTCAAATATTTTATTCTTTAATTTGAAGTCAAAAATCACCGCCACGAGCGGCACTAACCATCTTAGACATCAAAATCACAAAAAAAAGGTTTTTCACACTTTAGCAAATATCACGTTATTGCTGTAATGTCGACCTGTTTAATTAAATTTTGGATAAAACCATAACTAAAGTAGATAGGTACGTAATTTTTTTAAAATAATTAGATGAATAAGTAAAAAGTAAGTAGACAAGTTTTTACAATTAAATGCAGATGCGGTGCCCATATATTTTCAATTTATTTAACACATCCATTCAAGTAGTTAAAAAAAAACTTATATCTTCTTTCATACTTCTTGATATTTTTAATTCAACTTTTATTGACGAATTTAATTTAATACTTAGCTCATTACAGGTTCATTTAAGGTAATAAAAAGAAAAAGAAGAATACAGTCGCGTCCAAAGGTGTAAAAACGTAAAAATCGTAATGTGCATAAAATCTTTAATTTAAAAAAAAGCCGTTAGGTATATTACCATAGTACCAACACTTTTTTGTAGGCCATGACCTCCTTGACATCCCCGGCTCGGCTTGACGTCGACTTAATAGACACCCTGTATAGGTAAGTACCACAGACAATGTCTGTAGTAAGTACGAATACAGTAGGTGAGTGGAACCTAACAAAATGTTCTGTGAATAAAGTTCCAGACGCGTCTAAGGATTGCTTTGTTGGGGTCTGGGTATTTCAAATAAGTAGTCTCAGTTCTGGATTAAAAAAGCACCCGTCTAGGTCTGAAATGTTACTCTAATATAGTAGCATTACAGCTCCTTGTGAAAAAATAGTT
>NW_020654466.1:20379406-20395735 GCF_003589595.1 Hyposmocoma kahamanoa
ATATACATATGAGACCAAAAACAGTTATATAAGCCAATGTTATATTTTGAACATTTTTGAAAATTCTAGTCGGCGGCGAACGTGTTAATTTCGTTTGTAAAAAAATAAATTCTGAAATAAAGCCAGTGGCCCTGCCGCTCGATCCAAGCATAATGAAACGTATTAGTAGGGGTAAAAATAGCAAACGAGCTGAGGTAGTATCAACTCTTAATATATCATAGTATAAAAACAACAAGGGCAACTGCCGCTTGTTCGGCGCGTAAATGGCTACACTTCCCTTGTAGCGTTATTTTCATTTTTAAGTTTATTAAATGTCACGATGTTTGACCACCATAACATTCAGTTATTTTTGTGAAATTACTCCACTAGTTTGTCATAATTATTATTACAAAGATCCCCAATCCGGCTTTACAGTGGTTATTTGACAAACAATGCCATTGTGCAGGTTTCTTCTAATTTGTGCGTTGTGTATTGCATTGTTCTCGACTACTTTAGATTTTTCATTGTATTTTAATTGTCATTATTGCATTGGTGTGTCTATATGAATTAATTATCAGACTTGGTTCTCAATTCAAGGGATGAATCCGGTTTATTGCATTCCACTTTTACATTCAAATTGAATAAAATGCGATTCATTTTGTAGGATTTTATTTTATTACATTTGACCAACTTCTCTTGTCCCAATTTTTGTCTTCTGATGCTATTAAGTCATCCATATAAGACTCTGAGTCTATTAGCGTTAAAAAAATTAGTCAATTTTATTCATTTTGAATGAAAAAATATTTAATGTAATTTGATCAACTTCGACTGCCCCGATTTTTTCGTCCCATACACTGAAATGGTCCCTTCATGATGCTGAGACGATTAGCACTAAAAAAAATTTGATATATTTGATTCATTTTCATGGACAACTCACGCTTGACCAATAATTAATATAGCATAGTCAATGCCGAAATTGTTTTCACAAAAAAATAGTAAATGGTTCTTATGACAGTTTCCTTGAGTCTTCTATGGTATCGGATTTTCCCCATACTGTCCCATTAAAAAAAACAGTGTTATAGGTGAATGTTTGTAAATACTTAATTTGCATAAATTAACATATGTAGATAAATAAACAAATAGAATATTTGTTGGATATATTTAAAAAAGCATTTCGAAAGTATTGATTAAGTAATTCAGAACAAAACATTTAAAATAAATAAATGTGTTAAAAATTCATAACAAAATTCATGATGAATATGTAAACATAACGATATATGAGTACATACTAAAAAGTAATTTAAGTGCATTAAAAACATAGCTCATTAATAATAAATAAATATTTTTATAGTTAGGTATGCAAAATCAGCGTGAAGTTTTAGGGTTTCGGCCCAACTGTGCGACGTTTCGAGCAGCGAAACGGGCAACGTCTTTCTTCGCTCTTATCGCATAAGCCTTAAAAAAGACTTAAAGCTCCGTCGGGCTCAAGCCGATTCCGCGTTGATCAGTCTAATAACTCCCACCGTGTACATCAATTACTCATGGATTACAAGTTATTTGCCATGTATCTAAATTTTCGCTTATCAATGACTGACATCGCTCAGCACTTAAGCAACGGCTCAATAATCAAATGAGTAATTTTATGGTTAGTTTTCTCTAACTAATTTCAGTGGCAATTTTTTAACCGACTTTAGAAAAAAAGGAGGTTCTTTCGACTGTATTTTTTGTGTGGATGTTACGCAATTACATCCATTATGTTCGACATTCAATTTTGCGAACCGATTTCGATAGTTGCTTTTTCAAAGCAATGGCATTATGTGAGTAAAAAAAAAATAACAAAAACTAGTTTCACGAAATAGGAAAGCATTTTTTCTAGCAGTTCTTGCTATGTTAATTAGATGGCGTTTATTATTTTTAAGAAAAGTAACTATCATAAGATATGGCCAGATATCAAAATAGGCAGTCTGTATTATAGGAATTATTGTATTGTATTTTGTTTGTATTGTATATTTTTGGTGTGTAACGAGCAATGACTCTACTTCGGTAGTGTATTTAGAATAAAAAATACCTAATATAAGTAAAAATGTTTCCATTTATTAATTTAAAAATTTTTCATCATGTGAGAGGTATCGTCCGCTCTATATGTGTATTACTTGAAGTTTAACGTAAATATAGTGTGTCTGTTGCAATCTCTGAACATGACTCATGGTATTTCTTAGTAACCCCATAACATTTTGGTACCAAAGTATTTTGTGAAGTATTTCTGGTAACCTAAGCAATGACAATTTAAAAAAGTAAGTTAATAAACTTTCAGTCACATTATTCGAGCGCCCTTGGATTTTTATTCTCAAATGCATAAATATTGTTATCATTGAAGAAACAGTTTTCCCCAATTTTAATATATAATGCTCCTCCTTCAAATTAGGCGTCCTAAGTGATTTTGTAAGCTTCAAACTAAAAACCGTTAAAAAGTCCTTTTATAAGTTTCCTTATTTAAAACACTTTAAGGTTTATAATTTATTAGCAGATGTTTCCATCACTAACTGTAACCATAAAATTAGTAGTAAGCAGGTAAATGACTCTGTGATTTAGTGGCTCTTACAGTAAACCCAAAATAAAAAAGCCTTGCACAATATTTTGTTCTTAGCTATTCACAATTGTTACACATTGGAAATGAAATTTTCAAACCTAAAATGGCGTAAATTATCGAGTTCTTAGGTTTTCGCGATTGTTACACATAGGAAATGAAACTATTTTTCCGGATTTAAATCGCGTATATTTGTTTTTTCAAACAAACCGACGTTTGGGGCCCTTTACAGGTCCCATGGTCACGGTTGAGTCAACCGCTCGGTTTGTTTGAAAAAACAAATATATACGATTTAAATCCGGAAAAATAGTTTCATTTCCTATAGCGTAAATTATTTTTTTCAAACAAGCCAGCGTCACGGAATTTTTACAGACCCCATAGTCATTTCAAATTTTAGAATATTGTTTGTCCAACTAAAAAACACCACTATATCACTATTTTATAATATTAATTATTCTGTGCTAGTCGAGATTAAAGTTCAAGTATTTGACGTTACATTACAATTTTCTCATTAAACAGTTCGCTATAGCAAATTAAAACTTTATAATATATCAGTTTAATATCCAGTAAAGTATCAATAATTTTCTTGAAAACATGTGCATGTTGTTGCAATATTGTAACTGTAACTGTACGTAAGTAATAGGTTTAAACATGTTTTTAGATTTACAGTTTAAATGGTTTCTTAACAACAAACATATTTGCCTGTTTCCGTGAAGCTTGAATGATTCTGAAGATTAGACTTTAGAAAATTACTGCAATTATGATTACATAGTCTGTCTGTACAATACATTCAACAGAAGTACTGTCCACTTGATCTTTTGACAAAAGAAAGTTAAGATAAAGGTCTAGTTTTAAATTTCTGTCAATCTATCTATGTGACTAATCAGTAAGCTGCAGCAGTAAGCAGATCCATGGAAGCTGGACGCAATTACAGGTAATTGTATAAAGAATTTATAAAACCTGTCTCTCTTATCAATCATGAACACCATGTACATGATTCTCTTTCTATTATTCTTTGCTAGAGCCAAATTATGTTATGTACAAGATACATCTGTGCTTTTGAAGAAACATTGTTTTAAAAATTATGGCTTATTTTTCTACGTAATCCCCTTTTAACTCTATACACCTTGACCAGCTATATTCCAACTTCTTCAACCCATCAAAAAAAGTTGTTTTTTTTTTTTGTTTTTTTTTGGAAAACTGATAAAAACTGATAAACAAGCCTCTGTTTCAGCTATCACTTTCTCATTTCATGCAAATCAATAAAAAATGAGACATAAAAGTCAAATGGGGCCAAATCTGGTGAATACGGGAGATGCGGCAATAGTTTGTATCACAATTCGACAAGTTTTGTTATTCTGATTGCAGATCAGAAACTGAATATTCGAAATTCCGTTAAATCTAAAAAATATGTCGACTTTTATTTAAATTTTTTTTCGGCCTAATTTAAAAAGTAACGTCTGTTACTTAGTAAGTTCTTAATTTTTTTTTCAGGCTAATTTAAAAAAGTAACATTGGTTACTTAATAAGGAGTTCTTAATTAAAATTTTTTTGTTTTATTTTCAAGCTAATTTTAAATTTAACCTAATAGTCACGCATTTATCAAATCGCCCTCATATGTTTTATGCAATATGAATATTGCAATTTGCTGAAGCAAAAAACATTTGTGAGATCTTGTTACTTAATCTTTACAATAAATCAGTCACTTACCCATATTGCGAGGATGGTAATATCAAAACAGAAAGCAGTAGTTTCAAAGGGCTTCATACCTTTTGGAATAACTCCCGGGTCCATGAAAGTGGCCAGTGTAAAATTGGCCAAAACAAAAAAGGTTATGACACCTTGGTATGCTGGAACCCATGGATGCCTCGAGACATAGTACTGGCATCTGGAACAATATATTTTCATATAAAGAACAGGTAAGACTGTATACTTTTAATAACATTCTACAAGCAGTATAAACTGACATAACCACAGTCAAAAGAGCTAAAATTCAGTTTCATTGGGTAACTGTAATAACTAAAACCATTACAGTACACCTACATACTGAACATGCAATTTATAGAACTAAAGTTTTAATGACATTTTTACAACAAAATACATTAGAAACTATTTATAGTCATGAATCAATTAAAACACCAAAGTCTCAATGCAAAAAAGACTGGATTTCTGTATACGGACCCTGAGAGTGTTAAAAAATCAACCTAATGGTAAATACATTAAGATGCACTTTTGAATGAAACTGAAAAAAAAAATATCTTCCTGCATGAGATCGTTTCGACATAGTAGAAATTTTATAGACAATACATCATACACAAACTAAACACTACAAAAACCCTAACTGTTAGGGCTTAACACATCAAAATTATATTACAGTGTATGTAACCTAATTATGTCTGTAACACACTCTGTCGTTGACATACTCTCGTTAATTTCTAGAGCATGCTTGCTTGATGGTGTGCATAAAAAACTAACATACATTCTATGCATATGTACATATAACAATTGCAAAAAACTAAGAACATGATAAGTATCAAACCATTCTAATCTCTTGTTGGTTCTCCTAAGATCCAGCAACCTACAATGGGAATAGCCAAATGCCCAATGTACATTAAAATGTACTCAATCTAATTACATGCTTCAGGCCCAAGCAATTGTGTCCTCAATTTTGTATGAAAAACATATTTTTTGAGATACCCTGTAATAATAATAAAACACACACTCAACATAGGGAAACCCTGTGTTGCGGGTGCCATGGACACACACATAGACAACCACAAATTACACCCAAACTCACGAGAGAAATAAATGTAGGCCATATAAATATTTCCGTAACCGTTCGGCCACAGAGGCAGCTTTGGTTATATAGAATATAATATTATAGTACTGAATTTGATATTGTCATGTACACTAGGTGTTTACATATGCTGTTTGGGTCTGAGTCACTTCACATATTATGTACATTTTGAAGTACCTAATGCCTTAGAATGTTAATTGGAAATCAATTACTTTTGTTACAAATGTTTTGAGAATTGTTTTATTTACATTTATATCATCTGGGTTATGACTAGAAGTACAATCAAGATTGATTACTAAGCTATGAGTCAGATCAAGAAAAAGAGCAGACTTTTTAATCTATTATTTAGGCTTATAAGAAGGAAATGTACCTAAAATTCCTATATATAAGTGATACAACAATGACTAAATTGGATTAAATTAAAAATGTAAAATCCATTGTAGAATTTAATAAACACAACTTATTTAGCTTTAATAACTTTAATTACTTATTTATTGTTAGCCAGGATCTTTGTAACAATTTAGTGTTTAAGATAGAGACGTATAACTAATTGATTTCACATGTAGCCCAAAGAATGGGTAACAAAATAACAAACAAATATTAACAAAAACTTCCTTTTCAAAAGTACAGTGATGAATCACTATAACCTTACGATGAATTGTTCTAAGCAAATTACAAATATTTTTAAAATGCAATCAAAATTGGATTCAATTATGGGTAAGAGCAGTGTAACAACACTTTACAAATTATTAGAATGAGATTGAATTACACAATTCATACACAATTTTGTGTACACAAAAGCGTTGTTTGATATTGACTCAGTGCTACCCCTCTGGGATAGCAAATATTTCTAGTTAGTAGCAATTTGCACAACACTTTTGTATATTAATTAATGAAAAACACCTGAGGAAATCACTTATGCCTTGCAAACTAATTAATATGAACATTAAAGTCATGTAAATAAGACAATAATTGCTGAAACATGAATTGATCCAGCCATTCTAACCAGAATTTATGACCAGTTAGGCAAAACAATATCAACTACAAAGGGACCGGTCACCGACATACAAAGTCGCGTAGGGCACAAGCACAGCCCCAAGTTATTATTAGAAACCAACCAACAATCTTGTGTGAAAGTTGTCAAACCAAAATTGAGATTATACTTGATCGACATGTTGTATACTTACGGATAATAAAAAAATAAAGACGTCGTGCCCAAAAGTACTGCCCAGGCGAACGTCGCGGGGAGGTATCTCGTTTTGAGGTCGCATTTGGGCATATTGTGTCAGTTTTATTTCCTTAAAAGCAAAATTAACTCAATTTTATTCACTACAGTTCAACATGGCCGCACCTATTACTTTGAC
Source organism: Hyposmocoma kahamanoa (assembly GCF_003589595.1). Lineage (NCBI taxonomy): Eukaryota > Metazoa > Arthropoda > Insecta > Lepidoptera > Cosmopterigidae > Hyposmocoma > Hyposmocoma kahamanoa. Next base: position 20,386,134 of record NW_020654466.1, read on the forward strand.
AGAAGAAATGACATTAGTAGAGCTGCCGATTTATCTATAACATATCACTATCTCCTAACATTATAAAAACCGTAAAGTATGTACTTCTAAATAAAAAAGGTAATCAGGATAATTATTTGCGAGAACGAAAAAAACACAGTAGTTGAAAATATTTTTTTGCCATTTTTTTCAGAATTTTCGTGACATTTTCACAAGTATTCCTTTTCTATTATTTTTTTAAAATTTATTTTTTCGGAGAGATATAATTTTAGAAATTAAATCAAATTGGCAATATTGAATTTTCGTTTATTTCTATTGGCCAAAAGGCCGACTCTTTCACTTTATTGGCCAATAATAAAAAACAATACGTTGATTGGTGAAACTTCTGAAATGTCATTAATTCAATTTCGTGATTGGTCTAAACTTTTCCTCATGCAGTCTCGCGGATAAAAATGGCCGAGTTGTCTGCGTGCTGTGTTGCGGTCATATAATCATATTTTTTGTAAAAGTTTTGCAATTGTTGTCTATAAACTTTTGAAGATTAACTTTTAAATAAAGTGAGAAATAAGCGGTGAATCAAGATGTCGGACGGGAATAGTCCTAGCACGTTGAGTTACTTGAGACAGTACAGGTTTCAGCGAAAACCTAATATAGCTGGATCGAGTGGTTCCGTTACTGTGCAAGCATCTCCATCAAGTTCCCGTAAGTACATAGTGGAATTTAATGAAGCAGCTTCCCTGTAAGGGGTCCACGTGCTCAGGATTTGCTCCCATGAGGAGTTTGACCCAGGTATATATAATAGCCAAGGTCTAGTTTTTTGTGCCGGTTACGCTTAAAAATTACGTTTCCTCTTGCTATTGCTCGTTTTAATGATCAGAATATGTCTGATGAATTAATAGTAACTTTTGGATTCCTCCAATATTGTACGAAACGAAAGTAAATTTTTTTGCTCATGCAAGTAAAGACAAGTTAAAAATCGATTAAGAATCATATGTAGATTAGATTTTTCAATTGATAATACCCGACATTTACCAAGTAAAACATCGTAAGATATCCCGCATACGTGAAGAGATTCGCATTACAAAACTTCGAAGAATTTAAACGTGCATTTCGCCATTCCTAGTGATTTAAGTTAGGTCATACCCTCAGATTCTTCTTCTTTGCAATGGACTATTTGAATAATATCCGACTTACACAACTAAAGTCAACATACTCAGACATTAAACTAATTATTTACACAGTTAAGGCTCTCAGGGGTTGGACTAAATGAAAGGAGGCACTAAACATGACAAATTTTTTTTTTTTAGACATCTGTATTTTGATGTTTGTTTCTGAGATATTAGATCTACTTAATACTCTTACACATTTTTCTCTATAACTCATTGAGAAAATTATCTGGGCTTGGATTAAACCTAGCTACTCTGATGGCAAAAGGGTGTGAAGTATTGTAAGTACAAACAAATATCGTCTGCTAAATTTTAAAACCTCATATCGCCAATTTTGGAAAATCCCTTTTTTACTCTTCAAGTGCAATATCGGACAATTAAAGCTGAAAATGTAAATTGTAAACCATGTTTAGCGACAAACTAAAGGTATAATCATAGATTGTTACGTAATTATTTCTAGTAATTCTGTTTTTATTCCTATTCAAAAGTTTTCATTAGTGGATGTTACGAGGCTTATGGATTTAGCCGACGACATCTATTCCTCTCAGAGGAATTTGCTTTACAATTGACCTGGTAGTGTTAAATTAATGCAATGATGTCAAGTGCCTTTCCTTAATTTATTTATTTGTTATACATAACCTTCATAGTACTTTTAAAATATTTACATAAATTTACACTGTAAACATTGAGTTAATGTAATGTTATCAGTATTTGACAATCTGACAAATTGTATGTGAAGCTATGCATACTCAGTAGAATAACCTTACTGTATAATTCCAATTGGTGTGTAATTCATGGTTTGTAATAGGACAATTGTATCTCCATACCTTATCTAGAAGCTTAAACACCAGTGTGACATCAGCTGCATGAGCTGTTCACTGGTTGGACCACTTGATTTCCACATTGAAACACAAGTGAAATAATATCAAGTATTCTTCTTCTTTGAAATTACTCCAGATACTAAAGCCTCAATAAAAAATAAATAAAAAAAAAAAAGAAAAATTTGACTAATAATTAACTAATAAAATTACCCGCTTACAAGCAGCTAGTGATAGCATTTGATAAATATTCTATCGATTTAATGTTGGTTTAATGTTGGTTGCATGTGTAATGCAATAATTAGTCAAATTCGTTTCATTTGTAGCATCATCGGCCCATTATTCGCCCAACTGCTGGGCATGGGTTCATTTGATTTGTTAATTTTTGTAAGTTCATACGTATACTGCTTTTTCTTTTTCTCAGGGGAATGTGCCTTACGAATGAGTGTTTGCATTTAACCAAAGTGACGATTTCAAGTGTAATAAATGCTAACCTATTAAATCATCAATATAATCAATATTTTTTTAATTTTGATTTAGACTGCATTTAGAACTATGTCTATTAAAAATACAAAGAGGAGACATATTTTAAAATTTTTCTTTTCAATTCAATATGGATAATCAAATCCACATGTTCTGTTAAAATGTGTATGAATAAAAATTAATTTTTGATACTAGTAGGCCAATTGTCAAAATAAGAATGAAGAAGGCAATAAAGAATTAGTAATCATTAGAATGTCGTAACATTCACATTTCAGACTTTTTTTTTATCCCTTCACAATCTATCAATAAAACTGTCGATAACAACTACATAACTATTTAAAATTTTATGAAAACTGGCAACCCTACAAATGTAATTTTGCTCTGCCTTCAAAAAAGACTGCCTGTGAGGTCTGACACGCAAGCCTTTTAAGCTTGCTTCCATGTTATGGGCTTCCCACTGACCTTTGCAATCGGATCTCAGATTTCTTGAGTGAACGTTCCATTCGAATGGTCTTATGTAGAAGGCTACTCTTCCGAACATATGGCAATAGAGTTGCTCAGGATTCCGTACTGTCTGCAACTCTCTTTCTGCTGTATATCAATGATATGTTAATTCCAGGTTCCTTTGCGTATGCTGATGACAACACAGTTGTAAATAGGTACTTGACCAATACAAAGGTCAGTGGAGAGGAAATCTTGTCTTGTCGAGAGACCCGTTTAGATTTGACGCTCAAGGCAGTCTCCGATTGGGGCGATGCCAATCTTGTCAAATTTAACGCTATTAAAACGCAGGCGTGTCTATTCTCCACTAAATGGAGTCCCTTTAAGCTGACTCCGACTTTTCGTGATATATCCATACTGATAGCCGACCATCTCCAGCTATTTGTAATGGATCTGTCGTCCAATTTGAACTTCGGCAGATATATTGAATCCATGGCCGAAAATACAGCCAGGAAGCTTGGCATCCTTTCCAGAGTGAGGTGTTACTTCACACCGGGACAGTTGCTTCAGCTGTATCAAGCACAAGTCCGGTCATGTATGAAGTACTGTTGCCACCTTTGGGATGGCTCTGCTACATATCAACTGGCCACCTTGGATTCAATTGACAGGCCTGGCAAGAGGCTTATAGGTGAGAGGCTTATTTTACAGGATATATCACGGAGAGTGTGTGATGGAATTACACGATTTAATTCCACCTTCCCCTTTCCATCATCGGGGGACTAGGCGCAGGCTTGGCTTCCACCCCTATGTTGTGGATATCCCAAAGATTCGCACGAAGCGTTACGCTTCCACATTTATATGGCGAACGGCTATGGAGTGGAATTCCCTGCCTGCGGACTTGTTCCCTGAACGTTATAACTTGGATCTTTTCGAGGCGAGAGTGAATAGGCATTATTTAGGTGTGCGTGCTCCACAGTCGACCTCAAGGAAAGTGACGTTCCGTCAGGTGAGATGGAGGTTAAATGCGCACTTACATTATAATAAAACAAAAGATAGACTATAAATTAAAATTTAAAAAATCTTGGCACAAAGTAGCACACTCCAAAAGTCGATAAAATCACCATCAGCAAGCCAACAACTCATCAAAACCAATTCACTGAGCCCACAAACATGATGGGTCTGAGTTTAAGTGGTAGAATTACTCTACTTAGTTACAATAGTTATTATAATGTGAAATTGTCAAATTTGCAACCAAAAGATCAGCACTCTAGGCTTCATCAATAGGTTGAGGAGTTGGGTAGTCTGCACATGATCCTAGCATTAGATTAAGGTCACCATATTATAGTAATGTTGTCAGTTCCCATTGTATACCAATTTTCAACTTGTTCAGACATGGATGTTAAATATATGTTCATTTTATGACTTACTGTCGTATTCTAGATGATCAAGTCAGGATTGCACTGGAAACACAAGCACTGGAAATACGACCCTAATGGCAGGGACTTGAGTATGATTTCGAGGGCTTTAAACCATACTCAAATCCTGACTTGAGCATTGAGTAGAGTTCTAGAATACGACCCTGAGAATCTCATCCTAACTGGGAAAATATGACTGACCAGATATACAAATGACTGAATAGATCAGTTCATGAAACAACAAAAAGTCATCCTGATTATATTAAATGACAAATAAAAAAACTACTTTGAAATTAGTCACTCCCTTTTGGGAGCTACGATGCCACAGACATACAAACAGATAACTAAGGCTTTTCAAACTTTAAGACCCTTCTTTTTGTATTTGTAACAGTGAGATTGATATTAATTAGTGTGAAAATTAATAAACAATATTGTACATGGAATTTCATTACATTTATTTTGAGAAAGAAAAATACTGAAGATGAACAACAGAATCTACACTTGTTTACCTTGTCTCTAACCCACCAAGTGGAATCCAGGCTTTTGTTCAGAAGTATAATAGACCTATGTATTTTCGTTTAATAAATGCAATTTGAAAAATAAGAATGTAGTGTTAACCAATAAACGCCAGCGCAAACCGGCGTACGGGAGGCATGTTATAATTAAAATAAGGTTTAAATTAAATTTCAATGTTCTGAAACCGACCTCGGAGCATCGGGCTGCATTTCTCTCTGCGGCATTGAAAAGCATGCCAGAAGATGCCGCGGCGTGAGGCACATGCTTATGCGGACTTTTCAACTGCATAGTCGCTAGTGGAACAGAATCAGTCCGAGCGACCGGTGGGATGTCAGCGGATGTCGCGGAATTCCAGAGGACACTGATACGCTGGTGGACCCTCTTTTCTTTTTATTATACCACATGACGGAATGAACAATTCGTGCGCCTGGCGGACGGCGATACAACTGTCCATAACAGTTGTTGTGGCATAAAATCTTCAGTGCTCTCCGCCGTTCGCCGGTTTGCGCTGACCCTAAGTGTCAACCTTAGACCTATAATGCCATTGTGACATTGATTGCCATGAGTGCTTAATTGTTGAACACATGTACAGTTAAAAGCACATCAAGCTTGGCACTTTGTACTTTGGACCATTCTTATCGTAAGCGGCATAGAGTCGCATTTAAGTCTTAAATGTAAAGCTTGACGTACTCTTGACCCTGTACAACAGTATAATTTATTACTACCACGTAGAGGTCTCGTGTTCGATTCCCGAGCCGGGAGAAATGTTTTTATGACCTACATTTGTTTCTCTCGTAAGTTTGTATGTATTTTGTAGTTATCTAAACACTGTCTTGTAAACCTGAACAAGAATTTATCTAATCTCCAGTAACGAACATCAAAAATTCATTAAATTATCCGTAACCAGTTATGGTAACTCACCAATAATGAACACCCACTAATTGGCATTTACTAATAAGAAACATGTTACTATGATAGAAAATTTTGTTCTCTTGTTGAAATCTTATTGGAAATTAATTTAAAGAAAGATGTCGAACACTGGTGCTTGTCGGTTACTGGCGCCACCACCTTGTATTTTTAACACTTCTAGGTAGGCATCTTCTTTATGAAAAAACTTTAAAGAGTGAAACACACAAAAAGTCAGTGCGGGTGGGGCGCGTGTCGAGTCTTGTGTTTTACGCATATAACCATTTTGACCCTGTAACAAAACTGTAGACTAAGAACTATATTGTATAATTGAACAACGTAAATGGTTTTGAAATGACATATTTTTATTCACAGACCTTTTTGTCGCATTAAGTTCATACATCTCTTGTTGTCAGTATAGGCCTGTTTCTAATAACGTATCTCAAAGTAACAGTAAAGACGTTACCCTTACGCAATATTCTCAGTAATCCAATACACGTGTGTATAAGTGACGAAATACTTTCATACATTTCTCATAGATGGCGCTATGGCTAACAAGTCGTTGAAAACCAAATACAAAGACCCCACAACAAGCACATAGAAAAATTCGTAAGGTCCGCTGGTTCGTTCCGTGGCTTAGTTGGCATAGCGTCTGGCACGGTTTGCTAGAAGACGTCGGTTCGGAACCCGCCCGGATCGAAGGAATTTTTTCGATCTTTGTATTAATAATTAGAACAAACTAGTGGAGTAACTTCACAAAAAATAATTTAATATCAATTCAATACAAATTTAATCCAATACAATTAACATTTCACAGAAATAATAAGAATGCCTGCACCATATCAAAACAGCAGCCACCAGACAGTAAATCGCGGACCAATAGTGTACAAACGTATTAGACTGCAGGACTCAGACTCTGATGATAATCCAACACCTGTAAAGAAGCAGATTCCGAATGCTACTCCATCTTTAATTGGGCAGAAGGTAGTGGAGTTGACAACAGCAGTAAAAGAGCGGCGATTTAGAAACATGCTGGAAATGTTTCCAGAAATATCTCCTGTGGTTAGTATTACTCTGACTTGCAACTGAATAGACCTAGTTTTTTTCTTATTGGAATTGAAACTATTTTTTCAGATCAATATCTAAATAGTGTACAATTTTCTATTGTTGAACTATTTAAGGAAAATAAAACCTGAAACTTTTCAGGTCTTTTTAAAAAATAGTTCTTTCAAACCATTTTCAAACTAATTAATTATGGAATTACTATATGTAATTCCACAAACTTTTAGATTCGACATTATAAAAAAAAACTGACATCAAAAGTTTGTGGAATCTTCTATTAATTATATATTTAATTAAAATCGGTTCACGGAAAATGGAGAAATCCGATAAACAGGATTAATCCCCTAATTTGCCACAGTTAGAGGTAGAATATTCTCTTCAAACTTCTTTTTTTTTTAAAGTAAAAAATAATAATCGTAAACGGTTCTCAAAAGTCGAAGTAAAAAAATATAGTCGTATTGAGAACTTCTTCCTATTTTGAAGTTGGTTAAAAACATTTATTATGGTATACAGGTTAAATACGTGATTTAGATCACAAAAAATAGTTTCATTTCCATTGTGTAACAATCGCGAAAATTTAACACCTGGAAATTTATATGTAATTTACTACTTATAATGTATTGATGGTGATACATTTATGCTAATATAAACATGCTTACATGCAACAAATAGTCATGAAGCACATGAAAATATAAATATTGTGTATGAACACACAGAAATACAAAGTAATAAACAACAACAATGACATATACAGGTAATAATAACATGTTGAAAGTTTTAACACTAAATTTTCAGTTTGTGAAAAACACATTACTAAAACATGTCTGGAATGAGGAACGTGCAAGAGATGAGCTTCTGAAACACGACCCAGAGAATGAAGAACGAGGTTCATCTTCCAGTTCATTCTTCGGCTCCCGTCCTGGGTTCTCTGGCCATCCACATAGACCCAACGGCATGGGGGTGGTTAGAGTGAGTAGTGGAGCTATGACGAATATAATTGTGAGAAAACCACTGACAGCTCAGGGTGGTCGAGTTCGGAGAGGTAGCAGTGGAAGCGAGGATGATGATTATGGTGTCAAGAAAGGAAAGGATGATAAGGTTTATGACAGGTAAGTAGTGTTTGTTATGCTTTTTTTTTGCATATAATATCAAGTAACGGGACGAACAAGTCGTGCCCCTGATGGTAAGCTACACACCTGTCCGTAACAGTTGCAGTGTCAACAGAGCTTTAAATCACAAATATCTGAGACATAAGTTGACAAGTAATGCCTGTAATTTGAGCAGCACCTCTTTTTTCCTCATCAGCACCTCATTTCTTTTACATTTTGTCACATCATTGATTGTACTCGATGCATCATTGTAACATTTAAAAGATTAAATTTGAAAAGATGTACATGCACATGAACATTCCACAATGTAATAACTAAATGGTTCTAAGAAGTCTGGGTTAATTTAGTTATTAAACTATTCGCGCATAGTACTTATTTTTAATTTTCGATACAATAGAAAAAGACGTTAGGGTCACCTCAAATTGCCGCAGCCAGACGAGACCCTGCGGTGTATTAAAATGAGCAGTGCAACATAAACTTAATCCTCTATACGATAAGATTACATTTCTTTAAACAAATAATTGTAACTTTTTTATAAAAAAAAACCAAAAGTTCGTGGAATGACATCTGTTTGCCAAGTTTTATTAAAACTGGTTACCGGAATGTGCGCGAAATCGGATTCATCCACTAGTTTGCCACCCTTAGAGGAGGAATATTTTCTTCAAAGTTAAATGGTATTAATACTGTGGTACCCTCTTTCCAACAAAAGAATCATCAAAATCGGTTCTCAAACTTATCGAGTAACATACATACAAAAAAAAAACAGTCGCATTGAGAACCTCCTCCTTTTTTTAGTCGGTTAAAAATAAAAACAAGCCGCAGCAAACGGCGTCTAGCGGCACCGAGCTACACAGCGCGCACTTTGACAAATACAATGTAATATAAAATAATTTATATTCTGTATTTAATAAAGTATACAAAATAACAAAAGAGAAAAGCTACTTTGCAATATAGAGGTTTGTTTGTGTTGAACTGCTGGTTTTTAAAGCATCGAAGCGTCACACTGCCTGGCTGCGGTTATTTGAGGCCTCATTTCGTGTAATGCTATGAGTCTAAATATAAACCCAGACCTTAGTCCATCCATATATACATGTATGTGTACGTATAAATAGGTTGGCGTAAATAAACAATAAAATTTTCAGTGACGACTCTGATAATGAGATCACAGACGACTTGGGGGGCGATAAGCGCAAAGTGTTCGAGTTCCTCAACAAAAGCAATCTGAACGAGCTTTCCATGCTCAGTGGTTGCAGCCAGAAGAAAGCCGAGGCTATCCTTGCACAGAGACCTTTCAAAGGCTGGCTAGATATGGTGAGCAGTTTCTAAATTTCAGTTTCTGAGATACTGAGTGACGGTAGGAACAAGTCGTGCGCCTGGTGGTAAGCGTCACGCCTGTCCATAACAGTTGCAGTGCCGCTCAAATGTCACTGCCACTGCGCCCGTCACCTTGAGATATAAGTGGAAAAGTCTCGTGTGCCTGTAATTTCACCAGTAATTATTATTGAGAGACTACTTGGTAACTACTTACCTTCTAACAGAAGTAAACGAAGTTAACTACTTGACTTTTAAATGCATTCGACCTTAAGAACTTGAAAATCATGTCAATTTATTTTGTGAAACAAATAAACTATGCTGTAGCCAAATTTTTTAAACCTCCGCTGAACTGAATTTGGTACATAACTTCTAAGCTATGTAGTTTTAGTAGTA
>NW_020654466.1:20415735-20435423 GCF_003589595.1 Hyposmocoma kahamanoa
TTAAATTTATACCTTATGATTGTTTGGCGTTAAAATGTGGATATATCAATCCCTCTTGCATAAAAAATCGTAAGCCAAATTCACAGTTTTAAATTCGATTCTTAATGTATTTAAAGTACTAAAACGAGCATAATACCGATGATGATGTGGTTCTCGTGGTATTGCCATAAAATTTCAAATATACTCAATTTTTCATATAATTTTACTTCTGAGTATAAAGAGACCTGTATAAAAAGAAAGTGAAAATTGATAAGGAAGGGGTTGATACATATTCATCATCAACCCATTACGTCTCACTGTTGGGCATATACTCCGCCACTGTGGGCGTCTTAGAGAATTTATTATTCCTAGGGTTGCGAACCTTCGACATGCAAGTTTCATCATGATATTTTCTTTACTGTTAGTGAGAGGTGCTACTCTAAACATTCACACATATTCAGTACTTAGAATATAAAGTGTATGCAATTCTTCCCTGCATTCACATACTCTTATTGGAAACCAATTGATAAGCTGTTGTTGTTCCTGATGTAATCTCAGTACAGAATACTAAAAAACCAACCTCAAAAGTAATTCAACCTCTAGTTCGCCACCCTTAGAGGTTGAATATTTTCTTCAAATTTAAATGGGATCACTTCTGAGGTATCCTCTTTCCAACAAATAAAGAATCATCAAAATCCATTATCGCGTAACATACATACAAAAAAAAATACAGTCTAATTGAGAACCTCTTCTTTTTTTGAAGTAGGTTAAAAATAACGTAAGATGGCGCTTCTAATTTTACTCTTTCAGTAACGACGTTCTTTTTTTATGTATAAAAAAAAAGTGCGCACTTGACCTCCATCTCACCTGATAGAAAGTGATGATGAGGTCGACAATGTAGCATGCACACCTAAATAATGCCTATTCACTCTCGCCTTGAAAAGATCCAAGTTATATCGTTTGGGGAATAAGTCTGCAGGTAGAGAATTCCACTCTCTAGCCGCTTGCCGTATAAATGTGAAAGCGAAACGCGCGCGAATCCTGGGAATATCCACAACATAGGAGTGGAACCCCAGCCTACGTCTAGATGATGATGGAAAGGGGAAGGCGGAATCAAATTATGCAATTCCTTAGTTCTGCCAAATGGTAGCGACAGCATAGACAATAATCAATTAATTTGCGACATTGGTAGCATACTTAGCGCTTTGGGCGTCTGGTGTGGTGATCCCTTGACTGGTAGAACTAATTTAAAAAAATAACTTTTCTAAACTCATTCTGATCTGATTTTTCTGGGTAGTGTACCTAGGAGTGAATTTCAATACGTCTTTCACGTTATATAATATATAAATTAATATTATATTATCAAATATACAATACTAATTAATTTATTCAGATAACCTAATATGGTACTTACAATTAATATTTAAACTACAGTTGAAGAATTCCTTTGTAAAACTTATTGTAATAATCAAACGCACAGAGATTGTACCGTAAGTGAAAGTTGTGGAAGTATTATAGTAAATGTGGTGCGATTGATGTGTATTTATTTTGTTTCTGTACTTCTAGCATATTTGTATGGCAAATACATAGCTCCTAGCAATCACAAGATTGTCATAAAGATATTTAATGTGGTCTCGGCTAGTGACTACAACAAGGTTCCTTTTGGTTTGGTTGCATGCATCTCTAGCATCTATTATTTTGAATTGTATAGCATACTGTAGATTTACTGGTTAATCAATGAATCAAGGTCACCTTGATGAAGATGACCAGTTAACGAAGACACGCACTGACTTTTGCTGCGTACGTTTTTGTGTTGGTGAGTGCCTTAATTTACTGAATATCCAGTCTATCATGAACCAGACATGATTCTTTTAAATGAACTTATGGCTTCAGATACAAATCTCTCGAAATACGGTGTTAGATGCTAACTCGAATTGTTTTGGAATGTTTTATATGGTTTAAGGTGTAATAGAATATGTGACAAGTGTCGAAAATTAATAATTTTGAATTAGTATTAAAAAATAAACGAATTGATGAAATTTTTCGAAAAATAAAGCAGTTACAACTGAAATCTGAAGTCACAGGCGTAATGGCGCCTTGCAGGGTGAAGACAAATCTTAGTTTTGTAAATATTCCCCCACCATTGGCTGAGGTTCTATTTACATTGCCTCTGAACGTGTCCGTCAGGATGGCTGGATCAAACGAGATATACAAATCAAACTGTGCTCAGTTTGTTACTATCTATTTTCTACTATTTAGTACCTTTATTGAAATATTTTCTACCTTGGCGGTAACGGAAATGTTAAAGAAATAAAGTGACCAGCCATTCTGACGTCAGGTTGGTGGACTACTTTACGTTTTTCACGATTCTAGCAGTATATAATTTTTTTTTATATAATTTTTTTTTATTTATTTACTACCTAATTTCTTTCTACCTAAACATCCTTGTTTTTCACTATTTTAGGAAAAATTATTTAAAAAAAAAAAACCTTATATATACTCCTTTGCAAAAAAGACACTTTATCTTCTCTGTATAATTGCTTTATAAATAACTGATTATAATACGTTCGCATTCCTTAATACCTAATAGTGAATTCAACCAGTATTTAATATAATAATTGCTATAAAATATTGCTTATAAAGAGAATCCAGAAACCATTGTTCGCTTATTCTAAGCGCCTGCAAAGGTAGCAATTACACGGAGAGGATAAACTGTCTTTTTAACCGATTTCAAAAAAAGGAGGAGGTTCTCAATTCGACTGTTTTTTATGTATATTACGCGATAACTGCGCCATTTGTGAACCGATTTTGATATTCTTTTTTTGTTGGAAAGAGGGTACCTCTAAAGTGGCCAATTTAAATTTGAAGAAAATATTCGACCTCTAAGGGTGGTAAACTAGGGGATGAATGACTTTTGAGGTCGTTTTTTTTATTAGAAGATACGTTTCGCAAAGGCGTTTTATTTTATTTTTTAAATAACTTTTTATAAAAGCTTCCTAAAATAGTGAAAAAAAGTATGTTTAGGTAGTAAATAGTTATATAAAAAAAGTTAATTATATACTGCTAGAACCATGAAAAATGTAAAGTGGTCCAGCCAACCTGACGTCAGAATGGCTGGCCACTTCATTTCGTTAATATTTCCATTAGTGCAAAGGTGGAAAATATGTCTACTATTTAGTACCTTTATTGATGATGATTGTAATAGAAAATAGGTAGTAAATAATGAGCACAGTTTGATTTGTATATCTCGTTTGGTCCAGCCATCCTAAGGACCCCCTCGGAACGGAATGGAAGCGTTTGTGATCATAGCATAATGAACTTTCTTATGATATCAAGAGATGGGACAAATAAGTCGTGCTCCCGGTGGTAAACACGCAATTACATAACAGTGCCACAGCGCGCTTTTAACTTCCAAGATCAGGGCCCACAAATATTATCATAAGTGCACAGGATGTGTACATTTTTTTAAACATTATTTGTAAATTTCGAACATCTTTGTTTTGTTTTGTTAATTGAGAATTGTCACTTTTAATACGATTTTCAATCAAAATGTTCTCAAATGTGGAAATGGAGTAAAATTTCAGCCGCTACTTGCTCTTTGCGGAATAGAGCGAATCGATGCATCCGCCAAGGCGGCAATCAATTCGAGCACTTACTATCATAGATTTTTCGTTATTGTTTTTATTTTGAAATACATAATACGTAGTCAATTTGTTAGTTTCCTTAACTATCTAGAATAACTGATAACTAGATGTCCCTACAAAATGTATGGTAAAAAGTATTTTGGTATTTCTGACATTTCGAGTACTCTTACCTCAGTTGGTCCCTTAGAGACTATTGATCCTTACTAGAGACTGGATCGAATAGCATAAAAAAAGTTTTGTATAAATTGCCTTTTATCTTGCTGACTGTACCATTTTTTGAAAATCTATGAATGCCAATCAAAATATGTTCAAAATTCATGGTTAGTCTTCTAGAACCGTTTTCCTGTAACTACAACGAGTAAGGTAGCTGGCCGTGCTGCCCCGTCTCAAATTTTCTTATGATAATATTTGTGGGCCCTGATCTTTGAAGTTAAAAGCGCGGTGTAGCACTGTTATGTAATTGCGTAGTAAATTGGCTCGAATCTAGCTTGTACATTACATAATTGATATAATGTCACTTAGCTCAATATGCTATATATCGACTCAGCCGAAGAACAAGGTCTGAACAATGTGATTATTAGCAGAAAGAGAATAAGTACGTTACGATAATAATTTCGTTATTCAAACTAAGACCTATGTAAAGGTGTTTTGCGAATTTATATATATTATTTCGTTTCGGAAATATAAAATCGAATAACGATCGATCTAATATCCACAGCGAAGAAGAACGAACGAAATGTACTATGTCCTGAAAACAAGTAGTCTTGCACATAGATCTTTGTTCTACGGATGAGTCGATATGGTTGAATGGTTAGAATATTTCATTCCGTTCAGTGCTAATGTAAATAGAGCCCTAAGTCTTTAATAACATTGGTGTTGGATAAGCTTTCACCACATTCATATGAATCAATGAATACAATACTTTTTAAATCATATATCGTATGGAAATAAATTGCTACATACTATATTAGAAAAAAGCGTGCACGAATGAATACAATATTTAAGTGAACTAGATTATAAACAAATGACTGTTATATAAACTAATATTTTTTATGTTGCTAAAATAATACGTAAGTATGATTGTAGTGACATGAATTCCATTCATACAAGTCCCACTGCAGCGCACAGGTCTTCTCTGCGAAGAGAGCACCAGTTCATGCAAGCTAAGTATGAGATACAATATTCTTATGAGGAAAAAACACTGGTATAACATGTATATCGTTTATTCAACGTATACGCGAAATTATTTAATTGTTATGGTGTAGATTTTAAGGCTGTAGCTAGTGTATCTTGTAGTGACAGTCAGGAGTGTTGGCAGTTAATTTATTACAACGACTTATTAAGAACAGCTTTTACCTTGAATAAACTGACGTACAAACATTTCTATTAATGAGTTGTTTGTTTTCTATAATCGTGGTCATATCGATAGCTTTCTAGAATATCGGCAAATCTTAAAAATCACCTAATTAATTGCTGCCCTGAATATCATAACCAAGGACAAATAACTCAAAAGGACTGGTAATTTCCATACTATAGAACGTAACTCTGGAAAAGGTCAAAATTCCGTCTCGTGTCTAGATGGCGTTGATCAATACCCTGGAAGTAGTTTGTATTATGTAAGGCGATTAACACACTACACCGCGCCCCGCTAATATTTCGGCTAATATTGTAGATAGAGTTACAAGAATTGGAGAGGTTGTGGATTATATTTTTCTGTATCTAAAAGAGCAATAAACGTGTTTGACGCAACTCCACTTATGCCATTCTTCCATGAGGGGTGCGATATCTGGAATCGAGGTCTACAACCGCATCTAATCGGTTTTGGTTATATCTTACTTGGTTTAAATTTTATTGCGCTTAGCAAAATCCGCGTAATTGACATTTTTCAAATAAATAAAATCTATGTGCCAATATCTCGAAAGTTATGCAAATGCGTTACTCATGACAAGGACGGCAGATTAGGAACATAGTTTAAAAACAACTGTACCGTATCTAAAATATATATATCAATGTTGTCACGTGATAATTTTAAGTAATAAAGCCCGGTCTTTGTTTTGAAAAAAATAAATCGGCACATCGCACCTCTCATGGAAGAATGGCATGAGTGCAGTTACGTCAAAAATGTTTATTGCTCCATTAGATACAGAAAAATATATACCACATCCTTTCCTATTCCTAATGAGGGGTGCGACAATATAAATCCAGCTATGTAATAAGGCAAAAAACGAACTGTTTTGGTTGAGACCATTATTCTAAAAAAGCAGCGATGCCTATGTTTACCCATAGCCGATAATATATACATTTTTTTACTGGTTATAACCAATTAATGCTTTTAAAAGTATTAGACCAACATATTACACATACCATCGCCTTAGTACTAATATCACATACATAATAAATCTTATTATGTTTACTAGTTTTCAAAATCCACTTTTATCACCTTATAATGTATAATGTATAATGATTTTGTCTGATACAACCTATTAAGTCCACCGTGATTACAGAGACCTCTGAGATGTCTAATAATTTCGAAATCTGACGTTTCAAGTACCAAATAATTTTATTTGGAGGGGTTTTTCCCTCTTACAAAATTTAAAAAAAAATGACAAGATTAGGATACAAATGGTCTACAATCTTCGTCTATAGACCAATCCCAACAGCCCAAACACCCAAATTCCAAAATATATCCATAAAATTCGTCTTGCATCACGTACCAACAATCCTGACTTTACGTAGTTAGCAACCAATTAAAAACATTGTAAAACTACGCATATGTGAAACGAAAGAATAAAACTATAGAAACCTAATGGTATTCGTGTTTTAAAACTTACGGACTCCAGAGCAGAGAACCAATAAGAAGAATATGATTACCTCAATTTCAAGTAATATACATGGAGTTGATAAAACCTCCTTCCTAACTCCCCGAATGATTAAAGAAAGGCAAATTCTGTTACAAAACTACAACATACAATAACTACAACAACAAAGTAGAATAATGTCTTGATTCAAAGGGAGATATTGTCCGCTCTATGTGCATAGAGCTACCTACTTTGAAGCTTAGGCAAACATACTGCGCTTATTCAGACTTCTGTTCATTACTTTCAGATAATATATAGAGAATTACCATTTAAGGTTGGTAATAGCTGTTCTAAATAATCCTTTTTCTACAGATATCCTAGCGTGACAAAATATTCCATATTTTAATGAATTTTCTATTGTCTTGTTTACGCGGATGTAGGACCAGATATAGTAATATGAACTAGTTTGCACTTTTACCCAGAATTAAAGAATTTTCGTTACACATCGGAGCGGTAGTACTGCCAAGACTAACGTTTAGATTGTAAACTCCCTTAACTGGCAAAAAGGCCTCAGGTTTCCTATCTCCTTGTGTTTCAGTGAACTAAACCACCAAAGTGACAAAACTTAGTTTGTAATTTTTGTTACAATTTAGTTATTTATTATTTACTTTTACTTTTAGATAACATTTTTTTCGTATTAAGTAGATAACGATTAGTTTGTGTAGACATTCCGGATGTATGTTCATATTTATTTTGGTTTAAAGGAAGTAACTGCATTGTAAATTGGCAAGTTTACACGGACCACTCAACGTGGAAACATTCATAATCTTCGTGTTAGTAACTCGCAAACTTCTACAAAGTGCCTTATGTGTCCATATTTTTGGCCAATGATCTGGGGACATTCTTACTATAAACTGTTTCCAGCCAGTAAGCCGTGACCATGGGACTTGGGGCCCTACTCTCGAAGCACGAAAGCCGTAGAGTTACGACCTTTTTCCCAACTGGATGGCCTACAGACTTGAGTTTCGATCGCGCCCAGAACTAAGAATTTATGTCAATGTGATTTGACAGTTTCGAATGGGCTGTTTCGAAAGAGTTTCGGTCTTTCACTTAACGGTCGGAGAGTCTCGTTTGTTTTAGCAGCAGTAGAGCTCCTTGTGAAAGAGTTCATCCAGGGAAGTACTGCCACCTTATCCATTTCTGCCGCCAAGCGGTAATGTGAGCATTACAGCGTTCGGTTTCGAAGGGTAGGGGTGCTGGTGAAATTACAGGCACATGGGACTTGTCAACTGTCACTGGCAGTGCCCCTAAGATCTTTGCGATTTAAAGTTCTGTATGGCACTGCAACGGTTACGGATAGGCGTGTCACTTACCACCAGACGCACGACTTGTTCGTCCCGTCACTTGGTATTATAAAAAAAAGGGAAAACAGATCTAACTATGAATTTCGGGCCTTGTGAGCATGGCCCCGTAAATGGCCCGAAACGCTGGTTTGTTTGGAAAAATAAATAACCGCATCGCCTTTGCTAGCCCATGTAAAGCCAGGTTACAATTAATACCCTGGCCCTCTGGTAGGCACGCGATGAAAATGGAGTATTTACAGTTTATATTTTCCCCAGTGATCGGAAAATCGGGTGTAAATAGTGCAATTTAAATGATATTGAGAAGCAATAGCACTTAGAGCGCTTAATGCGGAAAATGCGAGGTAGCTCGAATTATGTGTCCGGGATCCGACAACAGTTTCATTTTCTACGTGTAGCAGTCGCGAAAACTCGATATAATCTGTTTTATTAAAATAAATTTATTTAATAAACTTATTAAAGTGCAATTTCTTTATGATCTCATATATAACTCAATTAGAAAGAAATGTCCACTTTTATTGTTTCTTCCGTCCTTCAATTATTTATTAATACATTCGTTTTATTAACATTTACTCGGTTATGCGAGAAGTGCAATTTTAAATGAAGTTACTTCCTGATTGTCAACGGTCAAAATTTCCTTAGCGGCTGTCTTTGGACTACCAAACACCAGTTACTTGTAGAGCAGTTTACTAATTTTGCTCACAATGTATTCTCTTTGGCTTAATTCATTTTATATTTTTTTTAAATTATTTCCATCATAGATAAATGAAATTGTTATAATAATAGTAAAAAACACTAAGCATTGTTAAAATTGACACCTTCCAAAACTGCCGCTAAAGATGTGCTCGTTGAAAATTTTACTGATTTTGTTTAAATCCTGTATTATTTTTACTTAAAGATTCACGCAATAAATTATTATTCACACTCCCTTATTTTATTTTCTTAAATCATCGTTACACTCGTTGCTGTCCTTATGAAACATACATTTATTTGATAGTTATTTGTTAGGCAAGTCTGGAAAGTTGTTGTTTGACGCGTGTGCCTGTATTGAAACCTGAACAAGCGAAGGAAGCTAAGATTGAACATAAAGCTAAGCGAGTGGTTCAATAATAGATTCCTCAGCGTAGCGAGGGTTTCAAGACACGAGACGCAAAACAACTATGCTGCCGAGCGAAACACACAACTTTTCACCTCACTATAGCGAGGAAAACGGTAGATGAAAGAAAAACAGTTGAACTATAACATCAGTTTTTTTTTAAATAAAAGAAAAAGTTTATCTTCGGTTGCGTTCTGAATTTACACCTTATCTATTTTTATTCTTGCTTGTACTTTTATGTGATTAAGTGATTATTGAAATTATTTTGGTTCTTCGACGAATTAAAATAATTTAATAAACACAATTGAACACAATTAGTTACTATTGTCCATTCAATGTCATTAAATGCCACGTAAATGTCAACATCTAATTTCAAGCCAATAATAGGAATATAATATACCAACGGATTTATATTACTTAAATAAGTAATGTACGACAAATCGCGTAGTTGAACGTGTCATTATCTTTTTTTTCATACCACAGTCCATGGTAAAAAACCTTTTCCATGATAAAGAAAGCCTTTCCGAGCTAGTGAGGTGAAAAAGGTATTTTTTATACGGAGATTTTGTGATTTTTTTCCTTCCTATCACATTTTTTTCCCTAGTTCTGGAGCACAGTATGAAAAAATTGTTACGCCTTTCTTTTATTGTCTGTAGTATTTTGTACCCACAATAGTAATAAATAATAATAATATACTATTCTGGTTACAAAATACAACGAACAATAAAAGAAAGGAGTAACAATTTTTTCATATAGTAATAATACTTTTTTGTTTTTTTATATAATGATAATAGAATATATTATTATTTTTATTTGTGAGCGTTGTAATATCCTAAGTTGTTCTAGCTATTCCTAATACAGTCAAGATTGTGCATTTCGGCCCTAAAAAACAAGACACACTCATCTCATCAGCACCTTCATAGTAGAGCTCCTCGTGAAAGATTTCTTTCAGGGACGTCCTTCACCTTACCTATTTCTGTCGTTTGCGTTTCGATTTGCAAGGGTAAGGGTGCTAGTGAAATTACAGGCACATGAGACTTCTCAACTTATGCCTCAGGGTGAGGGGCGCAGCGCAGCCGTCCTTTTCGTTCGTATTACATAGCATAAGATAGAGCACAAAATTATCTTTTAAAAACTTATCTTATTTTAGACTTATCGGAAATTACCCTAACGATTCGTACCTGAAATATTATTAAACTAAAACTGAGTTATGGTTATCTATGATATCTCAAAAAATTATTTTGTTACTTAGCCGCTTCTTAGATGGCGGACGGCAGAGTGCCTCCGATCGACTGATGAGACTAAAATGTGTAACAATCGCAAAGTCAACAATGATCCAAAAATGTGTTTAAAAAATCTCCGTATATTGAATTCGCTGCTTGTGTCTTTCTTTCTTCCGAAGACAGAATAGACCCCGCATGACATCCACCTCCTTCCTTTTTCATTTATTAGTTCTTTGTCCACCAGAGGACAGCACAACCATACAACTGCCTTCTAAGGGCGGCGTAATGGACCATGCTCTATTGTACTGCACACAAGGCAAATTTCTATCTCCCGGTTATGTATCATCATGTTTTAACGACCAGTACAATGGTTAGTAATAATAGTTAATTGACCCGGCTCATCACACGCTGCGGCGGGGCACGCCAGTGTTAGCACAGCAGCGGCGGCGCAGGCGCAGGCGGTGCTAATCCGTGCGGCACTGCCTTTCACTTACGTGACGAGAGTGAGCCGATCACTTATATCACTCATTGTTTCCGAGGCTAATATTTGTTATTGCTCTTTACATAGAATAATCGAAACCTGTCATATTTATTACTATACTACTATATATATAAATAGTTTTTCATACATTTCTGCTTACATGTTACTTCTAGGCACGCGCCACTGACACAGCGCACTTGATAACTAACATAGTATTATCTCAAAAATTGCGTTATATTAATAATTTATCTTCTAAATTTCACTATACTTGCTAGTCATTCGTATACAATTCTATTTCAAAGTGACAGGACAACACTGTCGCTTTGAAATTAAATAGGTAACATTAATATAACTTGAAGCAATTTTGAGGTAAGACCATGTTAGTTGTCATGTGCGCGTAGGTACTTGTGTGCCTCCGTTGAGCACGATCTCTACAAAAAGTTAGCTTACTGTTGTTTTAAGGTTTTGGAATGGGTTCTTCTTTGAGCCGCTTCTATAGCCCGTTTACACGATCATTACATCAGTCACGGCTTTCAGAATGACACTGGCAAATAATATTAAGCTGTTGGACATTGAATAAATGCTCTGCATCATCGCTTTTGTTATTTTCGCAGCAATGTCACTAAATCCACTCAATTCCTCAACCAGCGACTGGCACGGCAAACACTGCAACGCTTCAATAGCTTCGCTCGGGCATATTCCAACTATAGGTAATGTGTATCATGGTAGATGTGATTTAGGTCGTAACGAGGAGCACAGTGTCTGGTATTAGAGGTGTATTACAGCGTGTACGCATGTGTGAGCGGCAGAGTGCGCGCGCGCCGCGGCAGTCGGCACACCGCCCGGGCGGGCGCCACACGACCGGAATCTGCGCTACCGTCGAGCGGCACAAAAATAATTTCAGTAAAATAAACGAATCCAACGACCGCTGTCTTGCGTGCGAGCGACAGATTCTGGTGAGTAAGCAATTGTTCGCCGTTTTTCATCACAACTCTCAAACGAAATCGGAAACAGCAAAATTTACAAGTTATTACACCAGTGAATGTTGCTGTTTCCGATTAGATCTAAAATTAGGACCGTATTTTCGGGCGCTGCAACGTCGGGCTGCGTTTTCACGTTTTTCCGCCGTAGTTTTTCCGGAATGGGGAAACTTATCCGATGACCGCACTTCGGAAATTGACTCATCGCGCGTGAGTCGAATCTCTTGTCTTGAATTCTCAATGTCGTCCAGTTATGTTCCAAAAAGTGTGAATTTCACTGATTAAAACTTGCCAAATGAGTAAATATGAAAGTGAGTGCTGTTACTGTATTGTTTTGGCGGTTGCTTTGAAACGAGACCGCTATAGCTAATTACCGAGAGATAAAAAATAGATTTTGTTGTTTGGTGTGGACGGCCAACGAATGGCCTAAATACCGACGCTATGCGTTCGCTTCTCTTACACTTCAAACGAGCTAATGAACAGAAAACATTGTTATAATATTTAATAAATGTGCACACAACTGTTTCAAACTGGTACATGTGTAAATGCATGTAATATGTACATTAACAATTTCTTCACATTTTCATGAGTATATTAAATCGTTCTAGAACACATGTTTAACACCGTATTATGGTGTAGTGTTTCCATCCATGATTCCATCGATAAAATCGATGATTCCGCCAATGTCAAGTTAAAAAAGACTCGTTTTTACATTGACGTACCAATTTTTACCACGAAATTTGACTAGTGAATTTCGATACACTTCGCAGAGAGAAGATCTACAACAACAGACTATTACAGAAACAAATTGTTACTTTTAATAAATGTACACAGGATATATACAGAGGGAGTGGACTAACGTGTTGTAAAGTAACTACTTTAACAAAAACATGAAAAGAACTAGTAGAAGGCAACAAAACGCGATACCCCTTTGTTATGTATTGTCTGTCTTTACTTCATTGAAAGAATTAATTGTTTCTGCATAAATTTTCAAACACTGAATTTACAATAAAAATGGAAATTTAATTAGGTTAGTTGTTCGACTATACTCCATTGAGTTAGGTCATTTGCCGTTGAAACTCATCGGCCTGGGGCATAGCCCGGCTAGACTGCAGTATCTGTTTTTCTATTACCTTCTCATTTTTAAGTTTGTTTGTAATATATTTTAGTAATTATCTACATTTTGTATAGCTTTATTTTTTTTAAAGTAACTCCGTGTATTGTTTAAGTAGGTAGGTATGAAGAATGTAGAGCCTTATTATCGAGGGTAATTTGTCATGAAAATTTCGGTGTACTTAATTAATTTCCTATATTGATAATACTTATAAAGGTATGTTTTACAAATAACATACAAGAATTCCAGTTAATGATCGTCCAAGAAAGAGATGGCTTCTACTAAATACAATAATAAAATTACGAAATGATTATCGCATTTCTATCTTATTAAATGAAACGTTCAATAACTTTTCCTGTACCGAGTTTTCATACTATTCAATCAGCCGTAACCATGGGACCTGGATCCCAAGATGCTATTAATAATGTTCTAAAAATCACTGGTTATTGTAATTCCAATAAGATCTAGTTGCAATGGCAGTTGCGTCAATAGAGTGTCAGTGGAATGGTAGTGATTGAGTGAGTGATTCAATCACTATAAGATCTGAATAACAAAAAATTGAAATGGCAGTTGAATAATAGGTCACTGGCTAGCCACCGACAAGACACTACTCTCAAGTTTTCGCAAAAGTACCAAACGTACAAAATCTTTGTTGCCCGGGATGTTGTTTTGTTTGAAAAAAACAAATGTGTCACGCAATTTAGATTTCGCGATTGTTACACATTGAAAATGAAATTATTTTTTCCGGATCAAAATCGCGTATATTCATTTGACAAAAAAGCAAATCCCGAGTAAGCATGAGAAATGTAGAGTCCTGAATTAATGAACAGCGCAAGAACTCTGAAGTCATTTACGACAAATCGTGTAACTCTTGTTTTAAACTTTCTAGCAATCCATGAGTACCTACGCTTACGCTGTCCTGTTCGATTCCCGTTCCCGAGAAACATTTATATGGCCTACATTTATTTCTCTTACGTGTTCGGGTGTAATTTGTGATTGTCTATGTGTGTCCATGGCATCCGCGATACAGGGATTCCCTATTGCGGGGCTATAAAAAAATAACAATAAAAGACCGGGCAGCTGTATTGGAGTATGGTATCTCCACTATCGAATCCACGTGAAATAATTTGTAAACGTTCTGTAGTTTATTAGTTATTTTATTTTTATACTATTAAATCGAGTTCCTAGATTTTCGCGATTGTTACACATAAGAAATAATAATAACTTTAGCGATAGCCGTTACAAATAATATAGAAATAAATACAGTAATTAGTTATGATTTATTGCTGACCAGTCAGGCAAGATCCAGATCCCACAAAAGGATTTAACCTGTGTTAGCGGATACTGCAAT
The DNA here is from genome assembly GCF_003589595.1 of Hyposmocoma kahamanoa. Taxonomy (NCBI): domain Eukaryota; kingdom Metazoa; phylum Arthropoda; class Insecta; order Lepidoptera; family Cosmopterigidae; genus Hyposmocoma; species Hyposmocoma kahamanoa. The sequence continues at coordinate 20,429,763 of NW_020654466.1, forward strand.
TGCCGCCACGGCGGGCAAGCATCAATCTTATTTTTAACAACAAATGGCTAACGAGTAAACTAAAAAGAACTCTGTACAATAAAACTGTTCATTTGGGAACCAGAAAAAAATAAAAAATGAAAGATCGGATCTAAACCGTGTACATTTGTGTTTTAAAATAAACTAACGTTTCGGGCCCTTTACAGATCCCATGGTCACGGCTGACTGGGATTGTGAAGTCATCAACCATTTAGACTTTTATTTGTTGAATCTATGAACCGTACAGTGCAGTCAGGTTCAAAATTATCTATACGGTCATGTCAATAAAAAATATCATCTATAGCATCCCGAGTATTTACAAAATATCAGCATGTTTTAATTTTATAGCCTCGCACTAGGGAAACCCTGTATCAGGGGTGTCATGGACACACACATAGACAACCACACATTACACCCAAAGTCACGAGAGAAATAAATACAGGCCGTATAAATATTTATCTCGGCCCGGGAATCGAACCCGGGACCTCTGCGTGGCAGACCAGCGTGGTAACCGTTTGGTCACGGAGGCAATAGCAGATTAAAATTAATAACTATTAAAAACTGTCTTCATGAAGAATGGTCACACATTTTCAGCACTTTGAAAGTATAGATGACCGCTTTGGATGGTTAATATTCTTGGTTAGTCACGGTCGTACGGTCGTACGGTCACCGTAGTAGATAATTTTGAAGACGACTGTATTAAAAAGGTGAACTTCCCAAGACAAATTATATCTGTACAATAAGAGAGAAAAGATGTTGTGCATTTCGCTATCGCTTGGTTTGCCCCAATGCTTAAGATGCGTACAACTTCAAATGGCTTTGGTTGATTCCACATAAAAGTGGAAGTGTTGTACCAATCACTTTGGAAAAAAAATTAGAAAATTTGAGGATATACACTCATTAGTATACGATGTGAACACGCGATTCCAAAAAATTTTCACCATAGAAAAAAACACCTCGAAATTTTACAAGAAAACCTCTGTATTCTATATGTACTTTACGTACACCAATTACTTTTTTTATACCAATGAACGAATTAACGTATACGGTATACATTTCTCTAATGGCTTTAACTTTGTTTGTAAAAAAAATAAATTCTGAAATAAAGCCAGGTCCCTGCCGCTGGACCTGCGCAATAGAACCGATTCAGTACGGCAAAATTTTTAACTTTGCTAAGATAGTATCGACTCTTAATGCGCGACATCTTTTCCTTCTTATTATACATGTTCGTTAAGCTTTTTCTGATCAGCTTAATGCGGCTCTGTATTGATAATTGTGGTGATTCCCTAAGGCGAAAAAATAATGGCTTAAGAAAGTTGGAGAATTAATCGTGTATAAATATATTTTATTTACCTCGACGTTTCGGACGTGTTGCAACGTCCATGATCTCGAAGAGACTGAAGAGGTACATGTCTAACTACCTGCACTTGGTCTTCTTCTCTTTCTTGACCTCTTCAGTTCCTTCGAGACCATGGACGTTTTTAGTAACAGTTGTGTGAGCATTGCTGCGTTCCGGTTTAGAAGGGTAAGGATGCTGGTGAAACTACAGGCACATGGGACTTTTAACTTATGTCTTAGGGTGACAGGCGCAGTGGCAGTGCCCCTCAGATCTTTGCGATTTGAAGCTCCGAATGGCATTGCAACTGTTATGGATAGGCGTGTAGCTTACCACCAGGCACACAACTTGTTCGTCCCGTTATTTGAAATTATAAAAAAAGGTTAATCAAATAATATATTTATACAGGTTTAAGTCCCGATATTAAATTCAAATAATGTGTGAAAATCGTGAAAATTACATCAACGTAAGGTTGGAGAGATACTGAAAGTATTTATGATATATTATTCAATCAAGATATATTTTGCTGGTCGGAATGGGTGGAGACCGTTACTACATATAATTGTAACGCTGTATTAAACCTAATATATTATTCAGACAACCTTGCGCCTGTCGATGCATTTGCATTGTGGGCTAGACGTTAGCACATTTTCCTTACTAATTTGTACATATGTTACTTCGCAACTTTTACCATTGCGTACAGCTATAGTATCTATATCATTCATACGTATTCAGTATGAGAACATTTCAAGCTCAAAGTCATATATTATTTATTTCAGAGGAAAGCAAATTGCTCTTCAATGAGTAGTCAACTCATTCGTAAGGCAGATTCCCCTGAGAAGAATCAGTTCGAAACTCTAGGGGTTGCTCTTTGTAAATAAACATTTCAATAGACAGATAGATAAAAACTTTATTCACTTCGATGACAACTTATTTAATAAAATCAACTACGACTAATTATTAAATTAAACTACTTAAGTAATAATAGAACCGACTTACAACTTTACAACGAACTAATTAAACTATATTGGTTTTGAAGTCATGACAGTAAAAAGGCATACATTTATTATTAACTATATTGTTTATTTCAAATATCATGCATGGTGATAACCTGCAAGAGCTAAACGGGGGCCATGGATTTTTATTGTAAAGTTTTTCTTTCACAATAAACCTCGCAAATTTTAAATATCAACCGGAATCTTATCACAGAAGCGTAAGTATACATTGTTCCTGAAATAAATTCACGACTTTCTGAAGATAACTGTCATAAACAGACAGAGTATTTTCATTCCTCGTATGTTATTTTTCATAAAAAACTTATTATTCTCCTTAATATAAATTAAAATTACATAAATGTACTTTGTCACTGTTTGCAAGAACGTTAATTGCTTTAGACTCCTCTCTGAAATTCCTCGCTCTTTGAATCGCATGTTTTTGCAGGAGAAATATCGGCGATATTGCCAAAGAAAAATGCCTTATTGAAAGTAGCTACAGTAAACCAATCTAACGGTTTCTATTTTGTTTTGTTTTTGATACCTATGTCTTATTATTGATATCGTTTTTATGTTACATAGTTTTTGTTTTGTTGTACACGTAATTGTAGTTTTAAGTCTGCAAGAAGAAATCTCTTTTAAAAATAAGTAGTACCTTTTGTTTATATTTTCCTTTTATGAAATGTCATTTGTGTTTTTTCTGTGCAATAAACGATAAAATAAAAATAAATATTTAAATATCTGGACCGATAATTGATTGCTTTAAATCAACAAATTATTGTCGTAATTTGACTCTTTCCTTTCGTCCTGCATAGACGAACTGTAATGCAAATTATTGTTTGTTAGGTTTTAAAGGTTGCAAAAGTAACGTAGGCGTGGAGTGGGCAGCAAAAAAGGTGTGATTGAAGTCGACCGTGACGACTACAAAGCATAATTTTGTTACAACCAAAATGTGTTGAATTCAAATCTAAACACACAGACAATATGGTCGCATATTGTAAACAAGACGTCCTAACGTCATAGTATTAAAATTGTTCTATAGATATTTCAACTTCTTCGGTTTCCGCTACCACATTACCTATTTATGCGGCCAAGCGGTTATGTGAGCATAACTGCGATCCCGTTTGGAAGGGTAAAAGTGCTCGTGAAATTCCAGGTGCATAAGACTTGTCAACTTACGTCTCACAGTGACGGGTGGAGTGGCAGTGCCACTCTGATCTTTGTGATTTAAAGCTCTGAGGGGCACTGCAACCGTTAAGGACGGCCGTGTAGCTTACCATCAGGCGCACGACTTGTTCGTGCTGTGGCTAGCTATTATAAAAAAAAACATGCCGAATGCACAAAAAACAGTGTTCAACACATCAACAAAAAACACTATAGGTACACAACCAATTCTAAAGTATCAATTTGTTTCGAAATTGGATTTGTCTATAAGGTCTCGGTGGAATAAATTTTACCAAATTGAGCTCTCTGATGTTGCTACAGTATTATTGCATCTTAGGAATAGCATTATCGTCTAGATCACAATGAGAACCTTCTGCAAAAAGTGCCAATCCCTTGCGCTATGAATTTTTTGTCTAAGCAGTGAGCGGTGTTTTAGTAAGTATTAGTTTTATTAGTTCTTGTGCCTCGATGAGTCATCGGACGTTCTTTACTGATCGAAACTGCGTAGTTATTTGTTCAAAATGTCTAATCTTGAATTTAAATTGCAACGTAACATTTCTACTGAACAATTACACGATTTACGTATTTATTTCTACCTTTTAAAGTTTTCCAAAGATATCAGGTAGGTTTTTGCGATTACTAGGTAAATAATATTGGAAATGTAAATAAACAGCAACTTTTGTTCAATACCTTTTAACATCGAGTATATAACCAAAAATAGAGACGAAATAAGGGCCATCCATCTCTGGCAACTCATCCGGTAAATGGGCGGTATATTACTTTTAAATATCAACTCTCGTTTGCACTGAAATAACAAATTAGAAAAGCTGAAATAGTACAGCGTCAACAAGAGAACTGTGTGTACGTCTACGGAGATGGAATATACGGATATTCCAAAAATATTCTGTATTTATTGTAATAAAGATAATAATATCTCTTAACTTTGGGAGGCTGTTCCATTCGGTGGTGTGGGAAAAACAGCAAAGCATCTAATTACATAACAAGCGGAATCACATTTTATCGGTAATTAAATTTTCAATTTTCGTCCATTATAGCAAAGGTCAAGTGAAACCCGTCAATTGTTTCAAATTCGGGCTGGCCAATCGGAGCGCAGTTTGATTTGGCAGAATAGTGTTCAAAGAAATTAAATGACATTTCGTCTCTATCTTTGGTTATATACTCTATGCCTTTTAATAATTTATCACATTTTACTTTCATACAAAATTATAAATATTTAAAGAGATCGCTCTAAACGGTACATAACTGTGCATAACCGTCAAACGGACACGGACACACACACGCGCGCGCGCACACTCACACACGCGCACACACACACACACACACACACACACACACACACACTCACACACACACACACACACACACACACACACACACACACACAGAGAGAGAGAGAGAGAGAGAGAGAGAAAGAGAGACACGTTAATCTACTTTTATAAAGATATAGTATTCGTCAATCCTTTCCTTTATTATGTAAAATAAGTTTAATTAAATTAAGTATTTTATTACCTTCTTTATTTTGATTTGTTCATACTATTCCTAATAATTTATTCATAAACTTCTTTGGTATTATGTTCCTATTACGCTAATTGTTAATTTCTAACTTGATAATTCTTAACTTGAAACATAGATTACCTGCGAGACAGGCTTAGCCTAGTGCAGGAATAAGACCAATTCTCTGTACGCAATATACGCTGCAACAAGTTGTGTTTCTTGTGTTGTATTTAATTTCTAATTTATTATGTGTCTACCTCTTAGACTATGGAAAACTCTAAGGTCTACCTGCACAATTCTGTTGTCAAATATTTTTATTTTTTAATTATTTATTTTATTTCAATTTTTGAGATCGGTTTTTCATGAACAAACGTTATTTGGATACAAAATCGCGTACATTTGTTTTTTTTTTTTTTCAAACAAACCAACGTTTAGGGTTTTTTAGGTTTCCATGGTCACGACTGACTGATGATATTAGTCATCAAAAAGTTATATTTAATATTATATATATACGAGTACATACACATATATTATGTTTAATACTGACCAAAAGTTTTGCATATCTGCATGTCTTAAACCTTAATCCTATATGCTTAACATACATATATTTCACGCCTTTTTCCCATCGGGGTAGGC
>NW_020654466.1:20435523-20451310 GCF_003589595.1 Hyposmocoma kahamanoa
CACTAGCTACGGTCCTGACACACATCTTTCACCTCATCAACACGCATCAGTGCTTTCATACACGCTCGTCGGTTATGGATACTCTTGACCTGGCCCTTCTTTAGGATGGTCTCAATTTGGTCATGGTAAGTTTGCCTTACCAACTTGCCCGCTCACACTCGCCTTATAAATCTGTTTCGTCAATCGTCTTTCATGAATTCTTTTGTTACTACATCTTCTTCCACGCCGCAATGCTCTTTTATCACACTGTTCCATAATTTATCCATCAGAGTCACTCCAGCCACACTCCTCAAAGGTCTCGTTCTACCGCATTAATTCTATTTTCGTGCTTCTTCTGCCAAACCCAACATTCACTACCATACATAAGTGTAGGAACCAGAACCCCTATGCACAGACAGTCGTGCCTTTTTAGATACTTTCTGGCTGCCTATGAAGGCAAGCAAGGCACCAGTCACCTGATTCCTCTTCTGCCAAACCCAACATTCACTACCATACATAAGTGTAGGAACCAGAACCCCCCATGCACAGCCAGTCGAGCCTTTTTATATACTTTCTGGCTGCCTATGAAGGCATGCAAGGCTCCATTCACCTGATTCCCTTTCACTCTACATTCAATGCTATTGTATTCTACTTGCTAACAGCCTGAAAACTGTATTTGTAAGTTCGGAAACTTTACAATGATATTTGAAATTAATCTTTCGCCTACAGATATAGCGACGCACACGCAGGTTTAAATACCTACGTAGGTACTTTGTTAACTTTTACTTTTAACAAACTAGTTTTCTCTCGGTGTAGGAGTAAAGTATCACAATACCATCAAACTTAAAGATATCCTATTAGGTCAGTTGCTCTATATTATTATGGTAGACATTTAAAGCCAAGTCTCTCCACGAAGTTCCTGCGATCGTGATGATGTTTGTTATTAGTAAGATTTACATTTGTGTAGAAGCATATTTGCATTACAAGAACGCGTAATCTGCGTCTTGGTTGTCTATAGAAGCATTGTGACACTTATGGCAATATAATACGTGACTTCCAGTTTGGCTTCTAACACTGTTGTTTCTTGCTAGCGATAGGCGATTGTAAATGAATTCGATATTCGACTCTTTAGTAATTACTAATCCTGTCACTCGAATGACAAATTAATAATCTACTAAGTTTCGTATTCGAATAGTCTGATTAATTTGAAAGATTATTCATTAGCATTACTAATTAATATTATTAATCCATAGATTCCATAGAGCATTTCTGTTCGTGATCACCTAGCTAGCTCTCTCTGGCATATGATAAATACCGTAATTGTGATGGGAGTAGGGATATTTTGATATGGACATGGTGAATGATCTGGTGGAGTTCCGATATAATAATTATTCGACTCGAGTCGAATGATTGTGCTTGGATTCGACTTAGGCGAATGATTTGCCAATTCGAATGATTAGTATAGTAACATTCAAGTCGCGCATCGCTATTTCTTGATAATTGCAACATTGTGGAAATTCTACACAGTTGTAAAGTCTATTTGAGATGTTTTCAACATTGTTTTTCAATTACGCATTTGACCTTCGTCTCACCTGATGGAAAGTGACGATGAGGTCCGCGGTGGACCATGCACAACTATTATTATTATTGTTATAATATCACGTGAAGGGACGAACAAGACGTGCGCCTGATGGTAAGCCACACTTACACAGTCTGTCTCTAACAGTTGCAGAACCACTCAGACCTTTAAATCGCAAAGATCTAAGGGGCACTGCCACTGCGCCCGTGACCCTGAGACATACGTTGACAAAAGCACCCTTACGCTTCAAAACCGGAACACAGTAATGTGGACTTTACTGCTTGGCGGCAGAAATAGGTAAGGTGGCAGTACTTCCCTGGACGAACTCTTTCACATGAAGCTCCACTGCTCTTCACTTACCTTAATTGAAACATATTGAGTACAGAAACATACAATCTGACCCTATCCCTATCAGCGTAGTACAGTTCTTTACCGTGTGCTTTCTCAGGGCTGGTGCTAACCCGTGCAGCGCAGCGCTCGGGTGCACTTTATTAAGTGCCTACTTAGGCGCCTACCTACCTATACCTAGGCGCCGTCTAGTAGGCACGTGATCAAAATGTAAAACTTAGTTAATTTCTCTCTCTCAGTGACCAGAAATTTGGTTGCAAATGGTTGTATTATAAATGATGTACACCCTGCACCTTTACCTATGTAAAGCCGGCACTATGCTTTCTCCTGGTTTTAATCTGATTCATAAACTACATCGTCCTCGTTATCCTTTTATTTTAGCTTATGTGTATAATGCGTCTAATCGTTATCAGTCTAAATATTAGCTTACATCGATAAGAAGTAGGCGTCACTCAAGGCTCGCTTTAAACGCTTCACATATCTTTGGCGTCCATCAAGGCACGCTATTTAGTCCTTGTTTTTTGTCCCTGATGCTTTGAAATTGAACAGCAAACATTTTCTGAAAACAATTGACAATTCCTTAAAATCCAGTATTAGCTTGATAAACACCGCCGACTCGCTAGACCAGGGTTTTTTAAATTTTTAGTCATGGACCCCTCTCAAAAGTTCAAAGAGCCCACGGGCCCTATTTACTCACTACATATTTTATACCAATTTTTATATTGATGCATTATGTTAGGTAGATTCGCCATCGACTCCTGACGTTCATTATTCGGATCCCTGAAGGTTCCGTGGACCACAGGTTAAGAAACCCTGTGCGTGACGATCGATACGGAGAATGCACGTCTGGCGTCCGGCACACCGGGCCTCCATTATTCGCCTCACCAGTACAGGTGTTTACATTTATTATAGGTATATTATATCTTGTACATTTGTCATATTCCTCGTAAGAAAAATGAATCAACTACGTAAGTAATACAGACAGGAAATCTTTGAAAACAGCGGATAAAATGTGGGCGTTGCCGTGACATCATACTGTTTACTCGCGATCTTCGGTCTCCGTCGCACACTTATGTAATTTACATACATAAGTACATTGACAGAGTCTTAATTGAAATTCTTGTCTTTATGATTTTTGTCTTTCCACGTTTTAAGTTAAGTCATAAATTTTTCTTGTCAAGACAGGCAAGTGTTGGTTTGTCAAGGTATTCTAGGTAGTTTGAGGCACAGTGCTTTGTTCCTATAACGCATAGATGGAATCTGTTTTAAACACACATAACCAATGGTCTAAATTGGGCGTTCCAAATAAGTATGTTAAATGTCTACATATACAGGGTGATTTGTAAAATACTAACAACCACCTAGGACTGTATTACTAACATCATAAACAACAGCTTTTGTTCCATGACTTTTAACAATTCATCAGATTTTATTCGACAAAAATAAAAATATAATATATAAATGGTGATAACTCTCTGCGGTAGCAAAAGAAAATACGCGGGAGGCATTGCTAAACAACTTACTTCCAAAGACCTAAAATGTGTCAGATAGTACAGCAAAAACTGAAAAGTTTCTTTTTGGTAAATTTATTATGTTTTTTGGTAAGTCATGGAACGTTGCTGTTTATGACGTTAGTAATGTAGTTAGTATTTTACAAACAAATCAATCCTTGTATATACGTATACAAAGATTGACATAACGACCCAATGAACACTCTACCAACTTTATTTTTTGGTCATTTTCTGTTATTTATGTAAACAGCCATATTTATCTACTTCCTAATATTATGCCTACGAATTTTATGAAAAAATTTAAGAAACAAAAAATAAAATTCGAAAAAAAAAGAAAAACAAAGTAAAAACAGAACAGTCAAAAATTAAGTTGCCGTAGTGTTCATTGGAGGTATCGTTATAGTGGTTAAAACACTAAATAATAATTAATTACTATTCTCGAATTTATTTTCGGAAATAAACCTGCTCACCTAGGTAGTGGATTTTAAAGTAATTCTAGTGGTGCCATGCAAAAAAATGCAGTACATTTTTATAATAACCTTTATGATACTTTTTAGATACGTTAAGCCATACTGACTGCCACTTTTAAAATTGCTAATTTCAACGCTGCGTAAAAGACTTTCAACATGAAAACATTTCGCGTAAACCTAATAGCATATTCATTATTATTTTCGTGACTACAAGTGTGTGAATTTTCGTAAAATGTAACTTATTACAGTGTACTTTCAATGCTCTTTTCTATGGTGGATTCGAATAAACAGATGAGTGTGATACATAAAGTATTTACTTACAACCCCGGTATATTTATACCATTGAAAAGTGAATAGAAAGTAAACTAGGTGTAATAACTTAGACAACTCGCAATCTTTGGTTTCATAAAGTCACATCTGCAAAATGACAGCTTTTCAAGAGAGAGGATTAAGATTCTACGAAGGAAATTAGTTGATAACTTTGAACTTATATGTTATGTTTAAATAGGAGCATTATAAAATGTCACATATACGTACGTAATTTGCCACTTACAGGTTTAAATCGCATAGATCTGAGGAACATTGCGCCCGTCACCATGAGACATAAGTTGACAAGTCCCATGTGCATGTAATTTTACCAGCAGTTTAAAAACCTATAACTACCTCAGTTTGAATGCAATTTTTCCCGTACTAATACGGTACAAGGTTTTACAAACGACATTAAAGCTATTTGAAAAATGTATATATGGTATAGTATAGGTACGTGTTCTATTTAGTTTAGAAGATATAAAAAAGAAACATTAGTACCTGTATGTAGAGGACCTATTGAATACAGCGGTTTATTTGTAAAATATCGAGGTACCTAAGTTTTTTTTCTATCGTAAAAATTTTTAGAAATCGTGTATTCACACCGTGTTACATATAATCAACCAAAGCCATTTGAGGTAGTATAGACACTTAAGTACAGTTGACGGCAGACATATTTTTATATAAATTTCATTAGATAAAAGCACTTTTAACGTATTATCACATGCGGCTTTGTTATACCAAGAGTACGACCTCATTTTGTCTGTAAATGGTTTTAATGTTGTATTACATTGTTCTAGTGAATAAAAAATACGACGTGAACGAGCCACAAGCGCAGAGCACGAACGCGGCAGCGCGAACGGCGAGCGGTGAGTCATTCATTACATTGCTCAATTATACGATGATGATGCTTCTATTTTCTATGATTAACACGACCTATTTAAATAAGTGGATTTTCATCTGAAACTATAAAGGGAAGTAAAAGAAAGAAAAAAATTAAGAAACTTTTTAAACGCACACGTGCCTTAGGAAATTCACCTATACTGATTTTGAACTAGCTCGGTATACAAATGAGATAATAGCCAAAATCATTTTATGTATATAGTAATCATATATGACCAATATACTGTTTTTTATACATGAAAACGGCATCCAAATATATAATAATAACAACGTGTACTTTAGTATCATCTAAAGTAATATTGTAAAAAAAATAATGTGGGTTACACCATTTTTGCGCTGATAGCCTCAAATATTACAATATTTATATACCATGCTAAGCCGTGGTTTGACCTACAGATGGTTCGAATCTGGGTTCGCACTTCTCGCTCATTCTCGGACCTGGAGTTCACTACTTAATTTCCGTGGCAATTTTTATTATTGAAATATTCAAGTATATTATCAATTTATCATGTAATTATTAAATAATATTTCATGATACAATACTCAAATATTAATTAATATTACACGAAAAAAAATCGAATCCTGCGTCTCTGGCGATCATAAAAAAAAAGATTTCGATATATTTGTATAGCACATTCCATCACGGTCGCTACCGAGTGCAAATTGTTGCGTAATGGTAAAGGGTGTAGTAAAGCCTAGAATTCCGTCTAAGAATGAGTTATGCTGTATAAATAGCACGTACATGTGTGACAGGTGTTAGCAGTTTTGGGCCATTCCAAAGTGACGGGTGGGACATTTTGACTCCTTTTTTCTTTAACTTTAATTAATTTCTCCCTTACCATTGGTTAGTTAGACTTAAAATAAAATATCATGAAGCAAGATATGCAATTCAACTGCGACTATTTATTTACATAAATTTATGACATTATTTATACTCAAAAGTTTTCATTTTCTAAGTGTGACGGGTGGGACACTCACGACACCCGCCTGTTTGAGTTGATGGCTTCAATGCCAAGATCTAGACAAAGTATTAATATTTTGTTCAGCAAGTTTTTTATATGAGATAACTTGAACGTTAAAGTTCTATTTTATATATACACTTAATTAATAACTTTGATAAATTTTAAGGAAATTAATATGTTAAGTTGTGACAGGTGGGACATGATTTTGTGACGGGTGGGACGAGTTGCAATAGAATACACAGAATTAATAAAATTACACTGTTTAATATGAGATCCATTGTTAGTAAGTAAATATTTTATAATTTTTGTCTTATTAAGACATTTTAACATAAACAAGAAAAACAGAATTAAAGAACTGATACAGTAATCCTATTATTTTTCTTGAAACTCTATCTATGACGAACGTGAAATCAAAGTCACGCATGTAAAATGCGTTAATAAATTTTAAAAATCCTGCCGCATCCTTGAAGATTATGTATCATATCAAAATATATCTAATTTTAGAAGTTTCGCTCGAATATATAGTTAAAACTACAGTGGAGAGAGACTTTTCATGGATTTCCTGATACTAAAAATAATCAGGAAAAGTGTTGTCACTTTTTAATTGTCGTTTTTTGTGTTAAAATGTCTTAATTTGATGGAATGACCCTTTTATAATTTTAATCATACAATGTATTTGTGATAATCATAATAATATAGAAAATAGATAATGAGTACAGTTGTTGATTTGAACAAGTCATGAGCATAAGGACTTGAGTAGCTATGTGATGTTGAATTTTACCGTTTAGGAACTTAATTACACAGCCTGATTATTATTGTGCATTAATTGTACATCACGTTAATTATATATTATCCTTATTACTATAAGTAAATCTAACTGTGGTTTTAATGTACAAATGTTTAGTCTTATATATGTAGTCAGTACCAGAATCTGTCCAGTAGTTTTTGAGGTTATCGCGATCAGACTGACAGACATACGTAGTGATGTAGTGATTATACACTACATTATAGACATGTAACATATTTAAAAAAATAAGTAGCCCAAAACCATCTTCGTTGAGAACACCCAGCTAGATGTAGTTGACGAGTACATTTATCTTGGACACTGTATATCTATTAGCCGAGCTTCCCAAGACCCGGAGATCGCCAGAAAGGTTCAGTTGGGATGGGCCGACTTTGGAAAACTGGAGGACGTCTTTAAGTCTAAAATCCCTAAAGCCTGAAAACTAAAGTTTATAACCAATGTGTCCTGTCCATACTTACTTACGGTGCCGAAACAAGGTCGCTCACAAAAAAAAAGAGTATATAGCGATAGCCGACCGTCTCCAGTTACTTGGAATGGACCTGTCGTCCATTATGAACTTCGGCAGATACATTGAATCCATGGCCAAAAATGCAGCAAGGAAGCTTGGCATCCTTTCCAGGGTGAAGCGTTACTTTACACCGGGACTTGTTGGTGTGGACGAGTTGCTCCAGCTGTACCAAGCACATGTCCGGACGTGCATGGAGTTGCTGCCACCTTTGGGATGGCTAGCTACATACCAACTGTCCTCCTTGGTTTCAATCAACAACCGTGCCAAAACGCTTATAGGTGACTCAGAATTGGTGAAGGCGAAGCTGCAGAGCCTTGAACACCGCCGTAAAGTTGCTTGCTTTTCGGTATTTTATAGGATATATCACGGAGAGTGTGCAATCGAATTGCACGATATTATTCCGCCTTCCCTTTTCCATCATCGCGGGACCAGACGTAGGCTTGGGTACCACCCCTATGTTATGGATATTCCAAAGATTCGCACGAAGCGCTACGCTTCCACATTTATATAGTGCGCGGCTATGGAGTGGAATTCCCTGCCTGCAGACTTGTTCTCCGAAACGTTATAATTTGGACCTTTTGATAGCGTGCTAAGGCATTATTTAGATGTGCATGCTTGATTGTCGACCTCATTTCCATCAGGTGAGAAGGAAGTCAAATGTGCACCTAAATTTCATTAAAAAAAGAGTAGCACAAAGGGAAATGGAGCGCACCATGCTCGGCATTTCCATCCTCAACCGTATTCCCAACGTGGAGATACAACAGCGAACAAAGGTCGTAGACGTCGGTATGCGGATCGGGAGCCTAAAATGGAGATGGGCAGGTCACGTTGCTAGGCGGGACGACAACCGATGGACCAACGCGGTCAAAGAGTGGTACCCGGTAGAAGCGAGACGTCCTTGAGGCAGAACACCTGCTAGATGGTCGGACGATATCGTCGGGGTGGCCGGAAGATTGTGGATGAGATTCGCACAGGACCGATTGAGCTGGCGTGCAAAAGAGGAGGCTTATACCCAGCAGTGTGTGTTAACGGGCTGAAATAATGTAACATATCAATATTTTATACGTAAAATGTACAAAAGTGATTTAAGTAGATTATAGTTATACGATGCGATGCAGTGCGGCCCGCCATAAAGTGCGTGAGCCTTTAGAATATTTAAGTACTTTGAATTATTTCTTGTTATCAACAGTGAATTTTTTGTCGCGATTGGCCGCCCCTAAAACCTGGCCGCCCTAGGCCCGGGCCTATTGGGCCTTAGGGCAACAACCGCCACTGCCTACTGTACCTACTGACTAGTTAGTCAGTACCTAACTTTCTCATAAGTGTACTTTACCTAATTTAGGGCTTTTTTTGAACAATAAATTATTATTATTATTGTATAGAGTCGACATGTGGTACAGCGTCTGTAGCATTCGCTGTAACAATATCGTGCTTCTAATTCTCTATCGTCATTATAACAGAAGGTGGGTGTGCAATAACGAGCAACACATACCGGTGTAATTGGTTATATCCTACGCCGCGATGTTTTGTAAATCGCGAACCGGTTTCATGAGCCGTCTATTCGAAACAATTGTGAGAAACTTGAAAATAAAAGTATTGCTCGTCTGTGCACTGCGTTTTTAGACTTTTCAGAACTCAATTAATCGATTTGAAAAATTAAATGGCTTCATTCATAGCCAACATGGCGCTCATGTACGCTAATATAGTAGTTCGTTAACGTTTAGTCAACGCTATACCATCATTTTACGTGAAAAAAGTGAGTTTTTTGCCAGCTAAATGGCATATTACTTAGCGAACTTGTTGGATGTGCTACCCAATATTAACGCATATGTTTTACGTCCGTAAATTGACTAAAATGGCGGAAAACATTGGTAACATGGAAAGGTACGCGTTTACTATATGAGCCACACATCCATAGTAAAATAACTTAAGACGAGTATGGTAACTCCACACAAAAATAGCGACTTGGCTTGTATGTTCCCGCCGCGTGAATTGTAGGTACGGATGCACACATTCGTACATATTATGCGAAAGTGTGCATCGACACACGGCGCGCGGCGAGTGTGAACCATAGATATAGAAAAAAAGGTGTGAACACATGCATGCCAAGTTGACTCATTTGTTTAAATAGCAATAGAGTGAAAGAGTTCGTCCAGGGTAGTACTGCCACCTTACCTATATATGCCTAATGTCAGCATTACTGTGTTCCGGTTTTGAAGCGTAAGGCTGCTGGTGAAATTACAGGCACATAAGACTTGTCAGCTTATGTCTCAGGGTGACGGGCGCAGTGGTAGTGCCCCTCAGATCTTTGCAATTTAAAGTGGCACTGTACCTGTTATGGACAGACGTGTAGCTTGCCATCAGGCGCACGACTTGTTCGTCCCGTCACTTTATGTTATAAAAAAAATTGTATGGAGTTAGAGCGTATGCGCAGTGCGTCCCGTTCGTATCAGTTCCGAATCTGAGAAATGGCGGTCCGAAATGTCACAGGGATCATTTTATCTCTAGGTATACAAGCGACATTCGTATTTTCTAGATTTGTATACTCTCAGATTCGGAAAGAATTGGATGTCATGTGCTAACGCGTTTACCATACTTGTGTTATTTATTTTATGACACAACGTTCCAAAAGAAGAACAGTAGAGCTCGTACCTACTAAACCGGAAACATGTCGCTTATTTACGATTTTTTTAAAGTAAGATAATTTTGTTACAGATTGATTACGACGAAACGACTCGAGCTTGGAGCCGAAATCTTCTCGGCCCCTCGAAAATATTAAGAATCGCTCCGCGGCTGTCAGGCACTACATTATCCTGCACTGCTCTTGCATCGTATTAAAAACGAAAAAAATCTCGAAAAATATTAAAACCCTCTGTCAGTGGCCACGGCAGAGGGCGACATAATAATTGTACATTTTATATATGCATATATAAATTGGAGAAAAGTGATCTCTAACGTGACGTCACAATCAAAATATTGTGATTAACTTACCTTTAAATATTATTAAAAAGCTTTGTTGTTTACTCGCATTTTTAAATATTGCCCGTTCGTAGTTAGAAATAGTTTTTTTTGTATCAAAAAGAGGTGTAAATATTTGTTAATAACAAAAATAAGGTGTGACATTTCAAGTAACTATAATACTAGTCATTGATCTAGTGTATTTATTTTGATAAATGTATTCTTTTCGTGGTTAGGAGATAGTTCTATAACTAAAACAATTTATAAAGGTTCTTTTAATAAAGCCGTAACTATTTTAATTGAATAAAAAAAGAAGCTGAATTGCTAAAGCGCATTAATTTACCAAAGAGAGACTTTATTTACACACGCGAACACATAAATTCCGTCCAAATTACGTAGGATCGTGAACCGTCGAGCAAAAAACGACGCGAAAGCGGTGTTGCTTAGTAAATCTAGACTAGACTTGGACAAAAACCGGTAAAAGATGCAAGCGCAAATGGGCATGGGAAACGAGCTGCAACGGAGCTACAGGATGCAGGACTTCGCAGCGCCTGGCGTCATCATGAGGGAGCGAAGTTTCATCAGGCCGCAGTCGCATCATCATATGCATCATAACCAGGTAATGCAAATTTATCAATTTGGTTTATGCTCTAATCATAATGTCAAATGCATATCTATCTCTTTTCTTAAAGGCGGCCCTTGTCCAGCAGCGGGACATTATAATGGGTTCACGATGTTAATGACGATCTAATGTGTATACAGGGTTATTTCGTTATTGATAAAACATTAACAACCTCCCAGGTTTAATTGTTGTTCCATGACTTTATAAAAAAAAACATAATAAATTTACCAAAATTAAGTTTTTGTTGTTCTATATGATATTTTTTTAGATCTATATCTGGTAGTAGGGCAGTAAGTTTAAACATGCAAGCATCCTCTCCGATGACCTCCACCCTCGCTCCTGCGTTTTGCTCAGCGTTATCACAGTTTATACCGATCTATTTAAATATTTTTATTTTTGTCTGAAAGTATAATGTAATGAATTATTAAAATGCATAGAACAAAAATTGTTGTATATGATGTTACAAATATAGTCCTGCTATGTTTTTATAGTATTTTTTTATAAATAACCCTGTATATGTTTAAAAAGAATAACTAAATAATAAAAGTGTAAGTAAGAGAGTGTAAAGTATACTATGATGTATCTTGAAAAAAAAATATGATCGAAATAAACTAGATGTTGTTACTAACTGCCTCCGTGGCCAAACGTTTACCTTGCCAGACTGTCATACAGAGGTCCCAGGTTCGATTCCCGGGCCGGGAGAAATATTTGTACGGCCTACATTTACTTCTCTCGTGAGTTTGGGTGTAATTTGTGGTTGTCTATGTGTGTGTCCATGGCACCCGCGACACAGGGTTTCCCTAGTGCGGGGCTATGTTGAGTGTGTACGTTATTATTATTATTATTTAAGGTGTTAATGTAACTTGTTTTCATCTGCGCCTATCAAGCACAATTTTAAACAATTAAAAATATCGAAATTTAATAATGTTGTGATTGATCCACTCATTTGATTAAAATCCATTTTTGCACAATTTTCCACTCTAAATTTTTATTTTCTTTTTTAAATATATAAAATTGGCTTAAAACGACTACACCAATATTAAAGAAAAACTAAAATCTAAAATCTGACAGCATGGCTCAGTCGCCACAACTTGTCCCGAGACGAACAATTTTACTACTTATTACCAAATATAAAAGAAGTTTCAAAATGGCCACCGCAAAGACATAACCATTTTTCTCGCGAAAAAATGTCAGACAATTAAATTGTTGAAGAAAAATTTAAAATCTAAAGTCTGGCAGTACGGCCAATTAGACGCATTAATCTGACGCGAAGGACGAAAAGTTTTAATACCGAAATGTAAAACTTGGTTTTGTAAAAGTTCCTTATTCAAATGTTTATAAATTCCTATGGTTTTCCATCCTCTACGGGTATAGATGTATTTTCGAAAATAAGCTGTCTGACCGGTAGGCAAAACCTTCAATAAACAAACCTACATATCGCAAAAACATTAACAGTCAATATATAAATAAATATAAAGAAACGAAAAAGTAGTTATCAACTATTTTAACAATTAATAATATTGACATTAATTATTCATTTTCGCGGACTATCGGACTGAGCTACGTTTCGTTAGGCGAAAATATCGCTGATCCAAGTCTAGCTGGATCGAAGGATTTTTTCTTTGAGTTAGTGCGATTTTATTCGGTTTAATTCTTTGTAGTTAAATGTCATTACCGTGAAGTTCGTAGGCGAGCCCACCTACGAATCTGCATTCATTTACACAACAGCCTTCAAATATTATTCCGTTCTTGGTACATAATGAATCTGAATCATAGATACTGTAATTAATATACTACGTATTGTTCGTCTAGGTGTACATCTATGTATATTCAATCTAATCCATTGTCCTCCAAAACTGAGTGACTCTTCGGCGAACGCAAATCTCCAAGTAGTTATTACGACATTCCTACACTAACGTCATAGTAACAAAACAATGTAATTTACGTTATTGAAGAATAGTAATCTTTTTACATTGACTTACAAATAAATGGACGACGGGTCTAATACAAAATCCACGAAAAAAATGTCCCAAATCAACCTATTTAAACGTAGTGACATGTAAAGGAATATGAAAAGGCTAAAACGTTGAATTTAAATTGTAATGTCATCGTAGTACTGTCTAATTTTGCTTGCTTCGCTGTCAGTCGAACAAACGAAGACTAAAGCGTGAATGACGCTCTGTATACGATTTTAACGCCCTATAAGTTCGGACATTTTTTAGCGCGGACCCGACGTCCATATAATTGTAAGTCAATGTCTTTTTATGAAAAATAGTGACAGACATAACATTAAATACGAGGAATGAAAATAAACTTATTATTCTTGACAGCCGTCTTCATAAAGTCACAAAATAAATGAAGGCTATGTATACGCTTTTATAATAACATTCCCGTTGACATTCAAAATGTGCTATTTATGAGGTTTAAAACTACAACTTTATACTTAAGGTTATACAGCTTCTACGTAGGTGGATGACAAAAATCCTTTCTAGTGATTCATTGCAAGTTCATATTTGTATTGCAAAAACGAGCGATTCTTTCTGTGTACCGTCTAGGCTCTCGGGTTTCTCTGAGAGAAAACTTTAAGGATACTGGTATCATGACTGGCATCGCAGTACATTTGCTCAAATATTTTATATGCCCGTAACAATATACATAATTTCAATAAGAAAGAAGATATCCATAATGTTAACCTTAGAGCTAAACCTAAACTCATGGTACCACGATTTCGTTTAACCAAAATATACGATTTTACAATAAGATTCCGGAGCATATATTAAGATTATCATTGCCTAAGTTTAAAAACTACATTAAAAATATTTTGATTGAAAAGTCATATTACAAAATTGAAGACTACGTGTTAGATAAACATGTATGGAAAGACGACATGACTCTAGAATCCACACAAATTTGATTCAAAGTGTATTCCATGGCATTTAAGTTTAATTGAAAAGAGCAATCTCTAGAGTTTCTTGCTCGTTCTTCTCAGGGAAGTCAGCGTAGTGAACGAGCAGTAGCTTAAATGTAACGTTTTCAGTGTAAATTTATTTTACCTATTTAATAAATGATACTTTGACCTTGAATAAAAATCTGCTTGAATAAAAATAAATATCTGGTAGCAAGCGATACGCTTATGCATAACTTTCCATTGAATTTGAATTTAAATCGCAAAGACCTGAGGTGCACTGCCACTGCCTGCGCCCGTCACTCTAAGACTTGAAGTTGACCAGTTCCATGTGGCTGTAGTTCCAACAGTTATTTTTTTGATTTTCTAGTATCCGAGAGTCGTTTGCAATAAAATGAAACGTTTCATTTATATATACGTGACCGGGACATAACCATTTCCATTAATTTCAGAGATATAAGCAATTAAAAATTTTTCTCGCCACCAATACTTAGAAACGCCACCAAAACGCTTATCGGTTGCACCAGAATTGAATATTGCCACCGAAGTTGAAAGACAATTAAGTAAATTTAATTGTTTCTTTAGATTTAATTGTGATAAAAATTTGTTTGCCCCTTTAAAACGACGCACAGTTGGAACTTTTTTCTGCTTTTTCTTTTTAATATTAGGGGTTAAAGTATGAAATTGCCGTTTTATTGCAATAGGTTCTTTGAATTTTCATAGAATCTTCATGGTTTGAGGTTTTCGAATGAAACTTTTTTCAAATGGTTTCTGTGATTTTTTTTTAATTTGAAGCATTTGAATATCGACTTTCAATTGTTTTTGTTATTCAATTTAGACAAGAAAGATGGATACTGCGAAAATTCGAGTGATTTTTGAATACGAGTTCCGACGCGGAACTAACGCGGCAGAAACAGCCCGCATATCAATGCTGCGTTTGGAGAGGGGTCTACTAATGAACGCACCGTGCGATTTTGGTTTAAACGCTTTCGTGATGGAAATTTCGACTTAAAGAACGAGCCACGAGGAAGACCGCCCACACAGGTGAATAACGATGAATTAAGAGAGATAGTGGAAGCCGATCCTAGTCAAACTACCCAGGAATTAGCGGCATGGTTTAACGTTACCTTACCCACAATATTGACTCACTTGCGTCAAATCAATAAAATAAAAATATACGAAAAATGGGTGCCTCATGATTTGACTGATCTGCAGAAAGAAACGCGTGTTGAAACTTGTGTTGCCTTGTTGAACCGGTACAGAAATGAAGGAATATTGGATCGAATTGTAACATGTGATGAAAAGTGGATTCTTTATGATAACCGTGAAAGAAAAATGCAATGGCTGACCCCAGGTCAAATGCCACAACAGTGTCCTAAAGCAAAACTTACCAATAAAAAGGTAATGGTAACTGTTTGGTGGTCTCAGCATGGTGTTATTCACTATAGTTTTCTCCGATCTGGTCAAGCAATAACGGCAGATGTCTATTGTGCCGAACTCCGAACCATGTTGACAAAACTAGCAGTAAAACAGCCCCGACTCATGAATCGATCTTCACCATTATTGCTCCACGACAACGCGAGACCTCACACAGCACGAGAAACCATTTTGACCCTTCAGGAACTGCAGTTAGAAACCATTCGTCATCCTCCGTATTCACCAGACCTTGCTCCAACGGACTACCATTTTTTTCGTGATTTGGACAATTATCTACGTGACAAGAAGTTTTCTTCCCAGGAGGCAGTACAAAATGCTTTCACACAGTTTGTGCAGTCTAGATCGTCGGAGTTCTATCGCAAAGGCATTAATAACCTTCCCATTAGATGGCAGCAATGTATAGATAATAATGGCAACTATTTTGATTAAATAAATTTGTTAAAAATTTAAAAAATAAACAATTTAGATTTTCAGTACAAATCGGCAATTTCATA
>NW_020654466.1:20451320-20518906 GCF_003589595.1 Hyposmocoma kahamanoa
AAAAATAAACAATTTAGATTTTCAGTACAAATCGGCAATTTCATACTTTAACCCCTATTATCATGTGACGGGACGAACGAGTCATGCGCCTGATGGTAAGCTACACGCCTGTCGATAACAGTCGCAGTGCCACTCAGAGCTTTAAATAAGCAAAGATCTGAGGAGCACTGCCACTGCGCCCGTCACCCTGAGACGTAAGTTGGAAAGTCCCATGTGCCTGTAACTTCACCAGCACCCTTACCTTTCCAAACCTAACTATGGTAACATTACTGCTTGGCGGCAGAAATAGGTAAGGTGGCAGTACTTCCCTGGATTTTAGCGAATGAGTTCATTGTTGCTTTAATTGGCAGTTGAAGAACTATGATACACAACGCCATGTCTACGAATGTTTCCTAAAGATAAGTTGTAGAAACCCAAATGTTTACCATGAGGACATACGGTAGGTTTGTCCGGACATTGAGGCTTGATAAGGCATCATCATCATTCACAGCCTGATTTCACCCACTGCTGGGTATAGGCCTCCCGAAGTTTGTGCCATCCATCACGGTCCCGTGCTAGCCGCATCCATTGACGCCCCGCGACGCGTACTATGTCGTCGACCCACCTTGCAACAGGGCGCCCGACGCTTCTTTTGCCCACCCTCGGCCACCAATCAGTCGATCCACCTGAAAAGCGCCAGAAAGCGTCTGTACAAATCTTTATATTCGTGTAATAGCCAGGGTTTCAATGGCGGCACCATTACATCCGGGTTTATGGCTTCTAACTAAAAACTATTGCAGCAAATTTTTGATAATTCTTTTGCTCTGACTGTTGTATTATATTTTTTGTATTATAACTTGGTAAAGAATCAAAAATAAGATTTTAGTAAATGGAGTTTGGAACAGCTCCGACTGTTGTGGCGGTCTGGGAGTCACCGTGGTACGAAAACAAAATGAGAAAGTGAAGGAAGATGGAACAATTCAAATTTAAAATTTAAATGCACGTAAAATAAAAAATGATAGGATTCAAGAGGAGAGAGGCGATACATAAAGGTGAGATGACGGTGAAAGGAGGTCGCACCGTCACATGTCATCACCTTGCATAGCTAGGTGTCCCGCCCATACCATTTGAGTTCCATGATCCGAGTTCCAGCATCCTGGACTTTCGTCCATCGTCGGATCTCAACGTTCGGAACTCGGTCTACAAGGCTGATGCCGAGCATCGTACGCATGACTCTTAAAGAAGCATCATACAGTTGTTCCAGCATCCTTTGGAGAGCGTTGAAACTTGCAAATAGCACGAGATCGACCGCGAATCTTAGGTGAGATAAATGGTGTTACACCATTGATGTTAATGCCGCGGTTATCCCATTTAAGGGTTTTTACGAAATCCTCAAGTGCTGCTGTAAATAATTTTGGGGAAATGGTATCTCCTTGTCTCACTCCTCGCCAGATTGGAACGGGATTGGCTAAATCGTGAACTCATACCTGCAGAGTAGCTGAACGGTAGAGCTAGCGGGGCACATCCGCGTAGCGGGAATCCATGTGGCAGCGATGAAGAGCGTGGAACACGGCCCAATGTTTGATACTGTCAAAGGCCTTCTCATAATCGACGAAGGCCATGACAAGGGGCCGGTTGAATTCGAGACATTTCTCCATCAGCTGATTAACCGTGTGGATATGGTCGATGGTTGAGACGCCGCTCCGAAAGCCAGCCTGCTCAATAGGCTGCGCTTCGTCAACTTCACTGGTAAGCCAGATGGTCAAAATCTTTGTAAAAAGTTTATAAATCTGAGAGAGCAAGCTAATCGGCCGATAATTGCTAAGTTTTGCAATGTCGCCTTTTTTGTGGATGATGGTGTTCGAGCTTCATGAAGAACTTTGTTGAAATGTTTCATAAGCACTTTTACCACCAGATTTCATCCTGCTTGAGTAGTTGGACTGAAATACCATCATCTCATCATCATCAGATGATTGTGTTGATAAGGTACTGAATATTAATGTAGAGTTATTACTGAAGGAAATTGATGTTACTAAGAAAAGGCTTCATATACTAAAGAATGAGCCAGTCTTTTCGAACAATTTCGTAATGTACACGTTTAATTTGAATATTATTACCGGTAGCTTTTAACGCCAGATGATCGAATCAAGGTCAGTAATGTCATTCCCAAATGACACTGATTGATCTGTAGTTGTCGTTAAAAATCCTCGAACTCCATCCGGGGCACCCGCGATTATTGCGAGTGTGGCCATGGCAAGGGTGCCCAGGAGTTGGTGGATTATTAAAGAGAATTGCAGATCAAAGTGTCATTTGGAAAAACAACATTACTGATATTGATTCGTTTATCTGGCATTGAAACCTGCCATTGATAATATTAAAATGAAACCTGTAGAAAATTACGAAATTGTAGAAAAAGACTGGCCTTTTCCTGGTAACATGAATTTTCTTCAGGTTGTAATAAGAATTTTATTGAATGTCAAGCTGTTTCACCACTATGATATTCAATTATTTTTTGTGAAATTACTCCAGTAGTTAGCAAGTGTTATTTCTTCAGGTTATTTAGAAAAAAGTAACAACTCTAAATTAGCATTCTATGCCTTATTTTGCATTAAGCCACAGTGTCTCGATAAACCCACCGCATGTACTCATGGTAAACATTTGAGTTTCTACAATTTATCTTCAGAAAACATTCCTGGAGATAGCGTAGTGTATCGTAGTTATTCAACTGCCAATGAAAACAACAATGAACTAATTTTTCGTGTTTGACGTTCTCAACAAAATCATTTAATCAATGATATCACCGTTAATTTAAGTAAAATACAAATTTAAAAGATCGCTAAGGTACAAATAGATCAAAAAGTAATTAGTAATTTTTGTTTATCTGAAAAATTATGTATAACACTATCTTTCTTAAGTTTATTGGGACAAATAAACCACAATACTTTAAAACAATTTTCGAAAGTGAACGTTATATTCAAAAATATCATAACAATTTAAAATTTGGTGGCGTTTTCAAGTGAAGGGGGTAACACAAACGCCACCAAAACCACCAAATTTGAGCCACGTAAGATAAAATCTCAAACAAAAATTACGGGGAAAAAAAATGCTTAAAAATCAAACCGAGACGATTAAACTGTGATAAAATAATGACAAAATTAGTCTCTTAATTTGGTTTCAGAATACGACCTTAGGATAAAACAAAAATTGAGCCCAAACGGAGCCAGGAAAACTGAATATTTTTTGTCCCACGTGCCACCAAAGGGCATATAATTACTTTTTTGGCGGGAAATGGAACACAGTGCCCATGTTTTTCGCTGTCAGGTCCTAATACACGACTGAGGCTTGCGCGGGGCAAGAACGTAATGGTTTTTAGTTAAACTACTTACCAGTTGCAACCAGTTGAATATTTGTCACCAAAACTACAATTTTCGCGTGGACAAAGTTTGATCAAGTACCCAGTATCCCACATACTGGTCATTGCAATACTTTCAATGATTTTAGTTAGTGCTTCTAATAGTGAATAACATACATGGAATTGTTTTTCTTAAAAGCGTACACATTTTACCAGAACGACTATTTTATACAATCAAACAGAAAGTGGACACTCCAGCAAAATTGAAAATCGGGACATTAATATTTTTTATTAATTATTATTGTACAATGAATTTTCTGAAATTCTTGCCCTGAACTAATTTTACGTCTAATTAAACTATAAAAAAATAAATCATTAATATTTCTTCACTTTACACCTGGTTTCTCACCGTGGACTCGCAAAATTTACGCATGAGATATTCACCCATTTGTTTATTTACTAACTTTATGATAGTGGTAATGGTAGTAAAAATTTATAGGTATCTTTAATATCGTTTACTTGAGGAACATTACATATTAAACATTTTCAGGTTTTATTTCATTGTGCCAATTCTTTAACTATGACACAATCGGTTGGTCATTAACTAAAAAAAGATTTAGGAGTGTCAAAGCATACTAACTAAAAATTATGCGACTATCAATATTGTTTGTCACTGTCGTTCGAGTGATGATTTCTATAAACTTGTCTCTTTCTATTGCATTTGAAGTATATTCTATGTCTATTCGAAATTATGGGTATAATCATTGACTTTATAATTATTAATCATGATGATAAATAAAAAAAATCAGGTTTTTGTATTACAGCTTTTACATAAATGCAATTTAGTTCAAGTATTATTACGTTTTGAGGTTCCTAATTATTTGTTACCTATTCAAGCTGATGGCTCTATAGCCAAAATAATTAATATATCGCACGTTGACATCAATAACGCTAATCGGAAAAGTAAATTTTTAGAAAATGGTAATTATTGTTTTCGAAAATAAGTTTCTGAAAACTCACGATTTTCAGTTTTACGTTACTTAAAACACAAACATTCTCTTTTTCAATTTTGAAATATGAATATGGAATTGCGATGGAAAAATGTTATACATATAGTTCGATTCAGATTTTCATCTCTTATATAGTGTATTTATTGTCTATGGTTTCATCTTTGTGATGTAAATTAGTATTTGCTAAAATTGTAAGTTACTTCCATGGATGTTTTAAAGGGCGCATAAATATCTGTTTTTATATTTTGTGTGTGTTTTCTGCGCCCTATTTCGATTGCAATGAAAATCAAAGTAATGCCTATTATTGGAAAACGCATCATGATTTCGCACTGCTTGGATATTTCCGAAAGTTTTCTCGAGCATTACTCATACAAATTTTTATTTTTATACCTAGTCGATGATGCCGCAACCGCATAGCCTGAAAATAAATACGACACAACTTGTCACTAGCACGACATCTGACAAGAAACATTTGGATCTATTAACGAAAACAAAAGACTTGAAGGTTTCCAGAATATGTAAAAAAATCTATTACGTTAAACATTTTGCTATGGTGATACTGTAGAGGCCTATTTATTGTACCTATTTCAATTTAATGTAGGTATGCCGTTATACACACCTACACTTGACTATAATAAACCCACATGTCGCACCCCCCATGGAATAATGGTATACGTAAAGTTACGTCAAAAATGTTTATTCCTCCCATAGATACAGAAAAATACAACCCACATGCTGTCCAATTCTTGTAACTCTGTCGACTAATATTGTCGGTTATGCCATTCTTCCATGAGAGGTGCGATGTGATCATTCGTTAAAAGTGTTTTTATCACATGAAAGTCATAAAAATAACGAACTAACGGTATAACTCTCCTACTTAAAAAAGTTATAGAACAATTTCCTTCATACGATATTTAACCCTTTCTCCTGAAATTTATCATTTTGCAAATGTGGCCTTAGTTATTACTTACTTCCTTGGTACTAACGCATTTGTAATTCAATAACGAAATCGATAACTTTCGAGATATTGTCACCTAAAGTTTTTTTGCCAGTAAAAATGTCAATTATGAAAATTTAATTCCTTCGATCCGGCCGCATTCGAACAGACGCCTAGAATCACGTCACGGAATTAACCAGCGGATATCTTCAGCCAGGGCTGGTAGATGTAAAGGTACCTAACTGGGTGAAGATATACTTTCATATAATTCTACTTACGTAACGGCTTTGGGACAAAAACGTCGTTGAAAAACCAAATACAAAGACACGACACAAAGCACATAGAAAAATTCATGAGGTCCGCTGGTTCGTTCCGTGGCTTAGTTGGCGTAGCGTCTGACACGGTTTGCTAGAAGACGTCCGTTCTAATCCGGCCGGATCGATTTTTTCTAAGTGTTCGATCTTTGTATTAAGTAATAATTATAACAAACTAGTGAAGTAATTTAAAAAAAAAATTGAATTTCATGGTGGTGAAATATCCTGATATTCAATAAAAAACTTACGAAAATTGAAATTAAATAAGATAATACAAAAAAAACCTATTAGAGGGGGTTGTAGATCTAGTTTTGCTGATGTGTTAATAACTTAATTTCGTAAAAATGTCGATTAAGTACGTTAGTTATAATAAGAACATAATACGATGGAGGTGATGATGTTTTTGGTGACAACGGTTCTGATAGTAATCGAGCCTCAAGGCACTTCCATTGCTTTTTTCTTCCGTGGATGCGATATTATATTTCATGTTTATGTAATTACTTCGTTTTCAATTAAGCTGGCACATTTATTTCTGATGCATGAAGTCTTTTTTAAATGTCTATGATTTTTATTAGTAGGGATAAATTGTAAGTTTTCGAGATATCTGAGATCAGCAAAACTCTACGTTGAGATATCTAGGGTGCGTTTTTCTCACAGCTTCAAAGACGATCCATGTTTTCACGGTTGTTTGTTTTCAGTTTCCACACAATGGGAAACGACGGAGTATGATCCTTACTAATGCGAAAGGAAAGCCGACTCTGGAGATATACAGACCACCAGGTTAGTTTTTAAGGAAATATTATTTTCATTATAGTACCTAAATATGTTACCGAATGACGCGTTGGAAGTGCGTTTAAAATCCGAATTTTTCGATCTCCAAATAAACAAACAAACCGTGTGTTGCCTTCTCGGTGCAAACCTATTTATATCAATCAGGAATCAAAGAGATCGGATAGCTAGTTCGCGCGGAAAGCTTGGCTGGCTAACGTCACTACGCAAAATTGGCGCCAAAATTAAATATAAACAAATTCATATTTGGAACGGGTCGACAGTCGCATGTTTGTTGTCGCGATTGTCAAGCGTGTTTGTGCTCGTTGTTTTCCATGCGTGCTGGGGCAATTTTGTTAATTTCGAACGAGCTGTAGGGCGATGTCGAGGTGTATAGTGAAGCAGTCGCTGGCGCAGCCGGTGGCGGTGTCGCCGGTGACGTCGGTGACGGTGTGCCCAGTATCTGTGGCGCCGGTAGTTGTACCCGCAGCTGCGCCACCCGTGGCGGTCACCGTGGCCGTACCTACTACGGCCACTACGCCCGCCATTCAGACCGTTACAGAAACTCCAGGTTTGTTTACGTCGAAACGGATCGCAGCATTCTTTCTTATAGTGGTTTAAATTCTAGCTCAGTTTTAATGAATAATGAATTCTAGTTAGTAATGCTTTCTCAACATCTTAAATACCTACACGTAGATAAAAATGTTGTTGGTTCCATAAATAGTACATAAGTAGCAATGCATGCTCAGACAAAAAAATTATCATAACGTTATTTCTTGAATCGCTGTGGATTTACCACTATTGGGACCTATCGCGAAAGTTGGTTGCAGTCAGTGGAGCGCGTTGCCCCCCCGCCTGCGAGGCACGCATCGCTATCTAGGCTGCCTTGTTACGGCACTATTAGACCAAGTAGGCCCTCGTGATTGAATATTCTGCTGAAGAATTGCGACTCTATCGTCTAAAACATACGACAGCATAGCTAGCTCTTTTCGAACAGAGCTCGCGGTATGTAGAGATGGGCAAAACGTTTGTTTGTTATACGTTGTAATTGTACATTAAAATAATTCTATAAAATAGTTTTAATGTGAACGTATACCTAATGCATTATAATTGAGGCGGTCTTTAAATGTGCGTTTTGTTTATGGTAAGTCAGCCTCGTGGAACTGTTTGTTATTACACGAATTTATTTAAATAGCTTTCAATTAAACAAAATTAAATGGCATTCAATTACAAAAAAAAACTTTTTATGTGGGTAATCAAATAATTATTTTTTCCTAAATTATTTAGAAAAATACAAATAATATTATTTTATTGATGTCAATAGTTGCATTACACCGATCGGCAGACGTGGTTCTGTAGGAGACCAGTGGGGGCAATTCAGGCCACTTAACAATTTTTTTACTGATCCAAGTTGAGAGAGATCAGAGATTGACTATTTTTCAAATAATAGAAATATTCAATATTCTTTTGAATTCCACAATGGTGTACAAGGTGTTGTATAGTAAAAGAATCACATCGTTCCCATAGCCACGTTGAGGTAACAGTCGCTGGTTCTAATCGAATCAATTTTCTGTGTTTGTATGATCTTTTTATCAATAATAACATTGAAATAATTAATGCTTGTATTTCTGGATTCAGTATTCCTCCACTCACTAGCTATCACCAAATACCTATGTAAAACGGTATAATATCATTGTGTAAAACCATGAGTGTATAAAAATATACATATTCGCCTTATCGTATGGATGGCATACACTACTTGCCATAGTGATGTGAAGATTTGCCAGTCGGCTTTCGGTACTTGCCAATTCTTGCCCAGTGTGCGCCAGAATTACAGGAAAGGTATGGTACGTCGTGCGGACAGGCTCCTTTTGTGTGCACCTCTTAATATGATACTTCGGGAAAGAAAGTGCTTAAAAGCCAAAGTATAAACTTGTAAAAACAAAGTAAAAACAAAATAAGTGAAAAATAATATTTATAATAAACGTTTTGGTTTTGGTCTTTATGATAAAAAAACATTTTATTTGCCATATAACAAACCATTTCTATTTTTTATTGTACAGAAAAAACAACACATTAAAAAAACATTTAGTAACAAGGAAAACACAAACAAAAGATACTGCTTATTTCTAATAGAAATTTCTTCCTGCAGACCTAAACACAGGGGACAATAATCCAATAACAGGTTTACGTGCACAACAAAACAAAAATTATGTAAGAAAAAAATCAATGTCAAAATCATTAAATTCTGAAAACTATATAAATGTTTAGATAAATACATACCTATAAAATGAAACCATTCGACTAGACAAATTGAAAGAGTATGAAAATTTAACCAAACTACATTAATAACCTATTTTGTTAAATTTATTTATACGCCCTAACTACATATAGATATAAAACACTGACATAATGCTTGGTTTGCTGTTGAAATTATTAATTTAAATTATTTTACATAATAAAATTATCCATGATAACTTCTTAACGACCATCAAAAAATAGTTTTCGTATAATCAAGAGTTTGTAACTATGTTATTATTATACCACCACTATCATAAATACCACTATATCCACGGTTTTCAGATGATAACTTGTTGTTGATTGCTTTTAGAATGCCATCTTAGTTGTTCATAATGAAAAGCTTTCTGGCTATGTAGGTGTTGTAATTACAACATATGAATGAATGTTGGCTTATTTTTTTTGTTATTAGACTTTAGATTTTCGAATTTAAAATTTTGGCGACGTATTCTTTTAATCAGGCCCTGCCGATCGGTTTGAATGTTTCTAATTTACAATAACAAATAAACGACAGGTTTAACACCCAAACAAAATTTTTTCTTCTCTATCTTGCTTGCGAAAGCAGCTTCTTTCTTCTTCTCCTTGACCACTGGATGACCACCAGGTGTACGCACAGACGGCGCCACGGCGGGAGCCACAACGACCTCTGCCACCGCGCCTGCGCCCTCATCCAACAAGCTCAACGTTCACGCTAAGGAGTTCACCATGGCCAAGCCAACTGGGTAAGTTTACTTGTACTTGTAATTTTTATGTGTGTGTGGACTGAGGGCCCACATGATTTTTGCCAGTTGTAATAAATGGAGTGTTTAGTACAAGTTGTAAAGCATTTTATAAAACGCATCCAGGAATTTGTAAAGCATATATTAAAAAGCTCTACCTCCTAAGGTGACGTATGCGGTAAGTATTTAGTTTGACGGCTTATATTTTGTTAACAGAAATTTAGGACACCCTACTAGGCACATGGCTAAGAAAACATTGAAAAGCAATTATCTTGTATAATGAGCCACCAATCCATTTAAAAAAAACATGTATATAGTAAAGCTTTTTGACACCTCAATAGGACGATTATTTCTATATTGCTTATATTTTAGGATATGGTGGAGGGACCACAAATAAATATGAAATTCAACGAAATTGGTTCGTAATTGTGGGTTTCTTTTGCTTTTACAATCTTCCTTGTAATTTTTACTAAAGTTTGCGGATAAATAATATAAACAATTAATTTGCTCATTTATACGTTATTTTTAATGGTGGGCCCTCGGAGACCATATAACGAACAGTGTAATAATATATAATCATTGCCTAATTATGTTTTGTTCGTTGTGTAAATGTTCAAAGAGGTTTTTACTAAATTTCTGTTAACAAAATATGCCGCCGGCAAACTAAATACTTGCCCAGAAGTGGAAACTTTGGTGTGAGAGCTGAGAGATCGCACCTTAAGTGGTATAGCTTTACAAATTCCAGGATGCGTTTTACAAAATGCTTTACAACTTGTACTAAACATTCCAGTCTCTACAACTGGCAAAAATCATGTGGGCCCCCAGTCCACACACACATAAATTTTTGGATATGGAATTTCGGGGAAAATCCTAAATGTTGTATTAGTTTTTGAGCCACCACACTTATCGACACTAAATGTAAGCCAGTCAGAAAACACTTGAAGCGCAGGCCACACCGCGAACGAAGCTAAGCTAACTTGCTTAGCTCACGTAGTTGCATGCAACTGTGCCAGCGAAGCTAACTTAAGTTAGCTCATGTAGTTGCATGCAACCAACTACGCCAGGTAAGCTAACTTAGCTCACGTAGTTGCATGCAACGCCAAGCTAAGAAAATACGTAGTAAGTAGTGACGTGCTACACTATGACCTCCTCATGTGTACTCAGTGTTCAGGCCGTAATCGCAGCGTCACCAAGATTAATTTAAATGCTCTTTTTTAATTGGTATAATGTAAATGTAATGGGTGTACAACTTAAATGAAAGAGATTATAAGACAATAACAAATGGCTCGTGAAATTAGGTGACACAAAATCTTGATTATAATTTGTAAAGCCTTGATACAGCGTCGAAAACAAACAAAACGTACGTGTAAATAGACTGTGTCTACATTATGTAGAATGAATAGAACTGGCTCATTCATACGACCACTATTCATTGGCGACTCGAGCTGGTATGATGTAATATATAGGAGTCAGAGCTCGTCCGTCACTATTGAAGTGTGCTACCAACTGTGTATTAATAGATTTTACAAATCTTGACATTGCTCTAGGTATTTTGAGCAATGATCTGAACTTATCCGACATGGTACTAGATTTATTTATCATTTTACAGGCACATGGGGCTTGTCAACTTACCTGTGTATTAGGGTGACGGGTGCTGTGGCAGTGGCCCTCAGCTCTGTGCGATTTAAAGCAGTATAGAGTGGCAGTGCAATGTCGTGGATAGGTGGTTGCTTGATATCATAAAAAAAAATAGGACGTCAACAACGTTATATAAATTGTCACATGCAGCTACGCAATGTTAACATCTCTATACCTACTAACATTTTTGTTAAATGGAAAATACCTATTCCAAATTTTGCATACCATTTTTAGGAGTGTCCAGATGTTCCCAAATGACCTCGCAAGTTTTTCTTACGAGGAGCGCAACGATAGCAATCGACGTTCGTCGTTGGCAATGCTCCAACAAGGCACGAGTGAAATCTGCGCCTTGATAAAGCGTAGGCGCACGTATGATCAAACTGTAGTATCGTTAGTAGTGGAGGTTTTGTTATCACTTTGTTGTCGACTGCCGTAGTAGAGTGACGCGAGCGCCCGCACCGAATCGGGCCGACGTCGACGTCCGTCGCTTCCCTCGGCCTGCGCTGCGCCTGCGCCGCAGTCGGAGCACGCGGCGGGAGACGCGCGGAGTTCCCGATCCGAACGCTACCAAACAACCGAACTACTGACTCGAACGCCATCGAACGAACTTGAACTCTCTCCGTGCTTATTTGAGAGCAAATTCCTAGTGATTACAAATTCCGTTTACGCAGTGCTGTGTTCTAAGCTACTATGTTTATTTGGGTGGATTCTATTAATACGGTACCAACGCTCTAGAGGGTAAAGCGTAATTTGCCGGCGACGTATTGCCAAGTTCCGCCAAAGTTTGCACTGGCTTTCGAGTAATAAATTTTACAGTACACCGAGTAAATAGCATTTATCTAAGTACTCTCTAAACAGAGATGTTTGTGATAGTAGAATAGTAGTGAAACTCATGCAGAGCTCAGGGCTACTCTAGTGTTTTGAGTGATAGTTTTGTTTGACAAAAATGGTTCGAGGAAGGTACTCCACTTCAGACGTGTAAGTTTCATATATTATTTGCCATCTTCTGTAAATAAAGCTTGAATGACACTCCATTTAGCGCGGTTTCCGGAAATTGTACTAAATTGTTTCCACTTCCCGTTGTGTTGGCTGTGTTTGGATTACACGGAGCTTCAAATTGGTCATGTTTAATATTTCTTTGTAGTTGATATGTTTAGACGTACCTGATAATCATAGTACTGACGTAACCAGCATAGGTATATTCTACAAAGAATTCTAAACAAAATTCAACCCAAAACTCTACACGTACTCGTAGTTTGCCCTCTTTGCATTTAAGAACTTATACGCGAAAGAATTTCAAATGACAACCGCAATTTGGCGTCTCTTATTAATATTATATACAAATTACACACAGCAATTATATACAAATTCAGCAGCACACCGAGCTATTTATATATATGTATATACAGTTTTCGCCTCCGGAGCAAAGGAACAAGATCCGTCAATGTGCAGCTTAATAATGCTACCGTCGTCCGTACAAAAATTCAAGATTAAACCACTTTACTACGCCAATTATCGTCAGATACAAGCGTTTTTTTGTAAAATATGTCTTGAGAAATGTTGTGACACGAAATTGAAAAACAAATGTAAATATTCTTACATGCATTTCGTTTTCCATTCTACAAAAGAAATACGAATCAACGTTACACATTGATGGATCTTGCTCAATTGCATTGAAGGCGATATTCGGGCAAAAGTGTATAACTTAGTGTATGTTCTTGACTGTACCAAAAAATTAAGATCACTTCATTATTCTAATCGGTTAGATGTTAAAAACCTTAATAGGTATCTACTATTATATCTACTATTTTTTAATTTGTCATAATTTTGAATACAGGAATAATTGGAAGAGGTATAGTTAATTATATTCAATTTTAAATTTCCCATTTGTCACAGACCTCCATCATTCTCGTAACCGAAAAATTTGTATTAGAGTGCAGAATGTCAATAAAGTTATAGTCAATCGAATCGGCAGCTGGTCGTGCGTCATGCTCATCCATTTGCGTATTGTCGCAGTCATTAGGCTGACTCAAGGCCACTGGCGCGTGCGCCGAAGGAACGGAACAATGACTACATTTGGAAGAACACTTTTCGCGAATATTGAAGTGCTTTATTCTATAATATTAAATCTTAAAATTGTTGCGCTGGTGGCTGGTGAAATTACAGGCACAGGATACCTTGTCAACTTGTGTCTCAAGATGACGTGCACAATGCCCCTCAGATCTTTATGATTTAAAGCTCCTGAGTGGTTAATGCAACTGTTATGGACAGGCGTGTCGCTTACCACTAGCAGGCCGCAAGACGATCACGTGGTAGGTACTGTAAAGGGTCGTAGCTGTGGGTTAGCGCAGCGAGAGACACATTTCAATGAGAAACGAGGATTATATTCATAAATAAAATTTTATTACCAGTATTCAATTTGAAAGCTTTGTCCAGAACTACCATCTTGCCCTTTTGACATCAACCTTCTATTCTTTATACAATTCTAGATATAAACTAGTACAAACCTAAGCTGCCTGTACTACAGTACCACAAAAAAATCTCACAACAGGCGGATTATTAGATTCATTCCGGCTTAACCAACGAATGAAAAGATCTTTCAAACCAGTCTCGCCTTCAGATATTAGCTCTAAGCATAAGACAACTTTTCATTTTATGCACTTTACTGAAAAAACATAAAGAACTTGTTGTTGACCCTACCATCTTACAGAAAAGGCGCTTTGACATAGTCTGTAACCAAGAATGCACGATACGTACGAGCTTCATTCAAAGATTTTTTATATTCCTAGGTACGTATGTATACAATAAAATTAATAAGGAGCTATCTATTTATACATTAAACAATATTCAATGTAAAAGGAAGATTAACTCTTGGTTACTTGGTCTAGGATATGATAATACTGAAGCTATATGTGAAATAACTCAATAGTATTATTATTATAATAGTAACTTTTTGGTCACCGCTCCTGATTCTCTTAATTGTCGCTTAATGCGTGCCCTGACACATTTCACCCACAAATCTATCTCCCACATACCAACACACACACGCACATTCTACCCCAACACACACACACACACACACACACACATATATATTTAAACACACACACACGCATTCACACGCATACTCACATTTACCCATGCACATAGCTAACCTTTTGCATTAACTATTTTTTTGGTTTGTGTTCATTTCTTGACGAATTTTCCATGTTTTTAATATTTAAGTTATCTTTATTTCTAAATTTTCCAAATTGTTTAAGTAGTTTGTTGTGCGAGTTTTGATCACCAATTATAATTGGCTAAAGTTTGTTACCATTGGGGTTAGGCGCTGCATGCTGAGATACAGGTTTAATCCTAGTTCGGCTGCAGAGGCTTACTTAATTTTGAAATGTACAATTTTCTTAGCCTTATTTTATAATTTATAATTAATTATTTTGTATGTCTGTACATTATTGTTTAAAGTAAATAAACATTATTATTATTATTATTATTATTATTAAGCTAAATGACACACTCAATTTAACGCTGACGTTTTCATTCCAAAGAATGACTCAATGTGCACATGCCGTCTTAACTAGTTGCACTTGCATGCGGAATAAATGCGTATACGACGTATGTACATTAGCTTCTCATTACACTCTAGACGTGATAGTGATATCTTGGCGGGAACTATTTCAATGATGCTGTTTCCAATATACAAGATCACCCAAAGGTCATTGAAGATCGCGAAATCGTCCAATAAAGCATTGATATCCACCGTCGCATTGTTTAGTTATTAGATTGGTTTGATAAGAAGCCCCGTACTTACTATGCTTACTATTATATCTCCACGACCTTGTCGATAATTTAATGTTGTAGAAAGCACCATCTGCCACTTACGAATTTTATTTTAGCCACTGATGTCGGAGTCGAAACTGTCTATAGGTATAAACATCTTGGTTTGGCAGCCGATCGCGTACCAATTCACATTTCCTGGAGTTAAAATTGGCTTGATGACTTAAATATGCAGTAAATTGTTTTGCGATAATTTATTTGGCATTTACATAATTAAATTTCACATTTATTTATCTTGTTGATTGTTTAGTGACGCACAAATGGGATGTAGAGATGGGGTTTAGAACTTACTCATGAACATCGCTAAAGAAGGTTGATATATGACACATACCAGAACGTTTAATCGAAAAGACGATTTAAGTTTTTTTTTATACTAAACACTCCTTTAAATATGTCCATGATTATGTTAGTTCTCGTTTACTAATTCGTTGTTTTGTGTACACTAGACAGTACCCAGATATTTTGATCGGAATATCATACAAGGCGGTAAAGTAAATTTGTATGGTAAGGGTTTCCAAACCTTTGATTTCGCTAAATGCTAATACCGGGCAGTGGCCGGCTTTACCTAGGGCCTATGGTGTGGGGAATGCGGCCCAAGCGAAGTGAATGGTTTATTGCTTGCCAACATCATTTATAATTGCACCATTTGCCCCCGAATTCAATCGAATCCGATCACTGCGGAAAATAAAGATTTTCCAATTTGATTGCGTGCCTACTAGAGGGCGCCAGTTAGCTCCTGCGCTGACATCAGGACACGTTTTGAGCATTTTCGAGTCTAGTTTGCGTTGTTGCATACCTACAATATTAAATAGTCGACAGAAAAATAAAAAAATAATTTATTAATTAAATACCTTATTTTTAATTTTACAAAGAAACATTTCAATTAACGCTATATTATGTTTTACAAATGACTTTATTTTAACAATATGAATTTTTATTAACTTAAATTTATTATTAATTGTTGAATGTAAACAAGCCTGCACTCTGCGAGCATGTCATGTCACCTACACATTCAATGAAGTTTGACAAACACCAGGTCATAATAATTTGTAAAACATAATGTAGCGTAAATTGGAATATTTCTTTGTAAAATTAAAAAGAAGGTGGTTTGCAATAAAATTATGTTTTCGTGATTTGGTGGAATGTTCAAAATCGTAATACATGAGATTTTAAAGCCAATTTAACGCAAATAATACGCACAAAGGAGCTAAGATATTGACAAATGGGCAGACGCATATCTACGCTTGTTTTTTTGTTGGCAGTGACAACATTTTGAAGTCAAAGACCTAATAATGCATCGACTTTGCGGCGTTTTCGCGATTAAACAGAAATAATGAAAACCAAAACATCGAAAGTATAGAGAAATATAACGAAATACGATAAATTTCGGATCTTACAGTGGGAGGTATTATCCATTCATATGTTATTCATCTCTTGTTATTACTAAACATTTTCAGGAAACTCTTGGACATGCCAAGGCGTAGTTACATTTTAAAATGACACTTGAATACCATCACCCAAACTGTATATACAGAAGCATAGCTTTGCAATACCATAAAGAGTGCAATATGTGATCGGCATACGTACAAATAATACAGAGACCATGATGTTGAAGCATTTGTTTAAAGACAGGCCAATGTTGTCTCTTTGAAATTATCATCTTATATGTTCTGTACTCGACTTCCTAAATAAATAATTTGCAATATCCCCTTCAAGTGATCGTCTAGATTCTTCCATTCTTGATTTCATGATTTCCTGTTGCCAAAACACAAACCTCAAGTAAATTGACGTGTAGAATCACAGTTATTTAACAACCTTCACACACGCCTTTGTACACGATATGTTAAACTTTTTTGCGTTGCACAATATGACGCGTCTATAAAATAATATTTTAATCAAACCTCTCGAGGCAATTATTATTCATGATGATTATGACCGGACGAACTCACCATTGTACTGGAGTTATGAATTGATGATATGAAACCTATCTATCACTGTATTAATGGTTGAGGAAATTTTATAAGCAAGTCGTGGATCCAATACCTACCAAGATATTAATATCGAGGTTTTTGCGATTGTTACACAATGAAAATGAAACATTTTTTTCAGGTCTAAATCGCGTAGGTGTATTCGCTTTCTCAAACAAACCAACGCCACTTTCGGCACTTAATAGGGCCGAAACGTTGGTTTGTGTGAAAAAATAAATATACGCGATTTAAATCCGTAAAAATAGTTTGTTTACAAGTCGTGCACCATTGCACCCGTCACCCTGCATGCACATAAATTGACGAGTCCCATGTGCCTGTAAAGTACTTCCCTGGACGAGCTCTTTCACAGAGAGCTCTACTGTTACAAAAAGGTTTCCAAAGATAGTTGACGATATTTCAAATAAGACGCGTATTCAATGCAAGCACGGTTTTAGTAAAATTGAATGGTAAGAATAAACGAACTATCCAACAACAAGTTTCTTTCGTAACCTTGGCAATATCTGAAAGACCATAGGTAGCTTCCTACTTTTCCCCAAAGAATACACAGTCTGAAATATACATTTTGGATTTTCTAAATTTGCGTCAGCTTTTCACTTATAGGTAGGTGTGAATTTAAGTCGTTGGTAGGTAATAACATTTAGCTCACTTGTTGAAATACCTATTAAGTGCATTAACCTTGTGTTGGCGTTGAATTCTTATCTTGACTCATAATCTTGTCTTTGCAACGTCTTTATTTGATCATACAAATTACCTTTATAGTAGTTCCACGTGTCAACAAATATATCATTACGACGATGTAATTTTTCTCTCCAAAATCTGACCTTACACACCTATTGCTCTAAATTAGTACAAAATTGACTAGTACTACGAGTATAAAGCTATAAATGTGGGGTGGCGGCTCGAAAATAAAAACAAATTCATGGGGAAACTAATTATTTTATATTTTCACTCGAAAATCGTACCGAACGTCTTATGCTCTCTCGCGCCATTCGTCTCCCTTCCCTCTCACACATGCTTTCTCGCTCGCACTCCTAGTGTTGTCGCCCTACATTCGGCTGTCCTGATTCTAGTCTGTCCTCAGACCTTCTTATAACAACATGGTTCAAAAACAATGGAATACTCGTAAGTTATGAATTTATTAGGCTCATTATGAATATATTAGGCTCACTATACCTTGGTAATAATAAACGAAAACGACATGAAATTATAAAACGTGGTTTACTTACTTGGAATAAAAGTTTAATACGACACTGGTTCTGCATACTTGCTACACATGATGAACTGAACACTTAAAGATCTAAGTTACAAATTTGCAAACAGAGTAAGTCTGGTAAATGATCACATTTTACAATACAAAATAACAGCTTACTTAATTAAAAATCTTAATAAAATTACAGCTATGATGAAAGATATTTGCAAAAATGTTAAACTACGTTCCTACTCATACATCCCTTTCATACATTGTTACTCTTACAAGTTGCTTACCCAATTTACAGTAGACTTATTCACCTAATTCTCCCACTTCTTCATTAAATCAGCTGAGCTGGAAGTTTTATGATGCCCCTCAGTAGCATTATCGACCTTCTCTACATCGTAGCGGTCATTTCGCTTGATCTTTACCACTCGGTAGGGCCCTAAATACTTAGGTTTCAGCTTCAGTCCTGGGCCATACTGTGTCCTTTTTATCGCCACCAAATCTCCTTCTTTGTACTTGATTTTCTGGTTTTATCAAAAGTCTTCCTATTTTCTTCTTGTGCTTTGAGAATTGTTCCTTAGGTTTGATTCTAATTTCTTCTCTATTTTCCATATATTCATCTATCTCTTCTTGTCTCAATAACTCCAAAATTTGTACGTCTTCTTTTGATCTCAGTTTAGTACCAATCGTAAGGTCGAATGGAGTAATGGTGATACTCCTTTGATAGCTACTATTCAAGGCTTTTTGCGCTCTACAAACATGTCTATACCATAATGAAGGATTTTCTATACACAGCTTGGTTAGTACAGCTAGAATAGTCCTGTGCAACCTCTCCACTTGGCCATTTCCTCTCGGAACTCCGGTGGGTGGTGATGGTAATATGCTGTATGTTCTCTTCTTGACAGTAATCTTGAAACTCACCACTCGTAAATGCTGTCCCTCTATTACTTATGATCCTCACTGGATTACCAAAGTGCTGTTGGTGTATTTTCAATTTATCTATAGTTTCCTTATTGGTGGTACTCTTAGTTGGACATATCCATGTGAACATGGTGAAAGCGTCCACTATTGTCAATATGTATTTATATTGTTTCTTCGTGTCTGTTAATGGACCCACCTGGTCTATATGCAGGGTGTGCAATGGAACCCTCTCCTTCTGCAACGGGTTTAGGTATCCCTCCTGTTTACCCGTTTTTTTTGTAGCTAATAGACATGGAATTCAGGTAATGACAAAATATTGAAGCTTCTTTTCTAAATCTGGAATATAGTAATCCTTTATAATTAACTCCTTCATCTTTTTCATTGAAAAATGTCCATTGCTGTGAACGCGTTTAATGATTTCCTTTTCAAGTGACTTGGGAATGACCAGCAGCTTTTGTTCGCCTTTGTATAAGAGTGCATTATCTAACCAATAATCTGCAAAAAGTTTTTTCTGTAGGACTTCGCACACAGCTTTCAGTCCTTCATCATTCTGCTGAGCCAATCTTATTTGGTCTTGTAAACTGCTCATCACCATAGTCATGCAGGGATTCCGGCCTAATGCGTCTGCATGCTGCATTTCCATACCTGGCCTATGTTCAATTTCATAATCATATTGCTCTAAGAACAGTACCCTGCGAGCTATTTTAGGTGTCAAATCCTTTTTCTTTAGCGTTAGCTCAAATGCTTGGCAGTCCGTGACTATCTTAAAATGGATGCCGAAAAGGTAGACTCGAAACTTCTTTACGCATTCAATAATAGACAAGGCTTCTAGTTCATAGCTGGAATACTTCGCTTCAGCCTCACACAAGAGAACGCTCTTACTCATATAACAGGGTGCCACCCAGCAGTGTGCAACTGTAAGAAAAGGGCAGAATATGCACCAGAGGATGCATCGGTATGCAATTCTGTTGGCAGATTAGAGTCATAAATCTTTAGGACTGATTGTCTCGTATTTTTCTCCTTAAATTCTGGAATGCATTATTTTCTTTCTCTCCAAACACTAATAAAGCATCCTTTGTTAATAAATCGGACAGTGGTTTCATGCATAACCTTTTATGTACTTCCTAAAATATGATGTTAGACCAAGAAAACTGCGAACTTGCCTTTCGTTTTCTCGCGCCATTCGTCTTCCATCCCTCTCACATATGCTTTCTCGCTCGAACTCTTAGTGTTGTTGCCCTACATAAATGTTTTTGGTTTTTTTAACGTCTTTCGTTTTTACAATGTATGTACATCTGTTATTATTGCGCTAAAAACAACAAAGGTTCTTGTTGGCAAATGCACCCCAAAACTGAAGAGACTCCGCACAAACTTAACCCACCATTTTTTATGTTGATTGGTCACATCCACATTTTTTTATATTTACAGGCCAGCAATGGGCCTGGGGTATACGAGTGTGGGACTTCAGCATTCGCGGTCGGCGGTGCTGCAGGCACAGGTGCCACCACACTACCGGCCTGTGATGCCAGCTAATAACATGCTAATCAACAGCGCCTCCAGCGGCAACGTGCCGCACCAGACAGTAAGTCTACTTACTTACGTACTTTGAAGAGACACTGTTATTTACGTAACTAAGAATAGACAAAAATGGTGTGGATAAATAATTTATCAATAATTTATACTTCAATGGTGAATTGAGAAAAAATTTCAAGTCTTAGAATATTAGTCAATATTCTAAGACTTGAAATTTAGTCTGCTTAAATTGGTCGACACGTGAAAAGTCGTAATAATAAATCTTGAGTTTCAGTCGGGTCCACGCGTGCACTTCAAACTGCAGCCGCAACATGCAATAATTCCGGAAAAGAAGAAGTCTCCGCCATCTTCTCTGACTAACGGCAACGGCAAGAGTATTCGCCCGCAGTCATTCACTGCGGGTCTGAAGCGCTCCAAGTCCTTGACGTCTGCAGACGCGTTGGCTAGCGGAATGGCGGCGCTGGGACTGGCCGCCGACGCAGGCGATTTGGGCAGTTTCCCGCCTGAGATACAGGAATGCATTGACAAGGCTCTTGAAGGTGAAGAATGCAAATTGATTATATTAGTACACCATACTGTATTATTGTAATTAGATTTTATACTGGTAATTGAAGTGGCGTAAGTTCAATTTAAGATGTAGAGAGAAAACATGTTGAAACAATCATAAAAATCGTATTGAGTTCGAAATCTTTCCAGATCCAAACGCGGTATGCGCCCGCACCCTCATGGACGCTGTAGGTCATCTAGTATCACGCGCAGTCGAGTCTCCGCGATACGCTTTGCCGGCCGCGCGCCGCTGCATCGCCGTGGTGGAACGCGAACAAACCGAGACCTTCCTCGAATCGCTGCTTAACACATGCCAACAGTGGTACCACGACCGCGAGAAGGTGAGCATGAGCTGCCGCCCATCCACACGACATCAGCTTTAGAGCAAACTCTGTTTGCGCAACCAAAAACGAATTATAATCCAATATCCTGCTGTGTCATGTCCAGATATATCTTTTTAATAAAGTAGTGTGAAGAAAGTCTGTTAAGAACCAATTTGTTTGTAATTTTTCAGTTGCTAGGCGCTGTGGTAGGCGGCGGTAGGCCACGTCTTATGGCATTTCTGTCGTTCTTGCTGGAGATGTACTGCCAGCTGCGGCGGCGAGCCATACAGCGACGTGGCGCCTCGGCTCAACCTGGCCAAGTGCTTTTGACGCTCATCTGCAAGTGCTGTGAGGACTGCATCCGCCAGACTGTGCCGTCTCCTAGCGATGTAAGTGTTGATTATAATATCCATTAATTGTTCCTTAGATACAACTAGCACCATCTGTTGTTAGCTATGAGAAGCTCCATAGATTGTACTTTATACTTCAAGAATAAAATATCTGTTCGTTACCAACAACCAACGTGTTTGATTTATAAGAGGTTATGGGCAACTAAAAATCAAGAAATCTCGCGATATATTGGCTATTTTGAGCAGAATTAATATATTTGCAGACAGAGATAACGTTGTGTGTGTGAACTCCGTGAAAATGAGTGCAAATTACGTGGCCAGTGTACCTAAATTGCGAGGTCGTGAAAATTATAGTGAGTGGGTTTTCGCGGCAGAAAACTTTCTCGTATTGGAAGGAATGTCGAATTGCATTAAAGCAGAAGATGCAACGGTTTCAAAGGAGGATGACGCGAAAACAAAAGCGAAGTTAATAATGACGATTGACTCGGCGCTTTATATACATATAAAGCAAGTAAAAACCACACGAGAATTATGGTTGAAACTGAAAAATCTCTTTGACGA
This sequence comes from Hyposmocoma kahamanoa, assembly GCF_003589595.1. Lineage (NCBI taxonomy): Eukaryota > Metazoa > Arthropoda > Insecta > Lepidoptera > Cosmopterigidae > Hyposmocoma > Hyposmocoma kahamanoa. The sequence continues at coordinate 20,473,587 of NW_020654466.1, forward strand.
CTCGGGTTTCTCAAGACGAATCAGTTTATTGAGATCATTGATTTCGATCCGACTTGAAAACAGTGCTTCTATGACTTCATATGTGACGCAGATAATAGAAACGAGTCAGAAGTTAATTGGAACAGGATTCAACATAAATGAAGAGTGGATTGGTTCCCTATTGTTAGCTGGATTGCCTGAAAAGTATTTTCCTATGATAATGGCCATCGAGCATTCGGGAATCTCGATCACCGCCGACGCCATTAAAACAAAATTGTTAGACATGGAAGAAAGCGGTAGTAGCGGCGATACTAATGGAAACAGTGCTTTTAGCAGTTTTCATAAAAAGAAAACTGGCAACACTTATGGAAATAAACAAACGCCAAAGACAAAAGTCATCCATTGCTACAAATGCAAACAGACCGGCCATTATCGCAACCAGTGTCCGAATAACGAGAAGAAATCTGCTGAAAAAACACTTGAATATAAACGAACAAACGCTTTTAGTGCCGTATTTTTGAACGGGAACTTCAGCAATCATGATTTTTATGTAGATTCGGGCGCAAGTGCTCATTTAATCGCGAACGAAGATTGGTTAAGAAACGTGTCGCACGGGCAAACAATCAAGGAAATTGTGGTTGCAAACAAGCAAACAATTCCAGTTAAATGTTCAGGTGAAGTACAAATTTTGACATCAGTAAACAACAGTGTATATGAAATAGTTGTTAAAGATGTGTTATGTGTTCCATCATTGACAACAAATCTTTTGTCAGTGAGTCAATTAATTGCAAAAGGCAACAGTGTGAAGTTCACAGACAACGGTTGTGAAATATACAACACAGCAAGAGATCTAGTGGCAACAGCGTGCTTGGTCAACGGGGTGTACAAGTTGAACATGCCAGATTGCTTGTCAGCTGCTATGGTGGTGACAAATGAAATTTGGCATCGCAGATTTGGACATATAAACAGTTCGTATTTGAACAAGATGACAGATGCCGTGGAAGGGTTAACACTTGACAGAAAGACAGATATAACAAAGTCGTCATGTGTTGTATGCTGTGAAGGTAAACAGAGTCGTTTACCATTTCCACAGAAAGGCACTAGGAGTCAGGAACTGCTACAGTTAGTGCACACAGATTTATGTGGCCCCATGGAAAAACTGTCCATAGGTGGGTCAAAATATTTCATGCTACTTATTGATGACTACAGCCAAATGACACACATATATTTCTTGAAGAGCAAAAGTGAAGCGTTGCATTATTTTCAACAATACAAGGCTGAGGTTGAGAACCAGCTGAACCATAAAGTCAAGAGTTTGCGCAGTGATAATGGAACAGAGTTCTGCAACAAACTGTTTCAGGAGTATTTACAGCAAGAAGGGATAATTCATCAAAAAAGCAACCCTTATACACCTGAACAGAATGGTTCAGCAGAGCGCAAAAACCGTACTGTAATAGAAAAGAGTAGATGCTTGTTGTTTGATGCCGGCCTAGATAAGCAGTTTTGGGCTGAGGCCGCCAACACAGCTGTATATCTGCAGAATAGAACAATTGCTGCTTCTCTGAATGGGAAAACACCATTTGAAATATGGACAGGCTCAAAGCCAGATGTGAGTCATCTAAGGATTTTTGGCAGCACAGTCATGGTGCATGTCCCCAAAGAAAAAAGATTGAAGTGGGATAAGAAATCAGAAAAATGCATTCTTGTGGGATATCCTGACAATGTCAAAGGATACAGAGTGTATAATCCCAGAACAAAAACTGTCAGTACTAGTTGTGATGTGATTATAGTAGAAAACACATTAGAAACAGAATCGAAGATTGTGATCACTGAGAAGTCAAGTAAAAAACTGGACAAGACACAAGATGCTTCAGATGTCAAGAAGGAAGATGGAAGAGAATTATCTAGTGCAGATTCAGTGGGGGATCCTGAATCTTTAGAGGTGTCTCATATGAGTGATTCTACTATGAAAGCGACAGATAGTACAGTTATTTCATCAGAACTTTCTGATGATGACGATGATACTTTTTTACCATGTGAAGTGACAAATAGTTCCGACAGCAGTTTGGAACAAAATGACACTGTTGAATGGAGACGTCAACCTGTAAGAAATAGAAAGAAGCCAGATCGATATGGTTTTTCTCATGCCTGTGGTACCATTCAAGATGAAGATGTATCTGGTGAACTTGTCTTGCGTGAAGCTCTGAATGGACCAGAAAGAGAGCAATGGTTAGCTGCAATTGGTGATGAGTTACAGTGTTTTGAGGACAATGGTGCATGGGAGCTAGTCGATCCTCCTAAAAATGGTACTATTGTGCAGTGCAAGTGGGTTTTGCGGAAGAAATATGACAGTGACAATAATGTGAGTTATCGTGCCAGACTGGTGGCCAAAGGATTTTCACAGAAATATGGCATTGATTATGTTGAGACTTTTTCGCCTGTGGTAAGGCATAGCACACTAAGATTATTATTTGCTTTGTCAGTACAATTAGAACTTGATGTAACTCATTTAGATGTGAAAACTGCATTTTTAAATGGAGAGTTAGAAGAGATCATTTATATGGAAAAGCCTGAATGCCTAGACTCACAGTGTAACAAAGTTTTAAAACTTAAAAGGGCAATTTATGGCCTTAAGCAGGCTTCGAGGGCCTGGAATAAAAAAGTGGATAGTTGTTTGCTTTCTAATGGCTACACACAGTCAAAGTTAGAGCATTGTATGTATATTAAAAATGAAAATCAATCAAAAACCATAGTCACAGTTTATGTTGATGATTTTTTCATTTTTTCAAATAATGTTGTTGAAGTGAACCGTCTTAAGATTGCATTGAATAAACAATTTAAGATTAAAGACTTAGGTCAAGTCAAACACTGCTTAGGTATGAATATAAACTTCAACAAAACAGAAGGTTCTGTTACTTTAAGTCAGGAAAGTTACATTGACAAATTGTTGAATAAGTTTCATATGTCTGAGTGTAAACCTGTTGATACTCCAATAGAGTATAAATTGAATGTTGGTATATGTGAAAACCAAAATAAAAATGTAAATAAACATATTCCTTATCAGCAACTGATAGGCAGTTTGATGTTTCTTTCAGTTTTAACTAGGCCAGATATCAGTTATTCTGTAGGATATTTAAGTCAATTTAATAATTGTCATACAGAGGAACATTGGAGTTATGCTAAAAGAATACTTAAATATTTAAAGAAAACAAAGTCATTTGGTATAAAATACTTTAAAAGTGGAAATTCTCAGATTATAGGTTTTGTTGATGCAGATTGGGCCAGTAATATTATAGATAGACGCTCATATACTGGTTTTTGTTTTTTGTTATGTAATGGTGTCATTTCATGGGAATGCAAGAAACAAAAGACAGTGGCCTTGTCTAGCACTGAAGCTGAGTATATGGGGTTGTCAGAAGCTTGTAAGGAGGCAGTGTACCTACGAAGTTTGCAATGTGAAATCACAAACAATATGTATACTTTTAAGTTGTTTAACGATAATCAAAGTGCTCAGAAATTAACTGAAAATCCGATATTTCACAAAAGGTCTAAGCACATTGACATCAGATATCATTTTTGCAGAGAATGTGTTTCTAATAAAGTTGTAACAGTACATTATATGCCTACAACTGAAATGCCAGCTGATATTCTAACCAAAGGTTTGTGTAGTAATAGGCATTATAACTTTATGAATAAGTTAGGTATAGTTCCTGTTTAAAATTGTATTTTTACAACTTATGTTTATTTTTAAATGTGTTAATGGATATAGTGGGGGTGTTGATTATAATATCCATTAATTGTTCCTTAGATACAACTAGCACCATCTGTTGTTAGCTATGAGAAGCTCCATAGATTGTACTTTATACTTCAAGAATAAAATATCTGTTCGTTACCAACAACCAACGTGTTTGATTTATAAGAGTAAGTCACCACGAGTTCGGTTTGTGTCTGTTATGTGGTGTCATCTGGTCTACTTGAGAATGGGAGGTTTTCAACAACCCATTACCGTGAGTGTACTTGTTCTAAAGGTGCTGCGAAGTTTGAAACGGTTTCCCTTGTCCTTGGTACAATCGGTCTACTTTCCCTATTCGTTTTCTTCGCTAGAACCCCTTGTGCGCGAACATAGTTTTCTCGCAGCGAAAGTACCTTGTATCTCAGACCTTGCATCCAATAACCTTCGTATTCTTTATTTTTAAAGATTTCTTAGATTCTGTTTAAAGAATATTTTTATCCATTTTCAGACGGAAAACCTGTTCTTCGTGCTAACCTACATCGGGCGTGACCTCGAAGCTCAACTTCCTGGGGACCTAGAACGTTTGTTATCGGCAGTCCGCGACGCGTTCCTCAACACTGCCGCCGCACCTTCCATACGCCGCACTTTGCTGCAACTGATCGAGCTCCATGCTTCGCGCTGGCAGCTGCCAGGTTGCGCAGTACTGTACTACTACCCTTCCTCCAAATAAGTATAAGCTAAATCGCTAGTGTTATTGCTAGTAAGATTAGCTATAAGATGCAATTCTCATCAGCAATTCCTCTGTGCAGTTGGACTTATTCCAAGCACTGATAAGTGCACATTGGCTGTAGGGAATTTATTCAAGCAATTTCGATGTGTAAAATGCAAAGTGACCGATAATCGCCATCCATAAATATGTAGATGTATACGATGTCTAGCGGATGGATGATTTGGTATCCAAATTTGAAGTGTACAAGGACCAAAATTTAGGTAGATGAAGTACTGATCACATGGTCCAAGTTTGCGAGAGTCTGATGATTCGAAAACTGATGTTTAACCGTCAGTATTTATCGTAACAGTGAGGAAGGGTTAGGGTAAGTGTTAGGTTTGAAGGGTAGCCGATATATAGCATACAAAACAAGCATTTCTTTTTGTTTGTATTCGTTTGGACGTGGTAGATTTCAATTGTAGTTTACGTTAGTCGAGATCCCATTTTTTTTGTCAAGTGTACCATTAAATGAATCGTAGGCATGGAAGCTGCCATAAGCTTATTATCTCATGTGCCTTTATTATTAATTCCATTCTCATAGCATTCAAGGTCTAATACCTACCTTAATGCTAACGCAAAAAAATTCTAATTCGGTATTAGATGCTCTTAAATTTGTGAGAATGTAAGCGTAAACTTAAAATTAAGGTTCTAGAAGGAATTAGCTTAGGTGAATTTTAAGCGGATATATGCCTTAAAAGTATTAAACAAGTACTTTGTAAATTAAGTAGTTGGCAAATAGCGGTGTACGCTACTGTACGATATTCGCATAGTACTTTGTGCATTGTTTCTTTTGTCGGATTTTATCTAACTTTTGCCATCTTTAGTAGGCCTAACATTTTGCTTGTGTAAGTTTGCCTTGGAACAACTTTTGCTTCGCTTAAGAGTAGTTGTTCGTAAGTTATTTTAAAATTAATGCACTCTGGAATTTAGTTTTTTTTTTACTTTTAAGCAATTGACTAGGCTGAGTATGTACAGTCATATTAGAACTATTACACACGGCGATTTTTAATAGCACGCCTGCAGCGATTACGTCGCGATGCACGTTTTATCATACTAGTGTCGCGATACAATCGCGCGATTGTGTCGCTGTTAAAGTCGCCGTGTGTAACCGCTCTTAGGGAGTATAAATTTAAAAGTATAGCACGTGACTGTACCTTAATAATTCAACTAAACTTTTCACTTTTAAAAGGTTTGACTGATGTTCTCTAATGGAATTATATCAATGTTTATGCTTGTGATATTATGTTAAATTTAAGTTGTAGTCTCTGATTTATCTTTTCTATCCTAACCAAAGACTGTACTGATGTGGAAATTTTAATTTATTAACAAACCATTGTAATTGCAACTTGTTGAAGCTGGACCAAATTGTCATGTTTTACGTTTCAAGTTTGGCCTTCTCCGTGTAACCGAAGTTCAGAGCCTGAAACGTAATCCCTCAGTGTATATTGTCTTCATTATATTATTTTAGTTCTACGACTTGTGTGATCAATATATCCGAACATATAAACTAATATTTAAATCTAGTTACAATACGTAAATTCAGAAAACTTATATAAAAAGACCATAAGAGTTTCGTTATTATTAATGCATTCGTAGGTTTTTAAGGTAATGGTATGTTTGTATAAAAAAACGAGAGAAAAAAAACAAAAAAAAATGGTGCTAACAAAAATATTGGTATATTGTATAGTTAATCGGACACGGGCAATAACTGTTCTTGCTGTCATACCGTTGTATTTTGTACATACATACATAAACCAATAAACTTAAATATAAATATATAGTGGTTTTGTTTACTCAAATAAGTATGTACCTACCATAGATTTAGTATACCTACGAGATGATAAAAAGCTCGGCTTGGGCTTCATACTTGCTTTTGCAGTTTTGAAAAAATCTTACAAATTAGCCTAATAATTATTAGTGTAATGGAACAGCACGGAATTGTTCTGTGAAATAGGGTTAGCTATCAGTACTCCGAAATGACATTTTCCAGAAATAAAGTTTGGTCGAAATTTCATAACCTCCAAAGTAATTTTGAGAGGAAAATGTTTTTTCTTTTAAACCTAACTAAACCCCTTTTTTTTAATCCGGAGAAATGCGTTACGCATACCACCGTGCCGGGTAGGCGTGGGGTTATGTGGGACTCTTTCCCGAGGGAAGCCTACCCACTAAAACTCCGGGGTGTTCCATTCAGCCGCTTAGTGGGGGTTATGGTACCCATTACCCACGACCCCCAAAGGGCGGACGTTCGAGGCATTTGTTTGGCGCGCGAACCCTCTCAAGTGGCCTTTGGCATTGATGCACCTAGGGGCGGCTTCCTGGAACACGTGGAAGTGGAAGGCGACGAGTAATCACCGACTTGTGTTCCGTGTTATAAAGAAGGAGTCCACCGCCTCACACCTCTCGCTTCCGACCATAGACTTGACTACGGCCGGTAACGAGAGATCGTGTCCCACCACGGCTACCATTGCCGCCCACTCCGGGTATTCCACCAACGTGCTGCGCCGTATCTTTGTCGCAGCCACAATGATGGCAGACAGAGGTCGGTTCTCTCCCAGCGACCTTGTACAAGTATCTCCCGAAGCATCCATGCCCCGAGAGCACCTGTACCAGTCGATAGGTGAGCGGCCCCTGCCGCCCCTCCACCCATTACTTAAGAATTGGCCGCACTGCACCAACCGTACGGACGCCAGCAGTCGGCTCTTCCAGCCGTCTTTTCCATTTTCGGAATAGCTCCCGCCTCGCGTTCATTCTCCACCTGTGGACGTCTCGAAGCATAGATCTGCCCCTTTCCTCCTGGCGTCAGCCGTATGGGTGTATATGGCCTTTAAGACCTTCGCCTCTAGGTCCCATATAGGGGCTCCCGCGGTGCGATATGCCCTCGCCACTCTGATCGTCATGACCCGTTGCGGTCTCCGCAACAGCGTCCTGGTCTGGGCATACAGCCCATATAGGAGCCCCATAGAGAGCCATGGCCCTGACCACCCCTGCGAAGAGGCGACGGCACCCTTCTCCTGGGCCTTTCAGGTTCAGCAGTAGTCGAGCAAGCATTGACGCCGTCTCAGCCAGTTTTGGCGCCAGCGCAGCGAAAAGCTGTCCAAACCTCCATTGACTGTCCAGTGTGATATTTCGTTTTGGAGCCGACTTGGATGGAGGTCTCGCTCACCACTAGGTGGGCGCCTACCGGTGGGCCATTCCGAGGTCCATGGAAACACAGGACCTCGAATTTGTTCTGGGTTACCTTTAGCCCTAGCCGGCGGATTTTCCCCTTTACTTCTGCCACATCCGCCGTTTCCAGGATGGACGCCTCCTTATAGTATTCGTCGCGGACTTTCACCAACGTGTCGTCTTCGTAACAGACGACGTCGACTCCAGGCATGAGACTCCCACGTAACACCCAGTCGTATACGATGTTCCACACGAGCGGTACCAGGACCGACCCTTGTGGAACACCCCACGACGCTTCCCATCGCCCCCACACGTCTCTACTGGAGAACATCACCTGACCCCCGGATAGGTAGGTTGCGATCACTCTCTGCAGATAAGGCTGCACCCGGTGATATTGGAGCGCCTCCCTTATGCATTCCCATGGCAAGGAGTTAAACGAATTAGTGATGTCTAAAGACACCGCTAATACCATCCCGCCACGAGATACCTCTTCTGGCGAAGCCGAACTGAACATCCGCCAAGTTCGGACTTATTTCCTCCAGGTGGCGGATGAGGCGGGTTGCAATAACGCGCTCAAAGAACTCTTGCCTTAGGCACGCGGTGAGGAGTGCCCGGAAGCGGGTATCCAGGCTGTTTTTTTAGGCCGAGGAGCCATGCGTGTCCGGGGATTCCGTCTGGTCTGGGTGCCGTTTCCTTTGCTTGAAGTCGCAACACGGCTGCACCCAGCTCACCCTCTGACACTTTCGGAATATTCCCATCCGCCATAGGGCCCGTCTGTGTGTCCAGGGGCCTCATTACAGGAGAGAATAGTGGGGCCTCCTTGGGAACACCCCACCACCTTGTTCAGAACCTCAGGTCGTTAGTGGCGGGGTCCATGGGCGGAGCTTGCTCATTATCAATTTATATGGCAGCCCCCATGGATCGCGATCAAGAGTCGGTAGGAGCTCTTCCCAGCTGACCTGCTTGGCTATCCAAATGGCTGTCCTCAGCGCCAACTTCGTCTCCTTGTACGAGGTATGCCGACGAGACTCCTCCTCCTCGTCTCGCTGCCTCCGTCTCCGGTAGTGGGTGTACTGGCGTCTGCTCATCGCACACGTGGTTCGAAGGTGTACGAGTTCTGCAGACCACCAGTACACCTGCCGCCGAGAAGGGAGTGGTTTAACTCGTGGCATGGCAACATCACACACGTGTGACGCGTGCTTCCAGCTCAATGGACTCCGGTGCAGAGGACCAAGCTAAGAACGCTTCCACGAATGCGTCCCTGTCCGAGTGCTTTAGCGCCCATTTTGGACCCAGTTCCCCGGGACCTCGACCTGGACTGTTCAGAGCCGCTGTGTGTGCGGCCACGTGACATCGGCCGTACAAGTGGTCTGACAACGTCTCCACTCCCTGTAGAACCTCCCAGCCCTGAACCCGCCGCACCAAGCCGGCGCTAGCGAATGTGACGTCCGCGATTGAGCCGCCCTGAGACCGCACGCACGTGTTTGCCAACTCTTGGTTTAGGACCACTAGCCCTTGGGCAGCCAGCCACTCCTCCACCACCTCCCCCCGGGCATCCGTCGCCGGGGATCCCCTTACCGTAGACTTGGTATTGGGATCCCCCGCGACGAGTACCTGATAGGGATTGGCCCATTCGATGAGGGTGTCCACTTCCGCCAAGAAGCTCTCGAACTCGGCGAGATCCTGTTCGGCCAGATGTAGACACCGATTACGACTGTGTTCTCCACTTGTGCTGCCAGACATTCCCGGTGCCTCATGACTCGCTGGAATGGCGATGAGCCGGCTGAAATATTCGTGGCGATAGCCACTGTGTCCCCACCCGCTATTGGCGATAGCCACTGTGGTCAGCTACCCATTTGTCCCGGGCGAGAACTAAATAGGGTTCGGTCACTATCACAATCTGTATCAACCACTGTGCCATGCTCTTTCCGACCAAAAGATTCCGAGCATCGACACAGTGGTTGATATTTCCCTGCAGGAACGTAGTAGCCATTTAATCAGTGGCTATTTCCACCACCTTAGCCGATGAATATGGGCGGACAAGCCGCGGCTTCTCTGGCTCCAGCGGCAGGTGGTCCTCTGTCTCGTTTCGGGACTGGGGGATTGCACTGTTTGCTACCCAGTCTATGTTTAGTCTGCTTGCCAATGTCCGCACACAGAGTGCAGTGTGGTTCGGCAGAGCAGGCTGCCTTGTGCCCCGATTGGCCGCAGCGATAGCACAGCGTGTTCCGGTCATTTGTGGCGGTACACCGCTCCCGGACATGTCCTAACTCGAGGCAGCGGTAGCACCGCGTTTCTCACTGGGGCAACAGCTTCACACGAACCATTGCCTACCCAACCTTTAGCCCGCTTACCACTTTCTTGGCAGCGGTTACCGGGCATGGCACCACCGCGGCGCCGAGACCAGATCGGTCCTACCGGCTGGGTCCGACCCTGATTTGATCCGCAGGGCATCCTCCGGTTCTGAATATTGCCGTGGCAATTTCATCGGCCGTTATGAAGTCGTCCAAACCTGCTAGGCGCAACTCAGTGCTCATGACGGATCTAGACACCCTGATGTTTTCCTCCTTGAACTTTGCGGCGAGAGAGTCGGCCTTACCTCTACCATAGTGGCTCCGATAGCTGCCATTCGAAAACGAACGGCCTGAATGCCAAGGTCAGAAAGATCAATCTTTCTGACCTTGAAACATCAATGCTTGCCTTGGCCGTGGCAATGGCCGCGCCATATGTCAGCTCCTTATCCAGTTCCGGCTGCAGAGTGAGGACCACCGCTGCGGACCTCGGAGCTTCGCTTTGGTAGTGCCTCACCCGGAGTGCTTGAGGCAGGTGCTGCCTTTTTGCGCTTCTTCTTTTTTTTGGCCGCTTACGCTTGCGGCACCAGTTGAGAAGAAGGGGCTTTCTGCCCCTTCTTAGTAGCCGCACTATACGAGGCGACTACAGCCTCTGGCACTTGAGGTGTCTGCACCCGCTGGCGTCTGTCAGCGGCCAGAGGAGGGCGAACCCGCACCGGTGGAAGCAGCCTGTCCTCAATGCCCTCGAATCGCGCGTCCATCATGGCTCCTGCCCACCGCATAAAGAGGCTCTACATCTCCTCCATGTCAGGTCGCTGCCCGCTAGGCGCAAATGATGCATGCGCTCGTACGGAGGCCACCTCACACGCTTGTAAGGAGGCACAACTGTTTCGTTATAATTCGGTTTTCGGTGTAATGAAAATTTGAACAAATGTTATTTCGGACAAAAAATTTTCGAGTTTGTGTTAGGTTACCGTGAAATAGAGGCAGTAATGGAGGTATTCCTCTGTTTTACTTAGTTTACAATACGTGGACTAGATGGCACTAGGTCCATAAAGTAGAATATCAAAGTATGAGTGACTTTACAATTATTTTGATGTAACAATTTTTGTGAAGTACTCTCGTTTTTCATTCGTAATGTGATTTCAAATAGTAAAAAAGCTATACCTACGGGCTTTTCATATTTGATAGTTCTTTACGCACTTTTTGTAAAGAATAATTAGGGAGCTTTCAAAGACAATTTTAATGATGTAAAAATTGAAATCGGTCGTCCATTTGTCGTATTGTGTTCGGATCCGTACCTTAAATATACGGAAACAAAAACTACCGTTTAGAAGAATAGAGTCAAAATTTGGCTAGCGATTTTTTCCTACCACGTCACGACATCCTTTGCTTTTCAAAGATTTTCACTTCCACTTAAAAATCTATTGATTTTATATCTCTATCAAATTGTTGTTAATAAGTAAAAAAAAAAGTATGTAGAGTAAAATTTATATTTCGTGCCTCACAACTATGACTTTATTTTTTTTTATAACACTTTGTTGTATTTTTATAGCGCCACACTAATTTTAGCATAATGGAAATGTTAGTGTTAGACTGTATTAGCTAACATTTCCGTAATTAAACATGTTTATTGTTCATCCAAATCAAATCAAATTAAAATTTTGCTCCCGCTAAACTATATTTATTTTAGATGCGCCATAAGGATGCAGCAATGTATTATTAAAGGGCACCAAAATTAATTGTTTGCCAAATGGTGTTTGTGGCCGACTTGTCGTTCAACATTAACTTTAACTATGTATTATACCACCGGCACCGTTTCATTCACAATACAACCAATATTATTCTCAGGCTTGAGCAATTTTTAAACTGACACGAGTCTTATTGAACACAAAACAACCTTGAGTTTCTGAACGTTCCTTAATTGTGATTGGACGATCACAATTTACCAACTTCATGACATCCATACCCGTATTTTGTTGACTTGCTGCCTACTTCATTCAAGTGCTTTGTGTTGTTTGCTGCCTGTGGTGACGAACCTGTATTGAGCGACTCGCCGCGAGTTCTCTGTAATGTGACCTGTTGATTAAAAATAATCACCGCATTTTGTGCTATTACCTGTGATAAACATGACTTGATGTTGTCGGAAAATGTGCTGAGTGGTGCTAGTTAAGTGTTCGGTGCAAAATGGGTTTGATAACTTCTCGTGATCAAGCTATGTTGGAGGGGCCGGTTGCGCCGACCAAGAGCAGTCATGTACGCCAGCCAAGCACCAGAAGCCGGGCAAAGCCCCCGATGCCCGATCGGGACGAGCTGGAGAGCCGATTCATCAAAGTTCTGGTAAGTTGACTCCAACTTGAATTTTTCGACAGAAATTCGCCGGTCTTTGTTTACAAACACGTTTATGTTTACAGCCAGTAATTCGATTACTTGTTTGTGCGGTGCAAGCGTTGCATTACGTTTCTCGAGCCCTGTTTTTGCATTTGAAGGTTGTATATTAAATTAACCCTTTTTTTAATTACAAAACATCTTTGCCAAGATGATTGCAGACGGTATTGAATAGCGGAGAGTACTTGCAATAAAATGCAGTTTGAATTACAAGTCTTATTATTTTATGCTCTAATTCAATTACATTTGTTTTTGGTGTAATTCCACCCAGATCTTCTTCAAAATGTTACTTTTTAAAAAACAAAGTTTTTCGTTATTCATATGAACAAATAAAATCTGTCTCTTGTATCCTGTCTTTTGTCTTTGTATTGGTTCCTATGTACAATAAGGACTATTTGTATTGTATTGTATGAAATCATATTTTAATTGAGAAATGAAGCCACTGCTATCAAAAACATACATTCATTGTACATCCGCTTCCTATTACAAAATATCTCTTTCCTGTTCTATTATCAATTTTATCTCTAGTGTCTATGAAATATGTTCTAATTTATCATTTTCCACTTCATTATCTATAATGACGTACAATAATAAATCATATAAGTAATACAAAAGTATGACAAATTTATATACACTTCATTTGATGAAAATTAATTGTGCATGGAATATTGTTATACTCAACAAACAGAAATATGTCCGATTGCGAAGAAATTGACAGCACCAGGAAAAGGAAATAAAAAAGTATACTTTGTTCATATTTTTATTTAATTTGTGCGCGCCCACAACATGAACTGTCAGGACACTGAAGTAGTCAGTTTTGTTGCTAATTTTTTTAAATTATTTGAATGTGGGATTGTTTTTAGGTAGTATATATATATTAAGAAATAAAAGAATAAAAAATGTCTTTATTAATTTTGTGTAGTTTTTGGTTCAGTATTTCATATTTTTACCCATTGAATTTAAGGGCAGAATTTTTTGTTTTAAATTAAGTGGACTTGACCACTACCTAGCTCTGGAGCAAATTTACGACCTACGAAGGAGCTTGCCCAGAAGTTGCCTATTCAGTCGCACCATGAAGAGACTCAGTTTGTATTAATTAGGAAAAACAGTTGAAGGCAGGGAATTCCATTCGTAGGCTGTGCGCATATTAAAAAATGATAAAAAGTGCTTAGTACACCTGAAGGGAATATCGACCAAGTAAGGATGATATCCTGCTGTAAGTCTGGATGTCCGATGGAAATGGGGTCAAGCAGGGTGAGCAGATGTAGCTCACACACCCCGAAATATAAATTCCAATTGCAGTAACACATAAAAATTTACTGACTAATTTGGGGGAGGCCTATGCACAGCAGTGGGCGTCGTATGGCTGAATGATGATGATAAAAATTTACAAAGGAAACTCCCGTGACCTTTCTTAGATAGGAAGACAAACACACAAGTAGATAAAAAACACAAAATATAAAGTGACTCATATTGACTGGAATTCAATACAATAATGTTACTAATTTAACAATAACTTTGATATTAATGAAGTACTGCTTTTAATAATAACTGAGCTGTAATGATAACAGTATCAATGTTATGGAAATGTTAATTAAAACTGTCATTATAATGCTGTGATTATTAACATAAACAAGATTATAATATTTTGTATGCTGCATAACTTGCCCAATTCGCGTTTTGAGTGCTACACTCTAGCAATCCCTTTTACTTATACTAATTAAGCTTTTAATATATTTTAAGTAGCAATAAAGCTCTTTTGATTTTTAGTGCTCTTTTTAGAGCTCTTTGTGTTCATTTAGGGAAGTATTGATTCCATACCCATTTCTACCACTAAGCAGTAATGAGTGCATTTCTGCATTCCAGTTTTGAAAGGTAAGGGTGCTGATGAAACTGCAGTCACATGGGGCTTGACAACTTCATGTCTCTGGATGACAGTGGCAGGGCCTCTCAGATCGTTGTGGCTTAAAACTCCGAGTGGCACTGCAACTGTTACGGATAAGCATATTGCTTGTCACCAGGTTCACGACTTGTTTATCCTGTCACTCCATAATCATAAAAGTTGAAAAAAATTTAGTAGCAGTACAGCTCAATGTGAAAAAGTTCGTCCAGGGAAGTAATGCAACGTTACCTATTTCTGCCGCCAAGCAGTAATGTCAGCATTACTGCGTTCCGGTTTCGAAGGGTAAGGGTGCTGGTGAAATTATAGGCAAATGAGACTTTTCAACTTATGTCTCTGGGTGACGGGCGCAGTGACAGTTGCCTCTCAGATTTTTGCGATTTAAAGCTATGAGTGGCAGTGCGACTTTTATGGCCAGGCGTGTTGCTTACCATCAGGCGTACGACTATGTCGTCCCGTCACTTACTGTAATAAAAAAAAATGGTATCTCAATATATCTTTAGAACACACGCAATTTCTTTAATTTTAATCTATGATACTAAATCATGCAAATTATGAATTTTATCAATTTGAGTTTTATTTAACAGTGCCTTTCTATGTGTCATGAATTTGTTTTATTATTTTATTTTTAATTAAAAACAGACACACGCCTGGCCCCAACATCAATTGATGTTAAGCAACTATGTGACCGGCGATGGTAAGCGTTTGTTTAAAAAAATGCCTACTCATGCCAATTTATTTGAGATAGATTTAGAAATGGAACTTTAATACTGTTGATTTAGGTTTATTGTGACAAATTTCAGTGATTGTATATATTTCTTATCTCTTAGTATTTATTAATTCCATTCTTTTTCTGTTTAAATAATATAATCTAAGAGTTAGCAAGTAACTATGTGTATTATTATGAAGTTATCTACATTGCTTACGTCAGGGGCTGCGCGGGCGCCGTTTATCGCGTCACAGAGCCCCTCATTGACGAGCTATTTTTACACCAAACGACTTACTGACTCTATCTCTGCTAGTAAGCACGTCACTCTACACTTAGAGTACATGGATAGATTTGTTTAAATATAGGAATAGTTGTTATTCGTGTCTAATTTTGGAAACTGAATATCGTTCATTCTGCCGTCAACTAACTAAAAATCAGTCAAATATCCGTTTTAAATTGCGTAAGATAGAGCTCAAAATTCTCTATTTAAAACCAGTTAAATTTATACCGACATATCGGAACTTACACTACTTATGCATAGGTAAAATACAATTAAATAATATTCTATAACTGAGTAAAATTTTATATGATCACTCATATAGCCGGGTTTTAGTTAACGGACGGCAGTATTTATATCAGAATGCATCATTATGATACGACTAATGTCGAATAGACGACGTCGTTCCTTTTTTTTAAAACTAAAATTAATAAACCCAAATGTGAGTTAGTTCCAATGTTTTCATATGCATAAAACCATATGACCATTCAATAGCAGTAGTAGCAGTAGGGGCTCCTTGTGGAAGAGTTTGTCCAGGGAAGTACTGCCATGTTACCTATTTCTGCCGCCAAGCAATAATGTGAAGATTACTGCGTTCCGGTTTGGAAGGGTACGGGTGTTGGTGAAGTCACAGGCACATGGGACTTGTCAGCGTGACGGGCGCAGTGGCAGTGCACCTAAGATCTTTGCGATTTAAAGCTCTGAGTGGCACTACAACTGTTACGTGTCGCTTTGCCGTCCGCTAACTAAAAGGCGGTTAATACTATAATCCAGTTTATGAATATTGAAATTGTTTGATGATATTTCAGCTATGCATCGTTAGGGTAAGTTCGTAGAAGTCGAACACGTTAACTAATTTGAACTGTTTTTAAAAGAGAATTTTGTAGGAAATGAAACTATTTTTCCGGATTTAAATCGCGTATATTTGTTTTTTCAAACAAACCGACATTCCGGGCGCTTTACAGGTCCCATGGTGACGATTTAAATTAAAATAGTTTCATTTCCTATGTGTAACAATCGCGAAAACCTAAGAACTCGATAGAGAATTTTGTGTTCTATCTTTTTCTATTTAAAGCGGATATTTGACCATTTGTCACTTAGCCGCTTGTTTGTCCCGTCACTTGGTGTTATTAAAAAAAAAACTAAATTGAATGTGAAACCCATTTGCGCATTATTTGTTACAGCCCAAACACTATAAACAGAGAGGAAGATGTCATTACTCCAAGGCCCTGTCAGTTAACGAGCAAATTGCTCGTGATATCGTGAGTCACCCATCTGACCTGTTCAGGTCAGCCTTGGCTACAATAACTGCAATTAACACGTCACGTTTATACTATAAGTATTTTGGGCGCTTGTGATATTGGGTAATCAAGGGCTCGGAAACCGGTTAATTCTAAACCGGTTTGGGGTCAATGACCCCGATAGTAGTAATTACAGTTTAGGTTCCGTTTATCGATATGTTTTTATAATTACCGGTTTTTCACAGGTTTCGATCGCTGTGATCAATATAATGAATACCGGTTTATTTGAGTTTCTATCGTCATTCGTGTTCAAATGGATTCGTAACAAATGGATTTTCTTTTATGACACTAAGTGACGAGACGATCAAGTCGTGAACCTGAGGGTACGCTACACGCCTGTCCATAGCAGTTGCGGTGCCGATCAGAGCTTTAAATGCCACTGCGTTCGCCACCCTGAAACATAATTTCTGATGTCTAAAGTCTGATGTGTTACCCACCCGTTAATTAATGTAAAGCACCCTATATTCTACTACAATTACAAAATGTATTCATTGTAAATACCGTACTTTTTTTACCTCACCATCACTTTCCATCAGGCGAGATGGAGGTCAAATGCGCACTTATTTTTTATATAAAAAATTTTTTTTGCAGTATATTTTACTTTGACTATATGATTTTTTATGAAATTAAAAGAATGCAAAAGGCGCGAAATGTTGATTTGTTTGAAAAAATATACACATAGTTATTTGTAAAATATTGATAACCTCTCAGGACTAATGATTAACATCATAGACAAAAACTTTTGTTTCGTGATTTTTTAGAAAACAACAAATTTGCCAAAAATAAACTTTTTAATTTTTGTTGTACTACCTGACACTTTTTAAATTTGGTAGTAGTTCAAAGGTGCAAACGTCCAACCGTTTGCCTTTCTATTAAATCGATTGTCTTGAAAATCGCATTGAAATAAATCGATACACAAAATTTTTATATCGTAGCACTTGAGTCGATCTTCATTATAATCGAATCTTAATGTACATCTTTAGTAATGAGAATTTACAGGATTGCAAGTGTATTGTAAGGAGTTGCTTTTTCGTTTAAAAAATATATTTATTTTTTTTACATCGAAAGTAATAAGTATGGAATTTTACCAAATACGTCGTTTCTGCACACGATTTTAGGTAGAAATGGGTTTTGGTAAGAACCCGATTAAAACCCTGGGCGGGTTGATTGGGTTTTAACCCACTGCTCAACTTTGGTTGTTTATTATTTTAGGAGTATAATAATAATAATAACGCGCACACACTCATAACCCCGCACTAACCATGAACGCACGAAACCATGTATCGCGGGTGCCATGGACACACACATAGACAACCACAATTTACACTCAAACTCACGAGAGAAATAAATGTAGGAAATACAAATATTTTTCTCGGCCCGGGAATCGAAACTGGGACCTTTGGGTGGCAGTCTAGCATTGTAACCGTTCGGCCACTGAAGCAGTTTAATATAGTTGTTTATGTATGAGATTGTTAGTATGTTATAAATACCTCTGTATACGCGTTTTAAATCCCAAAAATAGTTTCATTTCTTAACGTAAGATAAGTTACGGTAAGTACTCATGCCTGCGACCTTGAGCCTAATAAATAATTTCCCGTTTTTTATCCTTTACGTGACTTACAATTTACGCTGCTCCACTAGTCACCAACCGCATAGGTTTCGTAAATGCGCTTAATTTCCTCTTGCTTTTCCTGACTTGTGAACGCATACTTGTTTATATTAATCATCACTAGTTACCGTTGAATTATTGCTGGCAAAACAAAATACTACATCAGCTAAATTCAATAGATGCATATCGTTCTCTTTAATATGATTTAATTTACTATTTCAACGGAAATAAGTTCTTTTCATAGTACGATTCGGAATTTCATATTGTAAATCATGATGTAAATAATTATTTTTAGTCAACATTGTAACTACGTTAGTGCAGTGCATATAGTAGCAGTGAGCGCCCAGTGACTATACTTTCACGTAAATTAATGACGAATCTAAATTCTACTTACAAGGCAACAACATTTTGCAAAGTTTGGACTGCGACAGTGATCGCTTGTGCAAATTTGGCATGATCAGTCTTGAGGATCGTAGGCAAGTGTCAGACTTATGTACTTTGCACAAAATTGTTAATTCTGCCATGGATTCTCAGCTGAGCGAACACCTGTGTTTTAGGGTACCTACTCGTTCTATGCGTACTCCGCAGTTGTTTAGTGTACCTCTTACAAAAAATAATGTTTCACAGAATGGACCATTGTGCAGAATGTGTCGATCATATAATAGCATATGTTCCCACCATGACATTTTTTTCTGTAGTTTTGAATGCTTCAAAACAACACTGTTTACTAGTATTGGCAAAAAATAACTTAAACTTAAACTTTTAACGTCTGTCCTTTTATATTGTAATTTATGATAATACAAATGTTGTGTACAATTATAATTGGATGTCAGATTTATAATGTTATATATATGTAATAGAATAGTTCTAAGTATTATTTGTAGTCTGTTATCTGTTGTTGTACCATATAAAAAAAAAATAAATAAAAATATAAAATATAATAATATTATAATAATATAATAATTTCCTCGGAATAATACAACCGCGCGGTCGCCAACGCGGCCGCCGCATAGACCAAAGACAAGCCACACTCGCCCGTGCGACCCGCGACGCTCCTTTAAGTTAAAACGTAAATGCTAAATCGATAAAGGGTCATTCCAGCGAAAATGACACCGCGTAGTTCAATGCCGCGGTTCAAATAAATAAATTACACAATTTAGTTTTAATTGTATGACTAGAATACGCCTAATAAATCAAATCATTAGAAATAAATGAGATTTTTCGGATAT
Source organism: Hyposmocoma kahamanoa (assembly GCF_003589595.1). Classification (NCBI taxonomy): domain Eukaryota; kingdom Metazoa; phylum Arthropoda; class Insecta; order Lepidoptera; family Cosmopterigidae; genus Hyposmocoma; species Hyposmocoma kahamanoa. The sequence continues at coordinate 20,492,937 of NW_020654466.1, forward strand.
TGTACAATTATTGTATTTTTGTCTTCATTAACGCAGCCATAGTGCTGTCGTCTATAGTGAAGCATTTTTCCTATAATGTTAGTATGTTAACAATTTTCGCGGTTATTTGTGCGTCTTTGTAAAAAAGTAATTACTGTCTAAGAAAATACAATTTACGAATTTTGAAACAGTGATAAGCGATTGCATGGAAGTATATATGGTGAGGAGTTATTAAAGTTTCAATAAATACTAATTTCAAGTCCCACCCGTCACAATGAAACATATATATTTTTATTTTAACCAATAAATATGCAATCTATTGGCATTTACTTTTGCAAAAGTAACAATTATGCTGAGGGTCATTATTTTGGCTTGGTGGGCACGTAAATAGAAATGTAAATATTAAGATTTTAAAGTGTGTCCCACTCGGCACAGCGTTAGGTGGGACACACTTCTAAACGTTTTTACTATGAATAAATGTTTATATTTTCATGAATGTTTTTACGATGTTTACTAGGTGTAACAGTTGCTTTAATTTCGTAGATTACCATTTGAGGTGTTAAATTGTGACGATTGGGACACCATTTTGTGACAGGTAGGACAAGTTTGAACACATAGAATTTTAAAAAACACACTGTTTATATGTAGATCCCATCATTTGTAAGCAAATTTTTTTATAATTTTTCTCGTAAATAAGACATTTTAACACATAAAAAAAGACAATTAAAAAGTGACAACATTTTTCCTGATGATTTTCAGTATCAGGAAATTCATGAAACGTCTGTCTCCACTAGTTTTAACTATATATTCGAGAAAAACTTCTAAAATTTGATATATTTTGATATGATACATAATCTTCAAGGATGCGGCAGGATTTTTCAAATTTATTAACGCATTTTACATGCGTGACTTTGATTTCATGTCGTCATGGATAGAGTTTCAAGAAAAATAATAGGATTACTTTATCAGATCTTTAATTCTTTTTTTCTTTTTTATGTTAAAATGTCTTAATAAGACAAAAATTATAAAACATTTGCCTACTAACAATTGATCTCATATTAAACAGTGTAATTTTATTAATTCTGTATATTCAATTGTAACTCGTCCCACCCATCACATAATCATGTCCCACCCGTCACAACTTAACGCATTAATTTCCTTAAAATTTATCAAAGTTATTAATTAAGTGTATATATCCATCCAATCTCATCGAAACCGTCAACTCAAACAGGCGGGTGTCGTGAGTGTCCCACCCGTCACACTTAGAAAATGAAAAGTTTTGAGTATAAATAATGTCATAAATTTATGTAAATAAATAGTCGCAGTTGAATTGCATATCTGGCTTCATTATATTTTCATTTTAAGTCCAATTAATCAATGGTTAGGGAGAATTTGCTTAAAGTTCAAGAAAAAAGGAATCAATGTCCTACCCGTCACTTTGGACTGGCCCTAAAGCGTAGTTTGCCATGACAGTTAGATGCACGCGGTCGCTGTGCGGCGGCTGCCCGGCAGTCATGCGGCGTGAGCGCGATAAAATTCGTGTCGAATTCAAAATCAATTCATAGAATTCACTTTTGTTATTTTAAGAACTTGCAATCTTACCAATAAAGGCTATGGCTATTTGACTCAGTTTATTAACCCTAATTGATTAGATATTTCCAGGAAATTTCACAAAAAAATTATCTATCATTAGTAACGTGTCGCTGTGACATGTATATTTTGGTATGATTAACATTTAATCTTGCCATCAAAGTCTATGCGGTTTTATTCGGTTGTTTAACCCTAATAAGTACATCGCCGTATGATCGTTGTTCTGCGCCACAGACTATAATCTAAGCCCTCGAAGAGGAGACGTGGTAAGCAATGGGACGTACCATGGGTTAGCGATGATAATTAAGTGTGTGTTTTTATAGATTCTGTATAAATGACGTAATTATCAATGTTACGTACCGGCTACTGGACCGGGCAGACATAATTTTTTTTTAAATATTTTCTATTGCTCCACGTCAAAGTCTTTTGTCTGTAGTGGCTTGGTTTTTTTTAGTTAATTTTTAGATAATGAAATTAAATATAATCTTAAATTGCATTACTTTGAACTTGATTTCCCCCACTCCTTAGCAATTAATTTTCGACATAGTATTTGGCGCTGTTACTATTGGTAATAAGTATTCTTGAACCTAATAGTATATTCGGAATTGTTTTTGTGAAAAATGTTCATGTAGGTACAATTCGATGGCTCCTAGGTATAACCCCAATAAGAGTGTTTATTTTCGTAAAATGAGTATCTTTCGTAATATGAGTACTTTTCACGTTTTTTTCTGCAATGGAATCTAATGAACAGATTTATCAATATAACACAGAAGTAATTTAGTTACAAACCGGGTATTTTATATTACCATACCATTACCTTTTCTTCATTACAGACCTTTTAAGTTATTATTTTAAGTGTTTATGTATTGTTTCCTGTGTTGAAGAATAAAGTCCCTTTTATTTATTTTATTTATTTATTGACAAGTGCACGACAAGTACGCTAGAGGTAATGAGTTAGACAACTTATTTCACGAAAAAAATTCTCTAAATTTATTGGGTCTGGTACACACGTTATCACCTTCTGATAACAAAAATATATATATATGTAACAACATGTGTTAAAATATATCACGTGTTAATATATACATAATAAAAACCAACCTTGGTTAGTTAGTTTCATATAGTTTCCTCGCTATTCGTTCCGCGCTGCTCAGCTCAGGTTTTCTATTAATCACTCAGTGGTATGCAACGATCGCCGCTGCATTCCAACGCATGGGAGCCACTTCTATTTTTCTTCGCAAGTTCTGGTAAATCACCTTAATTAAACTAGTTACAAGATTCTGCTATAAGCTTGTGTCAAAAAATATTACTTTTAAATGCAATCGAGGACAGAGCCGTTTAGTGTTAAATTGTTTTCTGTTATTTTATTTTCTTGCGATTGTCATATTGAAATGAAGTATTAATTTTTTTTTTTTTTTCAATTTTTTTCAATTCAATAGCGAAAGTATCGCTATTGAATTGTATTTGAAATAACACTTAATGCTTATTTAATGCATAACCTTAATTAAAATCACCCTGAAACGTACAGTGGCGTAATTATAAATGCAACCTTTTTGGGACAGACAAAATAAATTAAAAAATATAATATTTTTTATATCAAACACCTATCCGACACCTATCAGACATAGATCTACTTGTTAATAATACAGAAAAACTTATGTAATATGTTAGTTTATACATTAAATAATTTATAAATCATAATTTCACATCTGTCTGAAGTATATTTTTACTTAGGTATGTTTTGGCTTGTAACACAAGTAGATAGATTCTGTTGTAGGTCCCAATTTTTGTATTTTAGCACCTACTGCTAAAGCCTAGCTTTTCAAATCTGTTTTTACGAAATATATTTCTATTTAACAGTGAAAAATACTGAAGCCTTTTTTTAAATTCCATGTTTGTGCTGTATCAAAGACGCAATGTTGGGTACTGAAGCCTTGTACTTTTTTATTTTTAATGAATTTTATCAGTTGCTCAGAAATTACTTTTTTATGTTCGTCATTTTATTATTGTGGGTGGGCAAGCCGTAGTAGCCTCTCAAGCAAAGGCTGTTCGAATCCGGCCTCGCACCTCTGAGTTCCTGGAAGCTTTTCGGTAAATGAAAACATCTTGATGCACCTGGACCTCAAAGAAGGTTCACAACCCTTGGAAAACGTATGAAGTTCCCAACCCACATTGGGCCAGAGTGGCGGATTATTTGGCCTAAACACTCGCCTGATAATAGACCCGTGCCCAGCAGTGGAACGTATAAATGGGTTGATCATGATCTCTGTAGGTTCGATTTGTGAGAAGGCATACCATGTTCGTTAACAAACAACCAACCCCAAATTCAACAAACAACATTTCCTCACTAATTCCTATTTAGTTCCGGATAGGTTCAGGTTCTATTAATCGCTCTCCGTGCTCGCAACTGCATTCCGACACACGGAGCTTCGTCGACCGCTATGGCATTTTAAACAAGCAACATATAATATTGTGATATCCACTGCAATAGAGAAAATTATTGATCGCGTAATTTACGAGGCGTGTGCCGCCGTGGCCACAAACACTGTTGTTGGCAATGTACTGGATTTATTATTATAGCTATCTCTTTCTATCTTCTCATGACGTAAATCTCCACTTCAAGGCGTGTAAAGTCCGTTTCTTTTTCCTTCTATCTTCCTCTCTATTAAAACTCTCTCAAATTCCTCATCACGTAATAAATGTCCAAACACTCGTAACACAATCTAAACAACAATGATAAAATCACATTGTACTCGTCTCGAGAAGAAAGTCGATTCAATCGCAAATCGTCAACAATATTCGATTAGTCTCGCTCGCGTTCACCTTACACGTTTCGTTCCCGTCTCGTTCCCGCCATGTCTGCGCCTGCGACACGAACGCAGATTCCAGAGATACCGTACGTGACATTACCATTACGAACATTTAGCGTCAAGTTTTTGTTTTGTCTGTTCTGCCTTTAAACTAAAGTAATTACAATAGCAATTGAACATTATCTTGTCGTAACTTTAGTAGTAGGCTTGGAGTTCGTTTGTCTGTTTGTCGCACTTCGGTATTGGGTTCCAAAAAGTAGCAAAATCCCGTACGTGACAATTTCGTTATTGTGCCCTTTGGTTAAGGACGCGATTTTTTGTCTGGTGTTTAAAAATAGGGATGGTAGGGATATGGGATTTTGAAAGAAAGATAAAACATGAAATTTGCCACTACCGCCTATAGACATGCGCGATAATAAGGAAATATTTTTAACAACGCTAATAAGCTGTTTTTTTTAAATAAATAATCTACGTACAGAGTATTAAAATGACGTAATTCATCTATTTGTTAAGTTTTATTGAAATCGGGTACCGGAAATTACGCGAAACCGGGTTCATCCCTTAGTTTGCCACCCTTAGAGGTGGAATATTTTCTTCAAAGTTAAACGAGACCAATACTGAGGTATCTTCTTTCCAACAAAAAAATCATCAAAATCGCTTCACAAATCATGTTATCGCACATACATACAAAAAAATAGTAGTCGAATTGAGAACCTCCTCTTTTTTTTGAAGTCGGTTAAAAATAGACACGCTTGACTGCAATCTAAAGTTATGTTAGCGATGATGTGATCGCCGATGGTACGCCGGTCCAGTGCTTTCTGGTTATTGTTGCCCTTACCAAAAACATTGTTTAGTCAAGTGTAGCTGCGAAATTAGGTCTATTTAAATTGTGTTGTCCTAATCTCTTGACACAAAAGAAGAAGGTATTGTATTACTAACACTATTATGGATAATAAATAATTGACGACCTCGGTTTGCCAACGGTTGTGTGCGCCGCACGATGAGGTCGCGGGTTCGGATCCCGGAAAATTAACTTTTCTAAATTTCTTCAGATCTTGATGTTCTAGGTAGTGCCCCGGAATGAATCCCGTGCTCTGATTCTCATAGTACAAGAAATTCACTCGTTTGAAACCAGGCAATTGGTGTGATTGTCTGATTTTATTCTTTATTATCTGGGTTATGGAGTTTTAATCCTACCTTTTAATACCTTTTTAATACTTTGTTAGCTTAGTTAAGCTTTGTTAACGCCACGTTTTAATCAGGTTAAAATCTGTTAATGGCATAATCGAGGGCAACATAATGATATAATGATATTATTACAAAACGTTTAATGCTTGCTTAAATATTTCGCTTTTCTATTGAATCGATTCGCTTGAAAATCGCATTGAAATTAATCTGTTCTATTCAAAAAACTCCTTATCGTAAACAATTGAATCGATTTTCATAAAAATAAAGTCGTTATGTGCATCCCAGTAGTAAGTGAAAGTCCACAGGATTCCATTGTGAGTACTGTGTGGAGTATCTCTTTTTCACCTGAAAAATTGTTTACATCGAAACTTCTAGCAACTATGAAAATTGATATTTCCCCGTATAATGTTTCCTGGGCAGGTTGATTGGGTTTTAATCCACTGCCCATGGCTGCCTATATAAAATAACATTTGATCACAATCTATTACATGTTACGACATGCATTCTTGCATTCTCTACAGTTTAACAACAAGCTCACGATGTGCACTATGAAATTAATTACATTTTTCCTTGATACTTTCAAGATACTTTAAGAGCATGCATTCCACGCTTCGCTGACCGCGGCCTTGTCGTGTCACTCATTCCCAGTACGAAGCTTCGACATTATCCGAAAGGCTACACTCTTCAATGGATTGAATTACGGAATGCATCAGCAAACTTACAATGCAGTCGAGAAACTGCCTTTAGACTTAATAATTTTAATGGCTAAGAACGAAATGTTAAGTCGGGTTTGTTATCAAGAGTAAAGATAACTTTGTGATTTTACGATGTACTCTTATTTTAATCACATGTTGGTTTAATAAACGTATTAATGTCGGTGTAACTTTAAGCTTGATAATGTAATAGTAATCTAAGGCCCTGTGCACATCCAAGTGTGCATACTATGTGAAGTGATTCAGACTCTGCCAATATTATTCCTACGACCACATAAACGCCCAGTTAGATTACAATGAAAATATCGTATTCAAATTTTACTCTATTTGTTCTATATAACCGTAGGGTATCTACAAAAATACATTTTATCGCCTTATTTTCTCAAACTCGTATCTCAGCAAACTGAAATGCAAAAAATGGATTGTATATTGTTGCTGACTGATTTCACGTCACATTTCCTTCATATTCACGAACTGGCTTTTGCCTATTCTTAAAGTAATGCACCCAAATCAACACCCTTGATAAGAAACTTGAAATAAATAGAATGTTTGGCCATTGGCCTACATTTATTTCTCTCGTGAGTTTGGGTGTAATTTGTGTTTGTCTATGTGTGTGTCCATGGCACCCGCGACACAGGGTTTCCCTAGTGCGGGGCTATGTTGAGTGTGTGCGTTATTATTATTATTATTATGTCCTGTATAATCACCTTTATAAGGTACGAGTTTGAGAAAGTAAGAAGACGACTTTTCATACTTGCTCTGGCTTGAGGTACATAATGATATTTAGTGCATTTTGATGTATATTGAGCGTTTAGCGCTTTTCCCATTGTATTTTTCCGGGTTTTAGTAGGATAATGAACAGTCTTCTTGTCCCATCGATAGCATACAGGTTATTTGTACAGTACTAACAATTTTTAAAATACTATCGCTGGGCTATATTACTAAAGAGCATCATAAACAATAATTTTTGTTCCATGACTGTTCACCAAATTTACCTGAAATAAACTTTTAAGTTTTTATTGTACTCTTTGTACTTTTTTGATTTGTAGTAACGTAGTAAGTTCCAACGTGCAAGTGTCCTCCCCGACGACTGACCCCCGCTTCCGCAATTGAACGGAGTTATTACCGTTTAGAGCACAGACATATATCTAGAAATATGTCTGTGGTTTAGAGTATAGTTTCCTAAAGTGGTCCCTACCGTCCCCCAGTGGGCCCTGAAGAGTCCTGGGGACGTAACACAAAAAATCACAAGAAAAAAATATATTTGTAATAATAATAGACACCCTGTGTCGCGGGTGCCATGGACACACACATAGACAACCACAAATTACACCCAAACTCACGAGAGAAATAATGTAAGCCATGCAAATATTTCTCCCAGTCTGGGAATCGAACCTGGGACCTCTGCGTTGGTAGTCCGACGCGACATGGCAACCGTTCGGCCATGGAGGCAGTTGCATTTGTAGTGTAGTTTATAAACATAATTCAGGTTTTTCTATTCCAAATCGTGTACTAATATATGGCTCATTGTCCCTGCACCGGTACCGTATTTTATAGACCCTGTGTCTAAACACCACTTCGTTGTAATTTGTTCGGTGCCATCTTTTGTTATTGCGCTATGAGATGAGAAAGAAGGTTAGATTTGTTAACCTGAGCTTGAGGGGTTGCAAGAATAAATTGTATTATTTGAGTAGTTCCCAAACTTTTTGGCTTGGACAGCATCAACGCCAATTGCTTCCGAGGCCCGTACCGCTCCACTAGGACTCTTCAGTATGGACCACTTTAGGAAAATATGGTTTAGAGCGTTCTATTTAATAATAATAATAAAAAGATTTATTGGCTCAATAACGATACAAAAACAATGTACAAAAATCTTATATAAAGGTCTGAGGCAAAAGGCAATCCTCAGCTTTTTATTGGCTTAAGCCTTTGCTCAACGCTGGTTTTCAGCCATTCCCTCTTTCCCTGACATCTAGAGCGGGACATACAATAACAGGAGGAGGTATAGCAATTAAAAGAAAATCTTATATAAAATACTAAACAATATGAAATTTAAAAAAAAGGAAGGAAAGAAAGAAAAATGTGTCTCTCTGTGTGTGTATGTGTGTGAGGTGTGTTGTATATGTGCGTGTGGATGTATTTATCTGTTATGGGAAGTTGTGAGTGAATGAGTATGTCCATTTTAGTTTAGAAGAAGTTTTTTAAAGTGAGATCTTTCCAGCAAGCGTGATTCAAATACGCCGCAGCAATTTGTTTTTTTGTCATCACTTGTTTTCTTTGTTAAAGGAGGAGGAAGATCGTTCGAAATTATTTTTATTTTTGAACGATAGTAAAATGTTATGAATGATTAAAAGTCAGCGAACAAAAGTTGTCGTTTATGATGTTAGGAATATATTCCTGGGACGTTGTGAGTACTTTACAAATAACCCTGTACAATGGTTGCCGTCGTGGTCAAATTATTTGCCAATCCGTGAAAGGTACTCGCTGATTATCTGCCACATTACTATTATTTATTAATATACAAACGTATATTAACAACTATCTAATTTCTATATACTAATTTTTGTATTTGATGCGGAGGGTGAACTCACCAAGTGCAAAGTGTGTGGGATGAAGTTCGGACCCTATCAAACCACCACGTTTGGACCACTCGATGTCGGTGAGGATATTCAATGAGCTCCCGCCCATTATTAAAAACGAGGAAAAGTATTCACTGTTTCAAAATAAATTAAAATTACATCTTATTAATAAATGCTATTACAATTTAAATGAATACTTTGATGACAAATAATAATAATATAATAAATTTGAATAATAAATAAATTATATATTAATTATATACTATAAAGTTATGCTACTGTAATCTAATTAAATTCAAACTTTCAAGTGACGTAATTCTACTCATAATATGACGTATTATTTGATAAATAACAATTTTAATTAATAATTGAAACCTCGTCCTACCTCTGCTGTTATTGTTATCCCTAATAAAGGGCTCATATATGTAGCATTAATTTAAATTTAAGACATGTATACCATATGATTGCAATAAATATATTGAGTAAACCTAGGAAACCTATCAGGGCGCGATTATTTGCACAGGCTGGTTTCCATACATTTAATATTGTGTGGTTTCAATCTGTTTTGTTGGAGCCAAAATGTAGGGCCGCGAAGATTCTGTATACATGTTTGGTTAAGTAATATTTTGATATATCTGTCTGGATTTTATTAAGTGTTTTCTTGAGGTATTTGTTTTACTAATGGGACATGTTCAATAACGATGAAAGCCCCTAAGTAAATAAGGAGTAAAATAAACCTAGCATAATCCAAATACAGAACGGTCAAAACTACAACATAGCGACACTGAGTCAATTGAAACCAACTAATGCCTAGGCAGAGTGCGTCGCTCTGTAAATTTGTCACAGCTCATTACCTTCCTACCTAAGTTATCATAGTACTGGGGAAACCCGTAGTGAATGCTTTATTTAATTAATTATTCGAGCACTGTGGTACTAGTCCACAGTACCTACCTCTCAGGACATTATCTCTACAGTACCTAATAATGTAAATCTAGGTAGACAGGTGAAAATTTCATCTTTATTAATACAAAGATCGAACACTATTAGAAATATAGAAAAAAATAATGTCGTGTCAGGCGCCATGCATGCCAACTAGCTTCGTTTAACTAAGGTTAACGATTATTTTATGGGGAACGTTTTTACAATAAGATTCCGGAGTATATATTATGATTATCATTTGTTAAGTTTAAGACTTACATTAAAAGTATTTTAATTTTGAAAAGTCATATTACAAAATTGAAGCGTATTTGTTAGATAAAGATGTATGGAAAGACAACATGAGTCTTGATTCCACACAATTATGATTCAAAGTGTATTCCATAGCATTTAAGTTTATTTGAAAAGAGCAATCCCTAGAGTTTCTTGCTCGTTCTTCTCAGGGAGGTCAGCGTAGTGAACGAACGGTAGCTTATTCCAGAAATCTACTCAATGCTCAAGTCCTTGCCGTTAGGGTCGTATTTCCAGTGCTTGAAATCATACTCAAGTCCTGACTTGAACATTGAGTAGAGTTCTGGAATACGACCCTAATGTGTTCGCTCTTTGTATTAATAATTATGGCAAACTAGTGGAGTAATTTCACAATATAAATTAATATCATTAATATCGTGATATTCAATAAAAAACTTAATTACAATTTTATTTTAAATTATTATAGTTGAGTATAATCGCGTGACATATAATTAGGTAGAATTTTAAATGCTAAGTTGGCTTGTTACAAAACGGCTTACCATGCACGCAAACAAAATGGTGTCTTTGTATTCAAACACAGTAAATTAATTTCGACTTCGTACACAGTAAGTATTAAAAAATCATCTGTACATATTACAGACGCGCGCGTACGTTACACACGCACACGCATGTATACAGCAATAATACTTATTTATATTATATTACTAGTGTTAATGATTGTAATAATGGACACTTATTATTTTTTTTGCAAATCAATAACGTTGATTGGGGCGGCCTGTCTCCTGTTATATAATACAGTTTAGCTTAGTTTGCGTTCATAAGTATTCTTTTTTTAACTATTTCCAATTAAAAAATGATACTGGCCATTTTCGTGATGTGTTCGCTATTCTTTTTTTTTTTTTCAAAATTAATGACTCTGCTAATAAAATTTTTCGTCCTTCGAGACAGGCTTCGGCGTGTTTATGCCATACCGCCAGATCTTGGGTTGTAATTTTCTTTTTTCAATAATTTAATTTTTTTAAGCCAAGTCTTCAGTTTCAAATATATTTATAGGAAAATCCGACACTTTTAATTTCACTTTGCGTAGACAACACGTCGAAAGAAAAAAGCATAATATTAAAAATCAGCAACTACTTTTAAACAGTGAATCGTACTAACAAAAGAAATAAGTATATTTCTGTGATACTAAAAAATAAATAGCCATGATAGTTTTTAATACTTGGTAAATTAACTTTTCCGTCGCCTGTCGTATCTCTTTCTTGTATCAATAAATACTCTTTATTTTTTTTTTAATTTAGGCTCTTGTCTCTCGCATGGCTTTTAGATTAATTTTGAATTTTTATGGCAGTAGCACAGTCGGCCGGTTTAGGTACTCAGGTTCAAGAACTGGCGATCAATTCGTGCCGTATCAGGACCGCTTTTTTATGACACCAAGTGACGGGACTAGCAGGTCGTGCGCCTGGTGGTAGGCGACACGCATACAGTTAATGCGTGAAGTCGTTATCAACTTCATGTAGTCGTTACGACTTCACGCATAAACTGCAAACATGCAGTCAAGCTGGTAGCAGCCTTAGTGCTGATAGCGATAGGCCACAGAAATTCAACCGCCGCAAGTTGTTTACGATTGCTATTATTATTTCATTAGTATATTTAAAAAAGGAAAACATAACGACATCTTTTTTTAAATAGAATTCAAAAGTATCTAAATACACATTCCAAGTTAACAGTAACACACCGTGTTATGGCAATTTTTACTTTATTCCGTTTCCACTCAACATTGTAATGAGTTTCCTCTACTATTGCAAGTACATACGACCTTCGTCGTTGCCAAGTATAGATAATTAATAGCGATTTTTTGCTAATGAATGGGAGCATTACGCGTCTTGCGTCATGCAGCCATTCGCGTGGAGAAAAAGAAGTTTTTGTGCTGCCTAAAAACATTGTTCATTGATTGGAATTGTATGACTCATAGGTGTAGTTTTTGCTGTATTTTCTTAAAGTGGCCACAATGTTTTTGTTCAGAATTTCATAACAGGCTAAGACGTATAATTATGAATAATGTAAGGTTAAGTGGGGTTTACTTTATTTTGAGTCAAATGTTTTGAGTTCTAAGAAGAACAGACAAAATCTTATACGAATTTTGTAGTACACTAAACTTGCCTCTGTTTATCAGCTTTACATGTTTTAACAATCACTGTGCTAAATTCAATACTTACGATGTTTTTGCCAAAATCGTGCAAATTGTGCTAACGTGTCTCTTACCCTATCTTTTGGGGTAAAAGAAACGTTAGCACGTTCCTCTTTTAAATTTCTAGATTTCACAACTGTCAAATTAGCCTTTCGGATTTGGAACATCGCAGCGACATCTCTTTAAAATCGTTTAAACTAATTCGTTTGTTTTTTTTATCGACTGAGAGGCTATAGTGCTAAATTCGTTCGATCATGAGTTAATGCATCAATTGCCTGTTCCCCTGGTGTTCCTTTTACCCCTCCTGACTCTAATAATAATAATTATAATAATGTGCCAGACAAAGACACCAATTAGGTACCTGGTCTCGAAATAGGAAATTCCTTGTACTATAAGTGCCGATATGTCGTGTCGTGATGCGTCAGAACGGTATCGGTTTCATACACACAGCACAAGCCGTCACATGAGATTGCGACACACTAGTATAAATCCAACCATATTAAATATATGAAACCGATACATTTCTGACGCGTCACGACACGACACGTCAGAAATGTAAATCCGTATTTATACATACCGGTTAGTAGGTACCAGTGGCAAGGCGTCCATATAATTCGATTCCCACCGGCTTGCTTAAAATTTTCCACGTATTATCAATTATTATGAATATTCAAAAGTAATTTACCACATTCTGTACTCAACTTTATGGTAGAACAACTTAACCTGTAAAATGAAGTGTACTAGTGTCTTGTGTGCTAATACGTGTTGTGTTTAAATGTCGCCAAAGCAAAGCGTCACCTTTTTTAAGGTGCTTTTTTATTTTGCTCCGGCTTTACTTACGACTTTTCACTTAATACTGGTAGGTAAGTAGGTTAACAATGACAGTAACAACGTTTTGCATTATTATAATTATTGATTGTGTAGTGTACTTACATACTAAGTATAACAAAAAATGCTAGTTGTATTAGTTTACGTGTTATGTCGTGTAACACACGTGATTGTTTACTGCATAAATAAATAGGTCTACCCGCTATTCAATATTTCAAGGTTGAATGAAACAATAGACTAAAGGCAGGTTTTAAAGTGTACCTTTATCAAGTTGATATCATATTTCTGAGTGTTTACAAACACGAGTTCTAATGAAAGTTTGATTTTCTTTTTTATATAAATAAGAGATTGAATTGACAAAGCAAAAAAATCGCGTTTAAATTTCTCAATATACATCTACAGAGCACATGTTTTAACATCAATACTAATAAAATAAAAATTTCATGTAGTCGAAATTTTTCCGGAAAAATTCCGACTATTTGAAAATAGAAAAAAATTTGAAAAATTTGTAAAATTCGACAAATATAATTTCGAAGGCTCTTGTATTATGTTCTACGTTTAGAAATATCTTTTGAAGTTTTATTTAGCGTGAATTATAAAATAAACTTGTATAGCTGAAAGCCACAAACAAAAACGTGATTTAAAATGATTTCGCAACAGCGAAAAAAAACCCTTATAATGGCTCCATCGTTTTCGTTCAATAACTTCAACTTTTGAAAGGTGTCAACGTCAAATGTGGAAAATTAAAGGAGAAACATTGGAAACTTTTTCTGAAAACTATGTTTTTTCAAAATGGAAATTTTTCCATGATCCAACACTAAACATCAACAATCATCGTTTAGTTTGTACAAAGAGAGTTTTCGATGTAAGTGCAACTGAAAAGTTTTTAATAACAACAGCTGTATATAAATTCACACAAAACGTAACTAAAATATGTCGAAATCGACTCAATAACAAAACACGCAGCTGTTAATATCAATTATTAATATGGTTAAAAATGGTTTAAAAATGAATCAAATTCCAATACCTATATCTTTATTTCATTAGTAAGCAAATTACACTTGAAATAGTCACATTGATTTAACACTGCTACTCATTCGTAGGACAGATTCCACCGAGAACACTAAATTAATACTAGGATATCGATCATTGTAAATAGACATTTATATAGATTTTTTTAACTGACTTTAAAAAAAAATAGAAGGTTCTCTATTCGACTGTATTTTTTTGTATGTACTCGTATGTTACGCGTTAACTGTTTAAACGGATTTTGATGATTCTTTTTTTGTTGGAAAAAGGGTATATCAGTATTGGTCCCATTTAAATGTAAAGAAAATATTCCACCTTTAAGGGTGCCAAATTAGGAATGAATCCTGTTTCGCGCACTATCCTGTAACCGATTCCAATAAAACTTGGCAAATAGATGTACTTCCACGAACTTTTTAGGGTCGGTTTTTTTAGTACTTTTTACTGAGGTTATTTATTATTTAAAAAGTTTACTTTAATACGCAAGAGCTAAACGGGCCACTGCCAAAGATTTTTGTCATTCAACGACACAAGCTGTGAACCTTTAGTGTAAAGTTTTTGTTTGACTATAGTTTTAAACTTGGTAAATGGCAAATTTTGAATATCAACCGGAATCTTGTTATGAGAAGCGTATACATTGCCTCTTTGATTTTGTTCCATTATGAACACGACTGTCAAAAACAGTCTGCTTATATTTTTATTTCGAAAAGACCATGTAGAAACTCAACTACCTTAATGTACATTTACACAACACATAGCTAAAGTATGACTAATCTCGCGCAATAGCAAGAAACAGCTGATTTAATATCAATAATTACGCCGCTCAATAAACAATTGTATTGCGTTCTTACTATGATTATCATTACCTTAAGACTCACTTAGAATTACTTTATGGAAATGACTGTGACTCAATGGGGCATTTATAATCGCCATCTTCACTAGTACGCAGTAGTTGATAGTGAATAGATACGCAAAACAGTGCTTTGAAAAACCAATGCAATATCACATAACTACCCCGTAAACATAATATTACATCTGTGTGATACCATCACTCATATCATACAGATAAAAAATGAGATGTGTTGTTATAAGCTTTATCCCTTCATTCCGTACTGACTTTGGTAGTTTGTAATATTAGTTAGCTAGAATTATTAATACATAAATCGAATATAAAGAAGAATTCCTTCGATAGGACTCGAACCAGCGACCTCGCCGTGCCGTGGCTGAGAGAGGCGATGTTATAATAATTATAGCAAACTAGTGGAGTAATTAAACGAAAATCATGGTTGTAAAACATCTTGGTATTCAGTAAATTTAACATTACAATATTAGTAATATTACCATCACTCATCACGTTGCATTGATGTAAAAGTAATATTACAGTGTGATATCACCAAACTTACACGGAATGAAAATGAGACGTGTTTCAATAAGCATCAACCTATGCTTGTTTTGTTGCTTAATAATAATAATAACTACGTATGAGATGTTGCCTCATCTCATTGAATTGTTTTGTCCGCAAACGTGTTAGTTTTATTTGTGAAAAAGTTCGTCTAGGGAAGTACTGCCGCCTCGCCTATTTCTGCCGCCAGGAAGTAATATAAGCATTCCTGGGTTCCGGTTTGGAAGGGTGAGCTGGTAAAATTACAGGCACACGA
Organism: Hyposmocoma kahamanoa; assembly: GCF_003589595.1. Taxonomy (NCBI): domain Eukaryota; kingdom Metazoa; phylum Arthropoda; class Insecta; order Lepidoptera; family Cosmopterigidae; genus Hyposmocoma; species Hyposmocoma kahamanoa. Next base: position 20,508,684 of record NW_020654466.1, read on the forward strand.
GATTTGTCAACTTATGTCTCTTAGTGACGGGTGCAGTGGCAGTGCCCCTAAGATCTTTGCTATTTAAAGCTCTGAGTGGCACTGCAACTATTATGGATGAGCGTGTCGCTTACCATCAGGCGCACGACTTGTTCGTCACTTGATATTATAAAAAAGGGTTGATTCTTGTCAGCCTAGCTAGCAGTTGTTGAGGCGGTTGGATTTATGTAGCATGTCGCATCCAGCACAAATCCAGAAGGCGGTTCTGCTGTATACAGCACGTATTGTTCACCGGTTCTTGAACCTTTGTCCCTGACCCCAGCCGACCTTGCGAGAGTCTATAATAGATAGATAAATAATAACTATTAATAATAACAACTATTTGATAATATTGTACACTCACACATCCCCATGTTTGCCGAAATCACACTCTTATTGAAAAATAGTTATTAAAAAATTGTCTCTTTCCACAATTGTTTTCATATTTCTGGCATCCAAAATGAACGAGATAGGTAAATATCCTGTTTGACAATGTGTGCATAATAATGTGAATTTATGAGCGCTTACCGAGCGTTCAAACTGTACACAACGCACTTTGGTGTACGATTAGCTGTGTCCACACATTACCAACAAACAAATGCCACGGATTTTATAGCTCGATGTACAGTTGTGTACGCAATATTGATTAGATTGTTAATTCGTTGATTCATTTGAACTTAGCATAAGAATAAAAAAAAGAATGATCAATCTTCTTTTGATTTCGATCAAACTTTCTTTAAGTGGCCATTATTACTTGTGATATCATAACTCAACCTTTTTAGTGTTCCTCTTAATAGTAGGGGTTAAAGTATGAAATTGCCGATTTGTACTGAAAATCTAAATTGTTTATTTTTTAAATTTTTAACAAATTTATTTAATCAAAATAGTTGCCATTATTATCTATACATTGCTGCCATCTAATGGGAAGGTTATTAATGCCTTTGCGATAGAACTCCGACGATCTAGACTGCACAAACTGTGTGAAAGCATTTTGTACTGCCTCCTGGGAAGAAAACTTCTTGTCACGTAGATAATTGTCCAAATCACGAAAAAAATGGTAGTCCGTTGGAGCAAGGTCTGGTGAATACGGAGGATGACGAATGGTTTCTAACTGCAGTTCCTGAAGGGTCAAAATGGTTTCTCGTGCTGTGTGAGGTCTCGCGTTGTCGTGGAGCAATAATGGTGAAGATCGATTCATGAGTCGGGGCTGTTTTACTGCTAGTTTTGTCAACATGGTTCGGAGTTCGGCACAATAGACATCTGCCGTTATTGCTTGACCAGATCGGAGAAAACTATAGTGAATAACACCATGCTGAGACCACCAAACAGTTACCATTACCTTTTTATTGGTAAGTTTTGCTTTAGGACACTGTTGTGGCATTTGACCTGGGGTCAGCCATTGCATTTTTCTTTTCCGGTTATCATAAAGAATCCACTTTTCATCACATGTTACAATTCGATCCAATATTCCTTCATTTCTGTACCGGTTCAACAAGGCAACACAAGTTTCAACACGCGTTTCTTTCTGCAGATCAGTCAAATCATGAGGCACCCATTTTTCGTATTTTTTTATTTTATTGATTTGACGCAAGTGAGTCAATATTGTGGGTAAGGTAACGTTAAACCATGCCGCTAATTCCTGGGTAGTTTGACTAGGATCGGCTTCCGCCATCTCTCTTAATTCATCGTTATTCACCTGTGTGGGCGGTCTTCCTCGTGGCTCGTTTTTTAAGTCGAAATTTCCATCACGAAAGCATTTAAACCAAAATCGCACGGTGCGTTCATTAGTAGACCCCTCTCCAAACGCAGCATTGATATGCGGGCTGTTTCTGCCGCGTTAGTTCCGCGTCGGAACTCGTATTCAAAAATCACTCGAATTTTCGCAGTATCCATCTTTCTTGTCTAAATTGAATAACAAAAACAATTGAAAGTCGATATTCAAATGCTTCAAATTAAAAAAAAATCACAGAAACCATTTGAAAAAAGTTTCATTCGAAAACCTCAAACCATGAAGAATCTATGAAAATTCAAAGAACCTATTGCAATAAAAAGGCAATTTCATACTTTAACCCCTAATATGTCCACGAGTGTAGTCCACGTTGTTCTATGGTTCACGTTAATAAATCTGTAATTAGTGTGAAATTAGTGACGGGACGAACAGTCATACAAGTCGTGCGCCTGGTGTTAAACGACATGCCTGTCCATAAAACAGTTGCAGTGTCACTCACAGTTTTTAATCACAAAGATCTGAGGAACATTGTCACTTTGCCAGTTTCCCTGAAACGTAAGTTGACAAGTCCCATTTGCCTGTAACTTCACCAGCACCCTTACCCTTCAACACCGGAACGCAGTAATGCTTAGATTACTGCTTGGTGTCAGCACTTCTCTGGACGAACTCTTCGACTCGAAGCTCTACTGCTACTGTACTCTGTATTAATTTCTTTTTTTATTTCTGGAAAACCTCAATACCAGACGAGGTTCTCACAATTTTTTAAAGGCAACCTTAAGGTCCCCAGTCCGCATTAGATCATGGCCCATTGTAGGCCTATATAGCTTCTCCGTACGTGACTGGCAGTGACACTTGTATGGATGGATATTTCAGCAAACAATTTTATATCGAATACATTCTTACTTACTTCGCTAACTCACAAACCCGAGTGGGTCTTGGTTTCTGACGCCAAAGTGAACCATTTCTTTCGGTCATGTGCCAGGTCCATTTAGCTCCTTCAGAATTTTGGCGACTCCATCTGTCAAGCGATATCTCGGCCCACTTTGCCATGACCCATAGATTGCCCCAAATACGCTCTTCTGACAGCTCGATCCTCTCCAATTGTTTCCACATGCCCTAGCCAGCGAAGTCGGGCGAATATATTCTGCACAGTAAAATTATGCCCAAGCTATCTACGTCATTACCTGATTAGTGATTACCCATGCATCCTGGCGTACCGTTGATCATTAGATCCATAAACAAGCGTGTCTCCTGCGCACGCGCAGAGCCAATCACGCGACACAGTTGGCTTCACGCCACTATTGTTAATGTTTATTCTTCCGTGGTCTAGCTGTAGTTAATAAATAAATTCAATTAATTTGTACAAAGTCTAAAGCTATAAATTTTCTGTTTTGTCTTAGTAAGCGACTAAGGACATAAATCCAAAAGAAATGCCGTGCGAGGCGAGACTAGGATTGAAATTTGTAGGGCAAAATTTCAATTCTCTCCCAGCGCATTATCAGAGGAAATGGTCAAATTAAAAATTGACAAGTCCCATATGCCTGTAATTTCACCAAAACTTACTTTGTTTGGCAAATTGTACAGCGCCCAAATTGTAACAAGAAGTAACATTTTATATGTGTACAAATATATTACGCACTCTCTAGCGACAACTGTCATTGTAAAGTCATGGTTGATATCTAGATTGCTTTACAGCTATATCAAATTACAGTTGATAAAGCTGGTGGTAGAGTGTTTGTGGAATGTAATTTGAATAGTTATAAATAAATAGCTTTTTTTACTTTCTTCGTACATATTATGGTTTTAACTTTGATTCATGTAGCAGATAAAGACTTAATATTAGTTTAGCAACAAAAACAAGGCTGAATTTACGCGTGCGTAATTATCGATCGTAATGAGCTTTAAAATATTTTCGCCTGTACAAGACACCAATCCGTGATAGACTAATGGGTTTGACTTACCACCTTTCAAGCAGAGGCAGTGGGTACGAATCCGGGCGCGCATCTCTGAGTTTCTCACAATTTTTTTGCGCGAATTAATTTGATATTTCGATGAAGGAAAATATCGTTATGAAACCAGCACGTCAAAGATGGTTCACAACCCAGTTTAGTAGCAGTAGACGTCCTTGTAAAAGAGTTCGTCCATGGAAGTGCCACCTTACATATTTCTGCCGCCAAGCAGTAATGTCACCATTATCTGCGTTCCAGTTTTAAAGGGTAAGGGTGCCTGTGAAATTACAGGCACGTGGGACTTGTTGTGGACAATTTATGTCTCATGGTGACGGACGCAGTGATAGTGCCCCTCAAATCTTTGCGTTTTAAAGCTCTGAGCGACACTGTTACTCTCCTGGACAGGCGTGTAGCTTACCGTCAGGCGCACGACACGAAAAAAAACCTCGGAAAACGTGTGAAGGCCCCAACCCGCATTGGGTCAGCATGGCGGACTATGGCTTAAACCCTCGCCTGAGAGGAGATCCTTGGCCAGCAGTGGGACGTGTAAATAGGTTGATGATGATGATGATGTACATGACGCATGTAACGGGTTAAGCTAGATTTACTTTTGGATGTATATTTATATCGAACAAAACTTATGTCGACATAATAAAGTAGGTTAATAAAAAAATAACATAGCAAGTGTTTTTATACCAAGCATTTTAACGACATTAAAAAGTCATTATAAGTAGATGGCCTTGTGATTTAAATAGTTGTTGTAATTTATTATGCACTCGTCTGTATATTGTATAACACACTCCTCATGGAAGAATGGCAATAGTGGAGTTAACTCTAAAACGTTGATTGCTCAATTAGATATAGAAAAATATAACCCACATCCTCTCCAATTCTTGTAACTCGATCGACTAATATTGTAGATAGAGTTACCATAATTGGAGAGGAAGTGGGCTATATTTTTCTGTATCTAATGAAGCAATAAACATTTTTGTGGTAACTCCACTTATGCCATTTTTCCATCAGGAGTGCGATGTGTAGACCAATGTGGCTGCGGTGATATAACACTGTTCATGCTGCACTTGCTGGTGTACCTCTCGTGGCCCAACACTTGTACGAGGGAAGAACTCAACGCGGCCACAAAATAGCGCAATCAAAGTGGCAACATACTACTCAAAGGCAATGTAGTTTCTAAATTAATATTAGCATCAATACGACAAGAATATTTTATTTTTATGACTACTAAGTGACGGAACAAACAAGTCGTGCGCCTGATGGTAAGCGACACGCCTACCCACAACAGTTTCAGTGCCACCAAAAACTTTAAACAAAAAATTGGTGTGTTGCGCTATTATCCGTTAATTTTCAAATGATAGTAATTTTTCTAAATAAACATTGACTTACATAATGGAAAAACATTGGAAAAAATATACAAAATGTCAAATTTATTTGTTTGTTTTTGAAACATTGACTCTTACGACATTGAAATTTGTCTATGACACAGCAACAGTGCAGAGGAGTGTGAGACAGGTGCGGTTTATTATGCACGTTTAAATTGTAACTTTTGTAATGAATATAACGACTGTCCTAAAAAGGCTTTACAAAACCTGTAAAAAAATGTATAACTCACAAAGTTCAGTACGTTCATTGAAAGTTTTAGTGGGCACGTACTTGCGTACCAGTCTGCCGTAATTAACCGTTTCAGTTAGTAAGTTTTAATCTAAATAACACTTTTATAAGGTTCACTTTTAAATGTTCAGATATTTTTGCACATTTTTTTATATTTTGAAAGTACGGGTAACAAGTACAGGAAAATTATTTGTTGCCTTTAAAAAAATTACTAACTATATTCGTAATCACTATAAAAAGAAAAAGACCAATCACATTTTCTCCGAAACAACCGAGTTTAGAGTCACACTTCCTCCGAACAATGTCGGTCGATATCGTGATCACGATAAATTGTTAAAATGTTCGACAAAAACACGCCGTGATGCTGGCTGGACAGGGGTTGTAAGTGACATAATTTTAAAGAAAGTTTTTTTGATAGAGAACATCGTTTCTCTCCATCGAAGAAGGTTCACAACCCTCGGAAAAACATGTGAAGTCTTTCCGAGTCAGCGTGAAGGAATAGTTCTCCTCTCCTAGGCCATAGGGCCCTAAACCCTCGCCTGAGAGACCCGTGCCCACCAGTAAGACATATAAATGATTTGATGATGATCGTATCTACATACGCCGTGGAGGGCTTTTTCCCACATCTCTCCACGTGTGCATTACACGAACGATAAATTTTTCGACTGCCTATCGGCCACTATTATGTCATCCGAAACCCATTCAACTTGAGCTTGATAAATTTCACACTTGGGTTCAACGACCTCCAAGCATGATTCACTATAACTTATCGAAACATTTCGGTGGGTGGTCCTTCTATAAACAGTCTTCAAGTGTGTAAACATGCTGGCTACGTGTAATGGAATGACAAGACTTGCGTGTACTATGCTTTTGTACTTTTCCTCTGAGTTTTCCAGCAAGATAACCTCTAAACGCAATTTAATTAAATGTAGGTAAATATCTAGTTCTTAGGTTTTCGCGATTGTTACACATAGGAAATGAAACTGCTGTCAGCCATGGCCCGAAACGTTGGTTTGTTTGAAAAAACAAATATTTAGATCCGAAAACATACTTTCATTTCCTTTGTAGGTAAATAGTTACTAACTTTATTGACTTACCACTGCATCGAACAATCCATTTTACAAATGTATCGTTGCATACATCTACTAAACATGCCTGAAGTATTTTCGTGTTCTTCACTTCCTTGACCTTCTTCTTTATTATGAATTTGCAATTGTCCCTCAATTTTCTTAAACTTGATAATATTTATTCTTAATTCTTGAGCTATTTCGTCATTTTTGACCGACTTCAAAAAAAAGGAAGAGGTTTGATTACGCCGACATTTGAGAACCGATTTCTATGATTCTTTTTGTCCGTTAAAAAAGAGGTACAGACGACAACACATTGACGGATCTGGTTGTTGCACTGGAGGTGATAGTCGAACAAAATTGTCTAGTGTAGCTTGACGTGCTGTTTGATTTGAAAAAAATATTCCACCTAAAAAAGAATGAGTTCTTGGCATACACTATGTAATGTTTTGACGTAGTGAAAGGGTTTGCCAATTTAAGGTACAGCCGATAATTGTCCAGGGTGCGCCAGATGTACGAGAAACGAACGGCACAACGTGCGGGGAAGGCTCCTCTCGTGCACGCCATCTGCTCCTTTTGCATGTATGGGGTAGAATGAAATGTACGTGCATTTTCTCCCACAAAAATATATTTTCATTAGTTTTTCTTATCAGTGTTGCAATTAATGAAATAGACGTCTCGTTCCACATATATTTATTGTATAATAAGGCAGAAGAAAAAGGTAAAAGGCAAAAGTAGGCCCAAAAGGGCCGTATTTTCTACAAATATTAGTTAGTTTTCTTTATTTTGGTGATATTGGATAGGTTACATGATTTTAATTGAAAAAGTGGTAAAAAAGATCAGAATTGCTGTTGAAGACGAGCAGGAGCGCTCGGTTCGAACATTAGGTAGAGAGTGACGACGGAACGAAACAAAAGAATTAAAGAACGATTCAAAATTCAAAAATGACCAGGGAGCAGTGATAAAAAGGTGGGATGACGATGGAGCCTCCTCCTCGCATCGTCACGTCCCTATACAGATCATGTTTTGCTCCTTATTTTCTGATGCGTACGGGTACTGCATGGAATGCACTACCGCTATGTTTTTCCAGAAAAGTACAATTTAGGGTTATTAAGGTTAGGGTGAATAGGTATTATTTAGACAAACGTGGATAATCGTAGGTCACATCATCGCTTTAACATCAGGTGAGATGTTGACAAGCATGTGTCTATTATTTATGAAAATATACATTTTATAACAATGGAAAATTTCCTTTATTATGAATATATTGCCAGCAAATACCTTTAAGCACATTTTAACACAATGCAGTACTAATATTAAAATATCAAAACATTATTCAGGTGTAGGTAACTTTTCGATATCACTCTGTGATCGTCATGTTTCTTTCACTGACGGAACCAGCAAGTACAACACGTAGTTTAGCTTGAAAGCTTGAGAGCAGAGCTTTCGTATCGTAAATCATTTCACCAGCACACTTCAAAACCGAAACACAGTAACGCTAATATAGCTTGCCGGTAGAAATTGTAAGGCCGTACTTTCCTGGACAAACTCTTTCATAATTTACTAGTAAATAGCAGTAGAGCTAATTATGAAAGAGTTCCTCACTGGCCGGCTTAAGTTTCAGGGTGACGGGCATAGTGGCAGTGCTCCTCAGATCTTTGCGATTTAAAGCTCTGAGTGGCCCGCAACTGTTATGGACAGGCGTGTTACTTAACACTAGGCGCACGACTTGTTCGTCCTGTCACTTGATATAATAAAAAAAATCTAATTACATCACAGTTTCAAAATTGAGCGTCATCAAAAATTCATAGTTACCAAATAAAATGCAAACTATTAAAGACCACACTTCTTTTTATATAGGATTTAAAAAGCCATGATTTTTGTTTAAAATAATGAACCACTTATATTAAACATTTATCTCTACATCTACTATATTATTTGAATACTTTTCAAACTACGATACGCCTAATTCGGTTATGTGGCCAGTTTTGACTGTCCTTTTAAAGATAATCATAGATGCTGGCGTATAGCAAAACCGTTAGAACCGTTATAACAATTTATTTTACGATCGTAAACAGATTAAAAGTGAATAATTTTTTAATGTTATTGCCAGCCCGAATAGCAGTACATATTTACCTAAACTTTATATTATATACATAGCGTGTATAAAAGGCAAAAAATCAAAGAAAAAAAAACTACATTTTTATTTACAATTACAAAACTTTTCTACTAAATACACAGCTTTTTCTGATCGTGTCGATACTTCTTTATTTTAGAACTATATTGACCCTGAATAGTACGTTGCTACTTTGACTGCGCTGTCCGTGGCCGCGTAGACATCTTCCCTCGTACAGGTATTAGGACACAAGGGGCACAACGGCAAGTGCTGCATGGACTGCGTTGGGGCACTAGTAGTAGGTGTGACTAGTATCCTTGAAATCCCATTTACACATCGTGTCTCTGCAGCGTCCGACCTGAGTGCGAAGGCAATTTAAGGATTTCCACACGGGCCACCGCAGGTCGCAACCTGGTGGTAGTTGCTCTTGAGGTACGATGAAACCAGGTGGTGGGGGATTTTTCCGTTTCCATAATACACACCTAGTGACAGTTGGATGGTCACTCGTAGCCTTTGTGGTGCGCAGGAAACTTTTACGGCTTTTGAGGCGAGCTCGGGGAATTTAGTGACCATATAAAGTGTGTCGACTGTCACTCTCTTGTCTGTACTTCTCCGCAGAGCATACTATAGCCCAATATAATAATATAAATATAATAATACACACCAAAAATATAGAACAAAATACAATATAATTATCAATGCAAAGATGGTTCGAATCCAGCCGGATCTTTGTATTAATAATTATAACAAACTAGTGGAGTAATTTCACAAACAGTAATTTGATATCGTAGTAGTAAGTCGCTCATCTTCAACTCTCCAAATTAAGATGCCATTGCATACCTCAGTCTATTCGTTTGTGGGACGCTTTACCTTTATTTATTCAACAAGCTAAATCATTGAATATATTCAAAAATATGGTAAAAGAACACTACCTAACTTTAGTGTGACTTAAACTGTTTAGGTATTTTTATGTTTTGAAATTATTTTTTAGAAATTTTATATTTATAGGTGTAAGAATATATAGTAGTTTACGACATTCATAAATATGTATTGGTTTTATTATTTTTTTATAAATATGTGTATATTTGCATTTAGTTATCAATTTTTATCTGTTGATTAGTAATTCTTCATACACCGCCGTCTTTTTCCTGTGAATTATATAATTACTTCTGTAGTATAGATAGACTATATTTATAGTCTAACTGCAACATGTGATGCGTATTGCTTGGTTAGCATTTAAGTTTACATTTTATTTTATATTGTATTATTTACTTACTTATATTCCGGAGACCGAACAATAAACATGTCTATTTAAATCAACGTATTTCACTCTACTATCTACGTCCATCCTTTTTAATAATATGAGATGGCGACCCATACCAGCGAACTTATCTTTTGTGAAGTACAGTAAATTTGAACTACATAACAATGAAGATTTCAAGACAGAAAATTTAATATCAAGAAAGAAAAAAGAAGAAAAACTATAGAAGAAAACTAATTGAAGCAAAATTATATTGAAGAATAGATTATAGAAGAAAATAATAGAAGACAAATTATAGAAGAAAAATCATGAAAGAAAAATTATAGAAGAAACATTACAGAAGATTAAAATGGAAAAAAAGAAGAGTTAACGTTATAGAAGACTGCAAGAAAGAAGAAAGAAGCGTACGCGCGGTGTCCAGGGTAATCCCGGCCCACGGAGTCCAGGGTATAGCCCG
>NW_020654466.1:20518916-20540097 GCF_003589595.1 Hyposmocoma kahamanoa
GTCCAGGGTAATCCCGGCCCACGGAGTCCAGGGTATAGCCCGGCCCACCCATCAGTGATGCGGCATGCAGCACTACGACGAAGCGCATCGTGTCATCAACCACGGAGTCGGCAAGGACCACGTCGAGCGTCTTCATGAGTCATCGTGTCCTACTTTCGTGCGGTACAACATACGTCCGGAGTGAATTATGTTATAATGTAAGTTAGAATATTCTTTTATTATTTTGTAGGTATACAGTAGGTATACAAAGTCGAGTTTAATTTTAGTATGTCTGAGCAATTAAAGGAGATTCATATTAAGTTGGATTATTTAAGAGAATATTTGTGTAAAATCGGTCCAGAGAGACGTAAAAAAGATATTGCTTATAAGAAATTAGAAGAAGCTACTAGCTATTACGAACGTTTGGAAGATATTGTGTCTCAGTTAAATAAAGATTTCGACGAACAAAAGCCAACCTCAGAAACTTTTCAATATTTTCAACATTTAATTAGCGAAATTAAGAGTAATTATAAGAAAATTAAATTATTATTAGCTCACGTAGATTCAGGGACTCAAACAACAATGGCGAGTTCATTTGATATAAAAACCGCTATTTCCCTGTTACCTGTGATGAACGGTCAGGAGCTCGTTACTAAACAATTAATTGATAGCATTTTATTATACAGTTCTTTAATAAATGATAGTACACAGACTCAATTGATCGAATTTGTATTAAAAACTCGACTATCACCTAGTGCTAAATTAAGGTTAAAAAGCACGTACTCTACTGTGAAAGATTTAGTACAGGACATTAGAAAGTTTTTGTTGCCTAAAAAATCAACAGAAGCTTTACAAACACAGCTTTTCAGAGCAAAACAGGGACGTAGATCTATAGAGGCATTTGGGACGGAGCTAGAGGAGTTGTTTGTAAATTTGACATTAGCTCAGTCCGATGAGGATAGCGCTAAATTTAACATATTGTGTCCTCTTAACGAGAAAACTGCGATCAAACGATTCGCAGATGGGCTCTCCGACCCAAGGTTGAGCACCATTGTAGCTTCACGGCAGCTCACATCGCTTCCCGAAGCTATTAGGGTAGCTGTTGATGAAAGTATAATGTCGTCACAGCAGGCAGAGCAGGTTATGCAGTTTAGGCCGATCGCCTATAATCGCGGATTTTCACAAGGTTCTTACAAACGCAGTTCTTTTGGCCGAACAAATACTTCCAGTTACCATAACGGTTACAAGAATTCAAGATATAAAAATAATGCAAATAATTATAATAGAAATTATGGAAATCATGGTAACGAAGGTCAAAGAAGTACCTTTGTAAATTCCAGGCATAGAAGTAAAGACACACGTGACTCGCGTCAGCAGTCACGCGGTGGCCGCGCTCACTTTTCAGGAGTTCAGCATAACGTGCATGAGATAGTGACTCAGGAAGGTTTGCGAAATACTGAGAATAGCAAATTTTTTCGTGCCTAAACAGTGCACTCATAATATTTTTAGTTATAATAATTTCTTTACAGTAATGTCATATTTAGGAAATAATGAGAAATTGAACTTGTTAATTGATAGTGGAGCCAGCTTATGCGTAATAAAATATGAACGACTAGCACATAATATTGAGTTACTTAAGTTGATTAGGAAAGATAGTATTTTAATTAAGGGGATAAGTGGTAATTTAGAATCAGAAGGTTATATTTACTTAGATATAAAACTTGAAGGGGTAATTTTTAAACAAAAGTTCTATGTTTTCAAGAACTTAGCTTGCGCCGCAGACGGGATACTCGGCCAAGATTTTTTCCAAAAGTATAACGCAGTGTTGAGTTACAAAGATGGTACCTTGAGTTTGGAAAACCAGGACCACTACGTAACTGTTCAGTTTGATAAAAATCAAATAATAATTCCTCCACGATGTGAAGTAATTCGACACGTACCTACGGCACACATCAGTGAATGCGTTGTCCTAGCAAAACAAGTACATAAAGGTGTGTACACAGCGGGAGTAATTGTGAAACCAAAGTATGGACTTATTCCAATTCGCATGCTCAATACGACTGACAAACCAGTCAGAGTAGATATTAAAGATGTAGATATTCATAGTTTAAACTATTATAATGTATACCAATTTGATGATGAGAAGATATCGCCAGACAGAATCAGACAACTTTTTAATTTACTTGACTTGCCTTCTTATTTAAATGAAGAGGAGCAGATAAGTATAGAAAACGTGTGCGCTAAATACGCCGACGTTTTTCATTTACCAGGCGATACATTGTCTACTACCAACTTATACGAACATTCCATAAAATTAAAAGACAATACTTCACCAGTGTATACCAAGCCTTATAGGCTACCTAAGGCACTTAAAGGTGAAATACAGAAACAAGTAGACGATATGCTAAAGAATGATATTATTGAGGAAACCACATCAGAGTGGTCAAGTCCAGTTTTGTTAGTTCCCAAAAAGACAGATAGATCAGGAGAGAAAAAATGGAGATTAGTTGTGGATTATCGTCACTTAAACAACGTAATACAGGACGATAAATTCCCTTTACCGAATATAACTGACATTCTAGATTCTTTGGCAAATAATGTATATTTTTCTAAATTAGATTTATCACAAGGTTATTATCAGTTGTCCTTAGAAAAACAATCTAGGAAATATACAGCTTTTACAACTGACAAACAATATCAAATGAAGAGATGCCCGATGGGATTAAAAACATCTCCTAGTTCTTTCACACGACTGATGACTATAGCCATGACGGGTTTGAACTATCAGGCATGTCTAATTTATTTAGATGACTGTATTGTAGTTGGTAATAGTCTTGAAACCCATAACAAAAATTTAGTTAAAGTACTGGAAAGATTTAGACAAGTTAACTTGAAATTAAACCCATTAAAGTGTGAATTTTTGCAAAAAGAAATTATTTATTTAGGCCACAAAATAACTTCAGATGGAATTTTTCCCGACCCATCGAAAATAGATGTTTTACAGAAATATCCTGTTCCAACATGTGTAGATGATATTAAACGATTTGTAGCGTTTGCTAACTATTACAGGAGATTTATACCTAATTTCGCAGAAATAGCACATCCACTTAATGCATTATGTAAGAAAAATGTCTCTTTTAACTGGTCAACTGAATGTGAAAAGGCTTTCCAAAAACTTAAAGAAATCCTACTTAGTCCTACCATCTTAGATTATCCAGACTTTTCAGAAGGTAATACGTTTGTTTTACAAACAGACGCATCAAAGCTAGGTTTAGGCGCCGTTTTGTCTAATAGTAACGGCAAGGTAGTAGCGTACGCAAGTCGTAATCTAAGACCAGCTGAAACACGATACCCAGTCATCGAACTCGAACTACTGGCTATTGTGTGGGCTGTGCGTCATTTTAGGCCCTATTTGTATGGCAAGAAGTTTCAAATAAAAACTGACCACAGGCCTTTGATTTATTTATTTAATATGACCGATCCATCAAGCCGTTTAACAAAGTTTAGACTCTATTTGGAAGAGTATGATTTTGATATCAGTTATGTTCCGGGACGGCACAACGCAGCTGCAGATGCATTGAGTCGCATACCGATGAACTCTAAGGAATTGAAAGATATGCATGAGCATGTTGTATCGGTCATGACAAGAGCTCAAGCTCGAAAAATTAAGAATGACAATATTATTGACTTGACACGTGAGAATCACACCGCTTCTAGGCCTGATCAACCTAAAGTAGTGGAAATTCTCAAACGACCAACTGACAGCGTAGAACTAGTATTAAGCGCAAATAAGACAGCAATGAAGCAGATAGTGAATTTACAGAACTTGTATAGTAAAAATAGTTCTTTTGTGTTTGTGCCCGATAAATCGGCTATTTATGTAATGTCTCGATCGTTATCTACCGTAAGTGTGTTAGCGAGAGAATTACAAGATTTTTGTAAAGAAATAAAATTAAACGAGCTCGTTATTATAAAAAGAAAGCGCGATAAAGATTTTATAAATATATTATTAAAGGAAATTAATAAGCTAAGTGATTTTCCTAAGGTATTAGTATTGAATGACGTAGTAACAGTAACTGAAAAAGATACTAAAATTGTAATATTGAATGACTTTCATCTATTACCCACCAGTGGCCACGCGGGGGTAAATAGGATGCTGAATAATATTAAGAAATATTACTACTGGCCAGGAATTACTAATGACGTCACAGAATTCGTAAGAAAATGTAAGAGTTGTCAAATTCAGAAACACTCGAACAGGCATACTAGGGAACCGATGGTTATTACAACTACTCCTAGTACAGCGTTTGAAAGGGTTAGTTTAGATTTAATGGGACCGTTAGATATTGATAATTATAATAGTAAATATATTTTAACTTTGCAATGTAACTTAACCAAATATGTAGAAGCGTATCCGCTAGAAAAAAAGGATACTGTGTCAGTTGCTAGTTTATTTGTAAATAATTTTATATTGAGATATGGTATCCCAAAAGAAATAATTACGGACCAAGGCACAGAGTTCATGTCGTCAGTTATGGTTGAAGTATGTGAATTGCTAAAAATTAACAAACTTCACTCGACCGCGTATCACCACGAAACTATAGGTTCGTTAGAGAATACACATAAAAGTTTAGGAGCGTTTCTTAGGATACAGTGTAGTAATAATTCGACTGACTGGAGCACTTGGCTACCATTTTGGTGTTTTTCATATAATACAACCGTGCATACCGAGACACAATACACTCCATACGAACTAGTGTTTGGAAAACTTTGTAATCTGCCAAATAATTTGTTGTGTTCTGATGTAGAACCTTTATATAATCCTGATGCTTATCCTTTACAACTAAGATACAGGTTACAACGAGCACAGGCCGACGCTAGAAATAATTTATTAGATGGGAAAAGTTTAAGAAAGATAAATTACGATAAACATATAAATACTGTAAAATATAAGAAAGATGATTTAATTTTGTTGAAAAACCAAGTAGGAAGTAAACTAGATAACATTTATTTAGGACCATATATCGTTATTGAAGATTTATCACCAAATGTAAAAATTTTGAAAGATGGCAAAGAATATATAACACATAAGAATAATACTAAATTGTTTGTAAATTAATTAGTAAACTTTTGTTGGACTGTTAAGTAATTATTAAGAATTTTTGTTGTAATTAAGTTTAAAAAAAAAAAAAAAATGTGTTTTAACAAGTAACACGCAACACATTTTTTTTTCTCTGGAACCCCTATAATGTAGTATAGATAGACTATATTTATAGTCTAACTGCAACATGTGATGCGTATTGCTTGGTTAGCATTTAAGTTTACATTTTATTTTATATTGTATTATTTACTTACTTATATTCCGGAGACCGAACAATAAACATGTCTATTTAAATCAACGTATTTCACTCTACTATCTACGTCCATCCTTTTTAATAATATGAGACTTCCATCCAAAGGTTGTCTGGCAGAAATCGCTTAAAGTGATAAGATCGCCCATTGTACCACCACTTATTTTTAATTTAATTGTATTGTATTTGTTTCCTTTTTTGGTGTACAATAAAGAATTTTCGTATTGTATTGTATTGTAAAATATCGTGACATTCAATGAACTTAAAAATTAAAATGCAATATATTACCGGAATTTCAGAAGGAGCTATCTACTATGTGTATTACTTCCTTGAATTGTAATATATTTACTATATCTATTATACTATATATCTCTGAATTTAAGTTTTATAACAGTACTTGCTGTATTGGGTTCGTTCCTACTAGTTCTATGTTCTATTAAATTGTCTTTCAAGAGTAATAGAATTAGTGGGAAAAAATCATTCCAGGTAGTTACATTGGTTTAGTTCTATTTTTATCCCGAAAATAATAAATAATATCAGGTAACTCGCGTATTATACATACATACAAAAATAATACAGCCGAATTGACAACCACCTCCTTTTTTAAGTCGGATAAAAAATACTTTGGAACATATTTCCCTGATATTATTTATTATTTTCGGGATAAAAATGAAATTAAGCCTATTTAACTACTTGGAATGATTTTTTCCAACTGGTTCTATTATTATTATTGAAATATATACTTCCGGATACATAATTCGAGCCACCTCGCATTTTTGTCTTAAAAGGGCTAGAATACAAAGGCAGTGTTATCGTCGAAGAAAAAGTTTTTCCCCTGTTTTGCAAATCCACATTATCAACAAGGATTTATGGAAAAGACGTTTAGTATGCTAGTTTCAAAATTGCTTAATAATTTTTCATCAACCAAACATTGTTTAAGTTTAGGGCATTTAATACTGAAAAGGCGAGGTGGCTCGAATTATGTGTCCGGGAGTGTATAATTTAATAGAACTATCGAGACTTTTTTGTCCTAGTAGTTCTCTAATGGATATACTCAATAAAACTAGTGGGAACGAACCGCTATATGGTTGCTGTATTGTAATGCATTGCAATGTCAATGTAAGAAATACTTAAAAAGTTCTTATTCGGCTGAAGAGTATTTGTTGATACAACTGACTAACCTAATATTGGTTCTAACACTTTTGAGGGCTTGGGCATAACAACACAAGAAAGTTTTATCACAATCGGACGCAAACATACAAACATTTATTTTTATATAATAGATAAACTTCTTGCTGAGTATTGCTCGATTTTGTTTACTATTGGCATAAGATTGGTCACAAAAGAATATAATCCATATACAAAATGAAATATGGATACCTCTATTACCTACTGTAGTAAAACTTGCTCAAAGCAGCGAGCGAAAACTGCTGCGTCATCTACTCGTAAATCTTTCGGTTTACCAAATTATAGAAGGGGAATAAATGGGCGTTTATAATGTTGGTGTTCCGTAGGAAATTATATGGTATTCCGCTTCGTTTATGTTGAAGTCTATAATATAAACATAATAATTCAAGTAAATTATACTGTAATCGAATTCAGGACAATTATTTATGAAGATTTAAACAACGTAATGTACTCGTAGGTACGACTTCTTTTCTGCGTAATACCATTTCAGGAAATTGAAAAAGGAATTACCCTTGCCGCATGTTATTCATCTACTTTGTACTTTATTAAGGAAAGTATGTATATAATTTACATAATTAATTTATATAATTTTAATTTCTTTAATCTCTGTGAGGTGGTGTGGGATGCCACATGTGCCGACACACTTGCCCCATCCCATCTCCAGCACACCAGCAAGAGGGCTGACTCCGCAGCTGAGCTGGCGGAAAGAATAAAAAAGGATCTTGGGTCCGACTACCTATTTATAGCCTTTGGAGTCGAAACCCTTGGCCCGTGGGGTCCCAGTGCCCTTCATCTGTACAAAATTTTATCGAAAATTTATTAGACGGTCTGGGAAACCCAAGGACCGGCAGCTACCTTGGCTAACGCATTAGCATAGCAATACAAAGGAGAACGTTGCCAGCATCTTGGGCACCTTGCCCAATTTTATTCATATAATTTACCAAATCCTAGTTTTACTTTCTAGTATTTAAGCTTTTATTGTCATTTTTACCTTACCTGTATAGTAAAATAAAATGTATATTAAAAACATAATTTACTGAGACTTGAATTTTTGTGGATTTCTTTGGTCTATCTACAAGTAGTGTAGGTGCTCGATGAGATCCCGGATTCGATTCCCGGTAGAACGTGTTTGGGAAACGATCGTTTCCAAATGGAGTTAGGTGTTCAATCCACGATGCTGATATGAAAATTATAAGTGCTGCATTTAAAAAAGGTTATTTTAATATTGCTCGACAATATTGCGTTGAACAGCTTAATTTTTTTTAGCAACTTCAAAAAAGGGGGAGGTTTTCAGTTAGACTGTATTTTTTCTTTTTTTTTTGTGTGTGTGTGTTACGCAATTACTATTTGTGAACTGATTTTGATGATTCCTTTTTTGTGGGAAAGAGGGTGCCTCAGTATTGGTCCCATTTAAATTTGAAGAAAATATTCCATCTCTAAGGGTGGCACACCAGAGGATGAATCCGGTTGCGCGCACTTTCCGGTAACCGATTTCAATAAAATTTGCAAATATTGGCAAAAATATATGTAATTCCACGAACTTTTGAGGTCGGTTTTTTTAAATAAAAAAGTTATAATTAATTTTTTAATTTTATTTACATCCTATGGTACAATTAAAATAATAATGTGACAACCCTACGCTCCGAGCGCAATGTAGGCATTGATGCACCAGGAGTTGCCCTTCTTGTCTTATTATGCTATGCTAATACTGGTTCACAAGCTCAGCTCGCATTACGATAAAATTCCCTTCCATGGTGACTTTTTATGGGTAACTGCACATCTGTGTCGTTTCATAATGTCACTGTATTACCACGAAAAATGTCTTCGGAACGACATCGTATTTTATCGTAAACTTTACTTCACATTATACTGTAGCAGGGACTTTATTATGATAAATTTCTTTATTTTTTGTGATAAAATTCTTGTTCCATTTATATCGCAATATATTCCTTACAACACTAATGAATGTGACTGTACAATTTTGACAAGATTTAATTGTATTATACCCTGAATAATTAAAACAAAACTATTTATAACTATTATAAAAGGTTTAAAAAATCACGAAAAAAATCTTTTTTATTAATATATTAGTTTTATTTCGTACAAGGTCAAGAGCACGTCAATTTTGTCACCCGAGATTAAATTGCACTCTACCGCTTGTGATAAGAACAATCCAAAATGACAGTAAAGTTGTGAAGTGAAGTTGACGTATCTCTAGAATAAAAATTATTTTTTTAATTTATCAGTTTCACAAAGGGGTTTCGTCACTATATTATTGAGGATGCGACATCCCAACATAAAACATGAATTTAACTACTGTATGTAAAATATATTTTTTTCCATCTAAATTATAAGTTACGTCTACTGGAGCTAAAGGGGCGATATTATTGCTACTTTTAAAAGAATAGTGGCTCAAATCTAAATAGTTCACTTTTCACTTGTGACTTTTTCATGATTAAAACCAGACGTTTCCATTGGTTAAAATAATCACGTGAGGACATTGGACTGGTGTACGAGTCGTCGGTTTTGCCCGCCAGGTACACCTAAGTTTTTTTTAATTCTTGAGATTGGCTTCTATACCAGAAAGTCATCGATGTTAATATTGTTAATGTTGACCAAGTTTTATCATATTTGCGTTATTACAATTTCTTATCGTTCGTCATATCGACGTATATCTACATGGGAATAAATAACGAATGTTAAACTTGCAAATAATGGCAACTTATCTTTCTTCCTGTTTGGCAAAGCCCGTTATGATCTAGTTACATAATTTATGCATATTCGTTCTGCAGTTATATACATTTCTAAGTCTAGGTACTAGTACCTAGTAGCGCATTTCTTAACTTGAATCATCAACCCATTTACATGTCCCACTGCTGAACACGAGTCTCTTTGGCCCAACTTCACACGTTTTCCTTGGATTGTGAACCTTCATCAACGTGCGGGTTGCTTCACCGAAAAATTCATAGTAAATTTCAAATTTAGATACATAGATATATATACATTTTATTGCTCACACACAGGAACAAAAACAGTATATAGACAGCTTAAAACTAATGTGAGAAAAGGGGCCTTATCGCTAAGAGCGATCTCTTCCAGACAACCTTTGAGACAGGAAAGCTAATCAAAACGGGATACGTAGTGTGCCAATAGCAAAATTTGAATTGTTTAGACAAACAAGAATCAGCATTATATTTTATAATTTATAATAAATAACGATATAGTATACTTGCATATAATTATGTTAGTATATATAAATAAACCTAAATTAAGTTATACTTTAGTAAGTATATATTTATTAGTGTAAATATATACACGTTGCAGACTAGCACAGTGTCTGAAGATAAGATCATTTATCAACTTTGCACATAAATTCCGATAGATTCAGAAGTGCGAGCCCGAATTCGAACCCACGGCCTTTGATTGAGAGGCCGTGGGTCAAACCAGGAAGCTAGCTACTTATAAATTATTAATGGTTCAAGTTGCTAGTCCAAAAACATTAAACATATTTCGTCCGAGAGTCGGATTCATTACCTTATTACTATACGCCATCAGTGAGAGGATTCGAGCCAGCTGAGCGGTGACGTCATCACATATGGCCGCCAGCCCTACACTACCCTTTTGTTTTGTTTATTTTGCCCTTCCTTTGTACTTTTATGCTCTTTTGTTCCGGTAATGTCCGTCTAGATATGTAAAACTTACTTGTCTGTGGTATTTTTCCTTTCGATTGTTTAATAGTTGTACTTACATATGTTCTTGGTTTTTCTTCTGCTCTTTGTGTCGCCATTGCAATTGGAGAATGTAGGGATGTAATTGTATTATTGAATATTTGCAGTCAATATCAAAATGTTTATTTGAAAGTAACTGCCTGTGGATTTCTTCACACAGTGAGTCATAGTCTTGTTCTTTTTTGTCATTTCAGTGATAACTTCTGTATACTATTTCTCTAGGAAATTTGAAAAAAGTAAAATTTGAAAAAATTGCCCTGATTTCGCGCACTTTTTGTAACAAGGCCACATCTGCAGAATTACAACTTTTGAGGAGAGAGGAGGAGAAGGAGAAAGATTCTACGAACGGTGTAGCGGACTGTATCAATGGGTTCGGGTGGGTGCTATCAATGAGTGAGCAAGACCAGTCCCATATCTTTCTACATAAATTTTGTTTATAGTGCCCCTCCCTATCAACCTTTTTGTTATGCGGGAAAAGCACTATGACATTTACGAGCGAACCCGCAGAGGGACCATCTAAGTCAGGTCCTAACCCCGGATCAACACGTTTACACTGAATACATCCGGTTCTCTGTAGGGCTAGTGCTTTAGGTGAGCCGCCCCGGGTGCACGTAAAGCACCCTCCCTGTGGGCACGCCCACTTCCCGACACCGAAAAACGACGTCTCTCCAGTTGCCAATAAGCTAAGCGGCTGGAAGGACCGGAGGATATCTAGCTTACCCTGTACTAGCTCTCCGGGCTAGTGCCGGAGATGTCAAGTAGCAGTGTCCTGCGGCAATGTCCGGACATAGCTACCGACTTAAAGGGCAACTCACGTGACTCGCGCGTCTCCTCGCTTCAGGCCCTCAACTAGACCGCTACTAAAACACGTGCAGCTATCAATCTAAAACAGAAACAATAGTAGGGAAAAGGCGTCAAAAATAATCACATTTAAATTTAGAATTTAAATATAAAACTAGAACTTAAAAAGACTAATACGAAAGAGATTTGTAGCGACTGCTGCGATTTGCTACAAATGTAATTAGGAACATTTTTATGCTTAAATTGGAGAGTTGTAAAATTTCACACATCGTCGGGAATAGTGCAATTACGCGTAACTAGCATTTGATTATGAGTTTCCATTTCGGCCATTTAGTGGACAAATCAAATTCGCGTAAACGTCGAGGTAACCAAATTAGCGTGATTTACGGGGATCTATTGTTAAGAGTTCGTAGACAACATAAATTAATGCTGACTGTGCGAAAATGAAAGTCGTAACCATTGAAATAACAAAATAATAACGCTAAATCCCTCTGCCGTAAAATTTGGTTTAGTGTAGTTATGCATTTTTTACTACATACACGTATTTGCACTATCCACGACGGTATACATGATTTGATTCATCTGATCACGTTGTGGCTTTATTTTACCAATTTCCACCAATTACGTCGAAAGTCAGTTCATTTAATACGTACTGTCCGTTTCGAAACTACAAGTACACTCGACGAAATTGGAGTCGGTTGTCTGTTTCCGACGTGCTCTAACAAATTGTCCGCGATGTGACAAAAAAGATCGGGCAGTCGATCTTTTTTGACATTCTATGGATCTCGTTACGATGGAGCCGCTTCACGCTGTGGCCGTTGCAACTGACGAAGTAATATAACATCACAAGTTGCGGTTGGAAAAAATCCGGTCATTTTTCTGACAGGTCAAAATTTTGAAGCGCCTATAAAGCATCTCCTTTATAGTCACTAGGTACCCTCCTCTCATCGCTGCCTTACAGGACAGTTAAGTATAATTAATCTCTTTTCACATTAACGAGTAGTAAGTAGGAAAAATTATATCCCTCTATCATCTTCCACTATTTAGTAATCAATTTAAAAATCATCAACGCCATCTAGCGGTATCACCAAAATAACTTTTATGGTCATTCCATATTCAAACAGGAGGAAACAGCGTTTTTTGAAACAATTGCTTAAATATCTCTTCTCTCATCACGTAGGCTGCTAACAGATTGACTGCATGTTTGCAGTTAATGCATGAAGTCGATCTCGGCTGCACGAAGTCGGTTTCAACTGCATGCAGTTAATGCGTTATCAACTTCATGCAGTCGAGGGCTCTGATAAAGACTTCACACATTAAGTGCTTGCAGTCGAAACCGACCTCATGCAGCCGTAATCGACCGCATGCAGTTAATGCGGGAAATCGTTATGCAATAGAGGTGTCGGATAACGATTTCACGCATTACGTGCAGCCAATCGAAACCGAATTCGTGCAGCCGAGATCGACTGCATGTAGTCAATCTATTAGTAGCCACTGTCATATCTGAACACTTTTTGTAGTGACTGGGTATACCATCAATTGATGGAACAAACATGTCGTGTACCTGGTGGTTAATGACACGCCTATCCATAACAGTTGCAGTGACATTCAAGTTTTAAATTGCGAAATCTGAGGAGCACTGTCACTGCGTCTGTCACCTTGAGATATAATGTTGATACGTCTCATGTCAGTAGTTTCAACACAACTAAAAATTGTCTAATATCAGCTACGATAGTTAGAAGAATTAATTATGTAGTGTGTGAACCATGGAAGTGTAAAAGCTGCTGACAACTAGTTATTGTGTAGGTAAAAGGAAACAAAAACATCGTGAATGCACCAAAAAATAAAAGCGTCTCAAAGTTCATTTTTTGTTTACGTCACGACCCGTAATAATAGTGATCTTGATGATGATGTGGCGTAACTGCTAGCAGTCCAAAATTGCCTTTCTGACACAACAATGTTGGTTTCCATATTGCAAAACATTACAACAAAAATATTTAATTATGCGTACGAAATGCGCTGGCTTATAGGTTAGTGTATTGACCTACTTATAAATTACTTTAGAGTGATGAAGTTTTTGCTGGGTACCTTCTACATATTATCATCTTTCACCATTCACTTTTCATCTGAGGAGATTTTACTTTCATTAAGTAAAAACAAATATATGCATATGTGTACGTGTTCTGATGAAGATCTTTTGTCAATGACTATAATTGGGCCAAGCTTTACACATCAATTGATATATTATAATTGACACAAACAGAAGAGTAGCGTGACGAATTACAATGACGCATTACTGAATAGATATTTTGCAAGCACACTGCGCGTGCGCAACGATGCCATAGCGTTACAATTTTGCTTTGTTGTATACCATTACGATACGACTGTTTGATGTTAGACGTTTTGCAACGTGCCTCTTAACTTTCTCCTGATAGTTATATCTTTTAATGGATTAGAGTAATGCATGCTGTAGTTAAATATGAAGTGTGATAACTATGGAGTATACGGGTCATGCTCTTTATAATCTTTGTCGTAATGTTACGTAGTGCTTTCGTCTATTATCCACTTTTGTAATACTGTAATTTTTTTGTGATACAAGTGATGGGACGAACAAGTCGCGCGCCTGATGATTAACGACAGTTGCAGTGCCATTCAGAGCTTTAAAACGCAAAGATCTGAGGTGCACTGCCTCTGCGCCCACCACCCTGAGACATAAGTTGAAAAGTCCCATAAGCCTGTAATTTCCCCAGCACTCTTACCCTTCAAAACCGGAACACAGTAATGCTCTCATTACTGCTTGGCGGCAGAAATAGGTAAAGTGGCAGTACTTCTCTGGACGAACTCTTTCACATGGAGCTCTACTGCTACTAAACTCAAAAAAAACTCTTCTATAGTTGTTAGAAAAAATGATAAGCAAAAGTGGCAAGGTTATTTTTTGTTTAACGTGAAGTAGAAGACAACCACATCCCAGGACCCCAAATAAAATGGGAAGAAAAATAAGAATAAAGTAGATGATAAACGAGCAGACGCGCTAGATCGACGTATTGAAGGTCATCGTCGCCCATGGACATTTGTAACACCCGAGGAGCTGCATATAGCTCTTCCAGCCTTTGAGAGTCTTGCTTACTTGCTTTTGTA
The DNA here is from genome assembly GCF_003589595.1 of Hyposmocoma kahamanoa. Lineage (NCBI taxonomy): Eukaryota > Metazoa > Arthropoda > Insecta > Lepidoptera > Cosmopterigidae > Hyposmocoma > Hyposmocoma kahamanoa. Next base: position 20,533,102 of record NW_020654466.1, read on the forward strand.
GAATCCCAAATCATAGTGCAAAGGAAACGCTTCAGGAGAGAGCCCATTTCACTTCTTGCAGATTCTCGAAAGAAACGTACATGATAGTTCGCCAAGTATCAAGGCTGTGGGGATGAGCTCTATTTCTTCAGCGGGACGTGCGATAGTGGAAAAGTGTAACACGTTCAGACGGTAGAACGGGGCTCCCGATGGCTCTCTGTGTATTTCATTAGCTAATGGGGCACCAAACCATCTGTTTATTTTGTTCACAAATAGAACAACATCAATTCTCATTTCCCCATATGTCTGAAGTTCGTCCAATATGATAATAGGCTTCCCATAATATCTATTAGTTCATGCACAGCTAAATTATAATAGTATACAGTTTACACAAAGGAACACACATTTAATGAACTTGTCGAAAGAACTAAACAAAGTTGAAGTTTTGCGACAGACACGCAAGGCGGGATTTTTTTAGATTAGTAATTTTTACGAAATTTTTTGAATTTATAAGAAAAAATTGGAAAAATTCAGTTTATATTTTAGAGTACTTGTTCACGCAAAATAGGCGCTTTGTCGTCGAGTTGCGGATACCAGCCCGTTGCACCAAATACCAAGTAGAGTACTTGTTTACGGAGCTTAGTACTGATCTTTAGGTTTTATATTTATGATCTTCTCTTTAGTATCTGTTTTTGTCAGGAATTTAATTATTCTGTAATAATGTTGAAAACTAAACTATTTTTTTCGATCGAAATCGAGTATATATACTCATCATATGTTTGATGACTTTACCAGCTCATCAGTCCTCAATCACGGGACCTGAAAAACGTCCGAAACGTTGGTTTGTTTGAAAAACAAATTTACGTGACTTGGATCCGAGAAAATAGTTTTATTTCCATAGTGTAACAATCTCAATAACCTAAGAACTCGATAACTAAATAACGTACTCGTGATTACATACAATATTCAGTTAGTCATTACCCGTATCAGGAAATAGACAAAACACTATACCCTTGCGCTCCGCGAATTACAATTGTGATATTGCCTGTAAGTAGGATGTTGTTATTGCGATACCCTCCTTCTATTATTGCAACCGCAATCTACAGAAGTAATTCTATAGTAAAGTTAGAACCGCTAAGAAGGAAATGGAGCAGGTATATCCTTATTTCAGCTTCAATCGAAGGAGTGATATTGCTGCCTAACTTTCTCAAACTCGTATTTTATAAAGAGAGATGGCTAAACTTTCAATTTATTTTTAATTTCTTATAAAGGGTGTTAATTTGGATAGGTTAAATTGAATAAGAAGGAAATATGATGTGAAATCGACGTGCAAAACTAGTATATACAATCCATTTTATGTATTTCAGTAAGTTTGTCCTTTAAGATATGAATTTGAGAAAGTAAGGGGACGATATGCAGGAAGTCTATCATCATTCTTGTCTAAAGAGTGCACGATGGTCCAATGCGGGTAAGAAAAGTTGCACGTTTCTAAGGATATTGACGATGTTTTCCCACACCGAGAGTGATTTAATAAAAATCAATATTAATAATAATATGTTCTACAAAGGCTTTAAAAAGAAAAACAATAATACAAAATATATGTGTGTGTGTGTGTGTGTGTGTATATATATATATATAATCTTTTAGAATGCCAGTACGATAGTGTAATTAATATGTTATAGAACCGAATAGAATAGAATACATTGATTTCTTGTAAATATGGTACAATATGATCTTGCAGAATAAAAAACAAATCAGCATATTTGCCAACAATGTTAAAAATGTTAAATAAAAAAATTCATTGTTATTGAAAATGAAACTTTTTTAGATATTGTCATTGGGCTCTTCATATTTGGTCACGGCTGACTGGGACATGGTACCTGTAAAAAGTCCGAAACGTTGGTGTGTTCGAAAAAACAAATATATATACGATTTAAACCCGAAAAAAATTGTTTTCATTTCCAATGCGTTGCGAAAACCTAAGAATTCATTGTCATTGTTTCTGCATTTTTTTTTATTAAAACAATTCTCTTATCCCTTGCTTATATGAAAATAGGTCGCTCTATGATAGTTTTCTAGACGTTTTTAAAACGAGCATGACATAATGAACATTCTAACAACAATATATAAAGTAAACAATATACTTACAACAATATTGTTCTAAAACGTTATGTCCTAATTTTACAAGAACTTTGATGATAAATAACGCCGACGATAACGTCATACTTTTGTTTAGACCTAGCGTCTGCTTAAGTCCAGTTCGTTCAGCGTAAAAAGGACCTTACGTGCTCTCCGTGGTCATATGAACGAAATCCATTCCACTCTTAAATGTAACATGTGTACTCCACTTGGAATAAGTTTTAGCTCGAAATCTCAGTTACTCCGTTTTATTGAAATACAATGTTATGTCCCTGTTGAAAAACCCTATACATATGACATTTAGTAATAATTACCTCTCATTAACGGTGAAGACAAAACCTAGTGATGAAAAGTATAGTTCTTAGAAGAAGGTTCGCAACCCTCGAAAAGGTATGAAGTCTCCAACCCGCATTGAAACGCCACAGCGTCGGGCTGTCTATGTGTACCAAGAGGTTCCCAAACATTCTCGTAGGCCACGTGCCTATTTTTCCTATTTTGCGTAGATCCCCCAGCCTTTCTAATATAGGTTTTTTTTTCAAATTTATCAACTTTAAATGTGTTTTTGACAGCTGACACAGCGCTATTAACTGTAGATGTAAAAGTTGGAGTTAACTTTATTAAAAAAGTTTTATACGTTTATTTTATCGAATATGGCTATCTTGTGCATTGTGAAATGCTCGTAGGTAATTTATCTGTCTATTATACTAAAGTTTTATTTAAGTACGTACATTGGTACTGTCTGTCTAAAGTGAAATATTCCATTTACGGAAAGTTTAAATTATAAAAAACCTCTCGTCTATTGGAGTGGATCTCTAGGGGTCGGCATGGATCACTTTGGGAACCTTCGGTCTAAACCCTCTAAAGCTATGGGACTTTGTCAATGATGAGTTCCACTCACAACTCGCACACAATACAACACATTCGTAGGGTTGAATTAAACGATTAATTTAAATTTTCGTGACGCGACATTAAATTGGTTGCAAACTCATGTCTCTTTTAACGTTCGAGATCAGCATCCTCCCGATATAGTATGCGTAGATAAATAGTATCATCTGTACTAATCCAGGATATAAACTATTGAATCCCATTGAATCCGTTCACCCTCTATGACGTGACTTTATAAGAAGCATCTAATCATACCATAAACATCCAGCATTTCCAACAATAACAGCTAAATGTATTTAGTTTCAGTTCACAAATTATAGGAACTTATGACGCAAATGCCTGAATCAACAAGGTTAGGTAGTCATCATACTGGAGCCGGTCGGAAAAAAAACTTTACGTTCATGCCATAACAGCGACAAGTACATGACGAATACCACGACTCGATGCAAACGAAACGTACGTCTTTTTCGTTCTTATTGCGTAGATAAAGCTTTTTCTTACCAACTCAAGCCGATTCCGCGTCGATGAGTGTGAACTACCTTATTGAAAAGTCGGAAAGTCGAGTGTGTATCTACTCATCCAGTTGGAGTGTATCGATTCATTGATTAGATACGTCGATTTATAGTTTCTACTCAAATTTTTATTGACGTAGGCATGTGTGAATAGATGCGACTATTCTTAGATATGAATATCTCAAATGTGACTAGATTTTTCTATTATGTAGATCGAGTTCGTTTTCGCGATTGTTACAAATTGTAAATGAGACTATTTGTTAAACAAAATGTACGTGATTTAGAGCTGAAAAATAATTTTATTTCCAACCATATAGATACAGACAATTTTGTTTATAGTACTTGGTACCTGGTGTAACGGGCTAGTGTCTGCAACTCGACCTTAAGGCGCCTATTTTGCGTATGGTAAATAAACCGCCTATTTTTTTTTTATAGTAAGTACCTATAGTTTCTTTTCATGATTAACGGAAAGAATGAGTCGTGAACCTGGTGGTTAATGCCTGTTGATAGCAGTTGCAGTCCATTCTGAGCTTTAAATCGCAAAGATCCTAATCACCGTGAAACATAAGTTGCCAAGTCCCATGTGCCTGTAATGTCACCAGCATCCTCACCCCTCAAAACCGAAACGTAATAATGCTCACATTACCGATTGGCGGCACAAATAGGTAAGGTGGCAGTACTTCCCTGGACGTCTTTCACCAAGGACCTCTGCTGGTACTAAGAAGTTTAGTTGTATTCTAGAACTCTATTCAATGCTCAAGTCAAGATTACAATTGAAACACAAGCACTGGAAATACGACCCTAATGGCAGGGACTTGAGTATGATTTCGAGTGCTTTAAACCATACTCAAATCCTGACTTGAGCATTGAGTAGAGTTCTGGAATACGACCCTTAGACTGGTTGAGAATAATTGATAACTTTAATTAATTAAAATTATAACAAACTAGGGGAGTAATCACAAAAAAAATATCACGGTAGTAAAACATCATGACATTCAATAACGTACAAAAAAAAATAAAGCGACATCTCTAGTCAGCGATGGTAGCTGTAAAGGTACCTCTCTAGGTGAAGAAATAAATTTCTAACAGATGGCGCTACGGCAAAAAAATCGTTACAAACCAAAAACAAATATCTGCAATAAGCACATATACAAAGATTCGTAAGGTCTGCAGGTTCGTGCCCTCGCTTAATTGGTAGAGCATCTGCCACGGATTGCCTGAAGGTGCTGGTTCGAATTCAGCCTGATCGAATGAATTTTTCTTAGTGTTTCAATCTTTGTTATAAGATATATAATTCAAAATAGTAATTTACTCTTGAAAACAATGGGAAATATGATAATAATGGTAAACGAAATAAATATATCTTATAATACTCATAATAAGGACGTGTTGTACGACACAATGAGTTACTAAATCAAACGCTGACTGTGAACGTGTTAACACAATGCTGAACTCGACATTAACAACTTTCCTTATTAAGATTAACATCAACTTTTACTGCCGCACATTTATAACTGTTTTCTTATCTTTAAAGATTTGATCAAATAAATGTACACCGTCTACTCTCATTCCAACTTACGTAGGCGCATAAGCGTGTGAATGAAAATGACATGGTAATCAAATCAGGTTCCAATGAAAGTAGTATGTTTGGAGAGAAGCGATACATTTCCGCGTAAGTGGTTAAGAGGGAGCAGAGGAAAAATTCCTAATCTTCGATTTGATTTTAGAGGGGTATATCCACTTTAAAGTTAAAAATAAAATATTGTATGAGGTAACTACACGATATATTCAGGCATAGACATTAATCAATAAAACAAAAAGTTTCCTCTATAGATAAAAATCACGAAATGACCTCTAATTTTCACATTTTTTCGATTTATCCTCGAAATGCTACAGGTTATTAGGACAAAAATTAGATAATTAATTATATTTATGCATGATCGACAACTGTCACTACGGATTTTTTTTTAATCCCTCTAGTTTTAGAGTTATTCCGCTAAAACGAATTTGGTACTTTTAATGCGCAAAATTCAACATCTCCTGTCGCATGTCACGCGAACTTCAGGGATATATTTGTTTCACAAATTTGGGCGGAGCCAACGTCAAAACTTTTTTGGCATGCTCCCCCTTAAGAAAAGAACATACCAACTAAATTTGTTGTTTTTATTGATACTAAGATTGAACGAACGCAAAGAGAAGTTTCTTAATTCGGCTGTATTTTTTTCTGTGTGTATGCTACTCGATTATTCGATTTGTGAACTGATTTTGATGATACTTTTTTTTTTTGAAAATAGACTTCACTATTGGTCAGATTTAAATGTTTTTATTAAAAAAAACGACCTCAAAAGTTCGTGGAATTACATCTGTTTGCCAAGTTTAATTGAAATCGGCTACCGGAATGTGCGCGAAACCGAATTCCTAGTTTGCCACCCTTAGAGGTGGAATCCTTTCTTCAAATTTAAATGGGAGCAATACTGAGGTACCCTCTTTCCAACAAAAAAAGAATCATTAAAATCGGTTCACAAATAATAATCACCGAGGTAAAGAAAATAAACAAATAAAGACAGTCGAATTGAGAACCTCCTCCTTTTTTGAAGTCGGTTAAAAAGAATAACGCAATTCAAAACTACAAACTATTTTGGTTTATAAAACCGTTATGTTGCGTATACTGAAAAAGTCTATTTCTGTTATGCATTTCAAATACTTCACACTGTAGACCTAGATCTAGACCGATAACAAAAGATGATAAACAATACAAACTGAGTCAACGTGTTGCAAAACCCATGCTTTATTGTCTCAACTTATTGGTAAATGTGTATCGGTATCAATTGATATTGTTACGATATAAATAACAATGCAGACACGGTTACATTGAACATGGACAACATACCCAGCCAAAGAAATATTGACTCGGTCATAATTTAAATTTCAAATTCAAATTATTTATTTCGAATGTTATACATCCATATTGGTTAGTAACACAAACAAAAAGTTGCACACTGTTAGTAAATTACAAATATTCACTCTGTTTAGGGTACGTGTGAATTTTGGTACAGTGTTCAAGGAATGAACCTTGGACCCTGCCAGCAATGATACTTTCATTCATTCATTTCTTGCATTACATGGGTAATACACAAGATCTTAAAATAAATGTAAGTACAGCCATGTTACCCTAACTTAAATTAAATTACAGAAGTTCTAAAATTTTAATCAATTAAAATAACATTAAAATCAATCATTATTTAATCAAATCAGTATCAAAATAATATTATATTAATAAAATAGAAATAATTGAAGTAAAATTTGTGAAAACTTATCACGACAATTTAAGATATATAGATAGACTTTTATTTTTGTTATTTCAATTTTATTAATGAAATATTATTTTGATTTTGACATTGATTTGATTATGACATTTTATTTATAAACTAAAAATAAATAAAATGTCATAATCAAATCAATGTCAAAATCAAAATAATAT
>NW_020654466.1:20540197-20541973 GCF_003589595.1 Hyposmocoma kahamanoa
TCAAAATAATATTTCATTAATAAAATTGAAATAACAAAAATAAAAGTAATGGATAATAGTCTTAAGTAATAAACGTAAATACTTAGGAGGCCACTGCCACGGTTGCTGCGCACCAAGGAGGCCACTGTTTTTCGTATGATGGCAGAGAACCCATCTATTTGTGCATACGCGAACATTCCCGAGGCGCTGCAGAATCGAGGCAGCCGAAACAGCACCCTGAACATATTATATACAACTCGTAGGGAACTGAGAGCTTTCTGGTTGTAGTTAACCCAAAGGCTGCAGGTGTAAAAGGTCTGACAGTAAGCTTTAAATAATATTAGTGTTTGGTATTATTTCTGTTCATGTTTTCTTTTTCTTTTTATTAACATAGATACTAAAAAAACTGTTACTAACCAATTTATGGACTCCGTTGTCTGAATTAAAGATAAAATAAAAAAAATCAAAGGGCGCTATTTCAGGCGAGTCATCGAGGAAGAAGCGGGAATAACTGCTTTTGCTAGATCAAATAGTTTTGGTACTTACTGTTAAATAAAGCTCATACAAAAAATATACGACACGGTTAATGCTATTGTTTAAAGAATGTGCTAATTTACGATAAGTTGTACTTTATTCGATCTGATAAAATACATAACTTTTATATAGAGATATTTGTTTTTGAGTACTACAGAGAACCTGCTAAATTTTGGGTTTCAAATAATAATAATGCAACACACTCATAGCCAGCATAGTCGCATGTGCTATGGACACACACATAGACCACAACCTGAAATTGCACCTAAACTCATGAGATCAATAAATGTAGGCTATACAAATACTTGACCGTTTTGGGAATCGAACCCGGGACCTCTACGTGGCAATCCAGCATGATAACAGTTCGGCCACAGTGGACAATCGAAGCCCTTTACTTATTAACTGCCTCCGTGATTTTCTATTTGTGGTTGTCTATGTGTGTGTCCATGGCACCCGCGACTCAGGGTTTCCCTAGTGCGGGGCTATGTTGAGTGTGTGCGTTATTATTATTATTAAATTCACAATTGTTCCAAACTTTGAAAATTGTCCAGCGGTTTAACGCGCTGTCCCGTCAGTAGCCATCGGGTGCTTGTCGACAACAGATCTGCATTCCTGCGGCATTCCTATATTTTAGGCCTTTAAAGTCTTAAATTGTATATAAAAGGATTTTAATTTTTTTTATAATCTATTTCACCAACTAACTCCGTAAACGTTGGAAATGAAACTATTTTTTGTCGGTAATCGGTTGACAGTCAACCGTGACCATGGGACCTGTAAAGGGCCCGAAACGTCGGTTTGTTTGAAAAAACAAATATACGCGATTTAAATCCGGAAAAATCAGTCAACCGTGACCATGGGACCTGTAAAGGGCCCGAAACGTCGGTTTGTTTGAAAAAACAAATATACGCGATTTAAATCCGGAAAAATAGTTTCATTTCCTATGTGTAACAATCGCGAAAACCTAAGAACTCGATCCGTAAACGTTGTTGGATAACTATATCGTATCCGAACCGAACGTTTAATTCGGAATGTTCTGAATAGCTCGGAAAGCGCCCTTCGATTCGAAAACGATATCCAAGCGATTCGGTTAAAATATCCAAGAGTTCTGAATCGGGATCCCGGTCCTGTACTCTCATTCTCCGGCCGACATTCATTCGAAACGATTCCTGCCACATTAAGTAATACCTATTCAACCATATTAAAATACAACGTCGAGTATGCTTGTCATTCGTAGAATCTTTATACCTCTTTTCTGAAAAGTTG
>NW_020654466.1:20542073-20545556 GCF_003589595.1 Hyposmocoma kahamanoa
TTTTCTGAAAAGTTGTTATTTTGTATTTTCAAGTTACCAAATGACTGAATGAGCAAGTCGTGCGACTGCTGGTCAGCGATACGACTGTCTAATAGCAGTTGCAATGCCGCCATTAAATCGCAAAGACCTGAGACATGAGTTAAGAAGTTCCATGTGCCTGTAATTTCACCAGCACCAAGCAATGATGTGAGCATACATTCGGTTTTTGAATGGGCACCCTTCCCTTCAAAAACCGAATATATGCTCACATCACTGAAATATGCATATATAAATAATGAAAATTAAAGAGTAAAATAAAATTGATAGCTAATTAGAAAATAAAACAAATAGAAAAATTAGAAAAATCTCTGTGCGTGCGTGTAACGTGTGTGTGTGTGTGTGTGTGTGTGTGTGTGTGTGTGTGTGTGTGTGTGTGTGTGTGTGTGTGTGTGTGTGTGTGCGTGTGCGTGCGTGCGTGCGTGCGTGTGCGTGCGTGCGTGCGTGAGTGCGTGCGTGTGTGCGTGCGCGCGTTGGGGTGTATATACATATGTGTAATATAAGTTATTTTAGTATAGTTAATAGTTTTTCAGTCGAGTCATAATTATTGTGTGTGATCAGCCAGTCAGTAATAATTTTTTTGTCGAGGAAAGTTCGTGTTTTTTTTCTATCATGAAGATTTTTTGGAATCGTGTTTTCACACCATATAGTAATCAGTGTATATCCTCAATTTTACTATAAATTTTTTTCCAAAATGATTGATTCATCACTTTCACTGTTATGCTGAACATCCAGAGATATTTAAGGTTATGTAGACTCTTATGGGTGTGAAATTTAACATATAAATTGATCCAAAGTTTGTCTGGAACGCTTCGATGCCGCGGTATCGTCAATAATTAGTAACGTTAATAAATAGTTCTGCTTATCAGTCTCAGCTGGCCGTTTAAATTGGCAACGTATTTCACCCACGAACTTATCAGGTCGTCTGCTGTATTTTGTCCCTTGTGCATACGACCAAAACACCGATTCCCCAGAGAAATAGTTTCTATACAGCTCTCACATAAGTTGCACTCAATGCCCTGCGGACGGGAAGGAAACGGAGTTCGTGGTTGGACTGCGTGATTTTATTTGTATGCATTTATGCTCCCGTTTGATGTTGAACGAACTGTAATAGCTGGAAACACTGAACAATAAATACAGTAGAAGTGGTTAGTTTGCCAACTATAGGTCACGAAAGATCTACTTGAGCTCAGTCCGCCATGTTCGCTTTGTATGGTATGGTTGTGTCATTCTTTTGCGCAAATTCTCTGAAATCGTAGAAAAATGCCTTATTGTGGTGTTTTGGAGTGCAAAAATGATAGCTGCACCAAAAATATTACTCGTAGTGGATTTCAAATCATCGGTCAGTCTTATTTTAATGATTCTGATTACCTATTCGTTTAGTGTTAATCGTCTGTCGTAGTCCATAAAATCAAAACGTAAGTTTCAATAAAGGTATTGAACTTGCAACGATATAGCGACTGGGTAAACTTTAAATTATATTAACAAACCGCAATTTATAAATTAGCCTTTTTAAATTATAAACTATCACCAATCATTATGAAGATTTCAAAGTGCTTATCATTTTGCAAACGCACACATGCGTTTTGGCGAAATCGGTCCCGATAGTAATCTAGGCTTATGGCACTTCTATTGTTTTTTTCTTCCGTGGCAGGAAAAGTACACTTATGGTGCCGACAGTAGGCTTAACTTTTGAGGATCGTTATTGGCGCTCGATGTGCTGTGTTTTGACGATCAATGAGATCTGCAAGTTAAAAATTATTTGCTCGATTTTATCGATCATACGTGACGATCGAGAAAAAATATGACATCGATCGTCTGTTACTTACACATTTACTCGATTATGTCTGCTCTGGCTTGGTTGACATTATGATCAACGTTATTTTCTATTGTCTATTCGTAATTAAACAAAACTTAAAAACAGCATAATTATACTGACTGAATACTTTTTATTTCTTTAATCCACTCGCTTGAACATGCTGAACATAAATTTGAAATACGTTTTTTTGATAACTCACATAACATCAATTGTTAATGCTTAAACTCAATGTGGGGTGACGCTGGTGAAATTACAGGCACATGCGACTTGTCAACTTATGTCTCAGGGTGACGGGCGTAGTGGCAGCGTCAGATCTTTGCGATTTGAAGCTCTGAGAGGCACTGTAACTGTTATGGATAGGCCTGGAGCTTACCACCAGGCACAGGACTTGCTCGTCCCTTCACTTGATATATATTATAAAAAAAACCCTTACGCTTTAAAACCGGAACCCAGTAATGCTCACTTTACTACTCCACGGCATAAATAGGTAAGGTAGTTCAGGTATAGGTAAAACATAGCAAATGTAAAGCATTTACAATTTACATTCGAACTATCATATGCTCATAATACATGCGTTCTTGAAACTTAACCAATCCGCGTCGCAAAACGCATCTGCCAGTACTTACTTGCCTATGCGTCAACCCGTTGGCGCCACTTCAATGTTATTTTAAAACGTATAACTACTCTTTGTTCTACTGGTGGTAATAGAGGCCTGTCTGTACTGTGTTGTATGAGTATGTTTAGCGCTATTGGTTATCATTTATACACTACACTTCAATCCACAAGAATGTACAGTGAAGTGTAAAAAAAATATTGCTATAGTCCAGAGATTCCCAAACATTTTGTCTCGTAGATCACTTTTTTTTTGCCAATTTTTTTCTGTTTTGCGTCGACCCCCTTTCTAATATGGGTTTTTTAAAACTTCTATATAAAAATATTGAATTTGTAAAAAATGAAAAAAATGTTTTTGATAGCTGACACGGTAGTGAGTAGCACTTTACATTTAATTTTGCTTCACCCCGTTGCTCACGCATTGTAAGAAAGAAAAAAGAAAATTTTTAATTTTATTGAATGTCACATTGACTTACAAATAAATGGACGACGGGTCTAATACAAAAACCACGAAAAAAATGTCCCAAGTCAACCTATTCGAAATTTAAATTGTAATGTCATCGCAGTATCGCGCTGTCAGTCGAACAAATGAAGACTAAAGCGGAGTTTGGCGCTCTGTATACGATTTTAGCGCCTTACAAGTGCGGACACTTTTTAGCGCGGACCCGACGTCCATATAATTGTAAGTCAATGGAATGTCACGAAGTTTTACTGCCATGATATACAATTATTTTTTCGTGAAATTACTCCACTAGTTTGTTATAATTATTAATACAAAGATCCGAACACTTACAAAAATTCCTTTGATCCGGCTGACGCTCTCCCGTCGAATTTCTAAACTCAAGACCGTGATCCAACGCGTTATCGGTGAGATACAATTTGTCAAAAAACATCTTTGTCAAAAAGACATCGAAAATTTCGTGAAAAGAGCAATGGCGTGTCATAAGAGCCACGGGAGCCACTTGCCGTATATATATATATATATTATATATATTATATATATATTCCATACTTTA
>NW_020654466.1:20545566-20549662 GCF_003589595.1 Hyposmocoma kahamanoa
ATATATATATATATATTATATATATTATATATATATTCCATACTTTATCAGAGCATGTCTACTTTATAAAGCAATAAAAATGTCATGACTCCCTCAAAAATACGTGTTTTATTTTTAAATGAAATATTACACGATTATTGAAGCACCCTTTATATAATGATTGACATTATACCGTACTTACAGTGATAAGTTCAAGGAGCATTTTTACGTGGTTATCTGTTTTAGTGATACGAGTCTTTATACGGGGGAGGTCGCTGTCATTGAACTAATGACACAGTTTCAAGACATGAATAAAAGTATCAAAGTGGCGTGATCTCATTCTCTGGTAAACAAAATATTATAAACTCACCGCTTATTGGTTATAGCAGTAACAACAGTGAACGGTGTAACGGTGTTATTTTTAACCGGCTTCAAAAGGAGGAGGCTCTCAATTTGAATTTATGAAAGTACTAGTTTTTTTTACAGATCACGATATCGTCTATGAAACATTATTGCACGGAGTACAAGCAACGTGTCTCCTTGCAATACTTGAACACGTAGCTTCTCTCGACCTAAGTATTAAGTCTAGGGGTTAAGTGACCGCAGACTTGATGCAGTCTAGGTTTTCTTTTTCATTAAAACTGTCTACTGCTATCGCTTGCGGTGCGAGGGTTAAAAAACTATTTACTTCTGTTAGTGTTTTTCTATTTCTATTCTTTCTAAACCTTAACAATTGGACGTAGTTGAATAAAAAAGGATCCACATGCACACCTAGTCACTTTAAAAGTATTTCTCACTCTAGTTTTGTTCTCAAAACTTATAATGTCATGTAACTCCAGAGATATTTATTTATGTCCATATGTTGGATGTTTTTGCAGATCTAAGAGGTTAGACTTAGGAACCGTTTGGTACTCATAACTAATTTTTTGATAATTTTGTGGATTGGATCATTTTTGCTTAACTACGTCCAGTTGTGTGTAGATAGATGTAGATGTGTAATGGCAGGATTTTATACGTTTGGTATTTTGCTAGACATTATGTAAACGGTTAGAAGCCTTCGAAATGTGGGTTATATCGGAGAATTTTGAAAATATCGTGGACGGATAGAGTCACCAATGACAACGTATTGCGGAGGATGCACAAAGGCTTGGAGCTCTTAAAAACAGTAAAAAACAGGAAATTGCAGTACTTCGGGCACATCATGCGGAGTTATAAATATTCCCTACTGCGGCTCATTCTGCAAGGAAAAATTCAGGGCCGCAGAAGACGTGGTCGTAGAAAAACCACATGGCTTCAAAATCTTGCAGAGTGGTTCAACCATAGATATAGAAAAAAAAGGGGAGATTTGGTATGGGGGCGTGGTTCGTGTCGGCTCGATATGATCATTTTGATCATATCGAGGTGTCACGCCACAAACATCGCCACAGTGACATAGCGATCGTTGTACATACAAGATCTCTCGTAAAACGTGAAAGTGCCAAGTTGTAGCGATACACCTTGTAAAAATTGGAGTGAAAACAAAAATTTTAAAACCAGTGAGATAACATTCCACCGGTTATTTGCATTTTTAGTTACTAGGTATTTCTATTATAATTCAATGTTTTCTTTTTGTCTCCATAGAAATTTCTAGACTCAAATACAGTGATGTTCATTTACGATGACTGATGCTTATCGACAATAAATTCGCCACTCTATGTAAGTGAATCATAAGAAATGGCATCAATATACACATAGGTACTCATATAAATAAATAAGTTAAATAAATGATTATTATAAGATTATTACAAAGAGAGTTCAGCAAGAACGTGCGCTGTAAAACCTTTTCTTGAAAGATTAGTTTTCTTGAAATTATGTCGCACTATTAATACAATAGTGTATTAACTCAAAAAGTGCATTTTCGCATAATCGACGAAAAAAGAATTACTCGCTTCCCGTAAAAGATCTGTGTAAATTTATTTATAAGTTATTTCCCCCTTGCCAACTATACATATTTAAAAATAAAAGAGAACAAATAGTCTCATATTTTTGAATAAGGTCGATTTTGGCCAGAACTAGCTCACGTAAAGCGTGTATCATTTTGTGTTAGGTAGTTAAGTAGATATCTTTTAGTTGTTTTTTACAATATTGTAACGACGGTTTTATTGACGCGTAGAGAATCAAATTTAAAGTTCAACAATGGTATCAGTAAGTAATCTTGAATTTCACATATTTTGAGTTATAACACTATTGTAATAACAGTACGATATCTCTACCAGATATTATATTACTTTAATAATATATTTGAGCAAAAAGTTTCTAAATTTTTCTTCAACAAAAATCAGTAAAAGCTAACTATTGAATACGCGTGTATGCCAGTATTTCACTCTAAGGCGGCGATATAGAGCAGTGGTTCTATATTGAATATTGTTTCCAATTTCGTCGTTATTACAATGAGTCATCCATTGTAGCCAGTCTAATAACAAATAAATGAAGTAATAAGAATATATTATTTCTCTGTACTAAATACGAAATAAAACAGACACAGAAAACAGCCCCATCAACAGACTTTATGGGCAATAATTCCAACAATCTTCCCAGGAAAATTGAATCATCCATAAACAACTTCCTAATTTCTCAATCAACTAATGAATGATACTCGTTTTATGCGTCATAACTCATAAATGACGGTCTTGGTCCGTGATGCATAGTTATTGGGTCTTACATTACATGTGTATGTATATTGCATAGTAATACGAGTAGCTTCTCGTGTGCTTTTAAAACAAAACAATAGTCTTACTACAAGGCAACATCAAACCGTGTTGAAAGTTGCAGTATCACCCTGAAAATGTTTGCGGCAAGCACGATGCACACCTGGTTTCACTTTCAACTTGCTAAAGCTGGTGTTCCTATCGTTTTTTTTTAAACTCCCTTTAGCGTAAATAGGATTTTACCGAGAAAGTTTGAGCTTGAACGGACTAGTTACCGTAACTCCCTAAATTGGCGAAATAAATAGGTTTGTAGTTTTTAAATGTATTCTATGTCATTCATCATTATGATATTCAATTATTTTTATGAAATGACAACATTAGTTTGTTATAGTTATTAATCAAACCAACGTCTTAGTTGGCATAGCGTCTGGCACAGTTTCCTGGAAGACGTAGGTTCGAGTACAGCCGGATCGAAGGATTTTTTGTAAGTGTTCGATCTACAAAGTAATGGAGTCATTTCACAAAAATAATTGAATATCGTGATGGCCTAACATCGTCACATAATAAACCTAAAAATTACAAACCTCTTTTTTTCTTTGTATTAATAATTTAAAAAAATAGGTTTGTTTCGTGCTGGATTATTTTGTCATATATGTTAGGATCAATTATTTATAAATACATATACTTCGGGCGCACTATAAGTTTCCGGAATGAATAAGAAAAAAATACTATAAATGGTCAAAAATGAATTTATTGTTTCTCAAAATATTCTCCGTTAGCGTTAATGCACTTTTTCATACAAATGAACCAATTTTGAAAACATTTATGCCACTCCTCCGTGACAATCTCTGAAACATATTTTTCATACTCTTCGACAGCCTCTTCGGGTGATGAAAATCGTTGACCGCGTAACTGGTTCTTAATTTTTGGAAATAAATAAAAGTCACATTGTGCCAGGTCTGGACTGTACGCGGGATGGCTTATAAGGTTAACGTTGTTCACTTTCAAAAATTCATTTGTCTGTCTGGCCGCGTGAGAACTGGCATTATCGTGGTGCAAGATGATACGGTGTTTACGGTTTTTTTTACGGAATTTGTCAATAACTTCCGGTAAACAAACGTGTACCAATCACTATTCACGGTACAACGATTCTTCAAAGCAACAGTAGCCACGTATCCAGTTTTATTAAAAAAAGAAGCAATTTGCACGCGCGCCACTTTGGTTGCTTTCGGCTCATATCGAAAGACCCATACGCTCGATTGCTGCTTTGTTTTGGGATCGTAAATATAAATCCATGTCTCGTCACCTATTACTATGTCCCACACCAAATTTGGGAACCCCTTCGTTGAATCTGGTAAGCATGACATTGAGCTCCGCTGAGCTGTTAAGTTAGTCGTAGAAAATCATACTACGAAAGTTTTCACGAGTTA
>NW_020654466.1:20550062-20553958 GCF_003589595.1 Hyposmocoma kahamanoa
GAACCCACATCCGGCATCCCATTTACAGAATCCCAATCAACGAGTTAGATAGATAGATAGATAGGTAGTTTATTTGCCACAAAACACACATATTACATGAAATACAAAGACAGAACAAACAATGATATAAATACTTAAAACTAACAAAAGTAGAGTAATATAAACAACAAGGACAAAATAAAATCAAGACTTATAGTAGAAAAATGTAGCATGTGTGCTGCCGTGGCGCATAGGACGCAGCTCAGCTTTAAACCATCGCCAAAAGCGACGAGCTGATTTTCAGCTACCTCCCAAAAGGTTACGCGGAACGTTAAAAAAGGGAAGAGAAAAGAAAAGATTGTTGCTGTGCACATTAGTGCGCTGTGTACTCAAATCATATAGGAGGAATAAAGAATCATATTATTATAATAAATTGCAAACCTAAAATGAATTTAAAAAAATCATAAAAATAAAGAGAAAAAAAAATTAATAGTAGATTATTACACTAGTCTACAATGCAAAAGTATCCGAAATAATTTTAACTAATTTCTGCTTGTCTATACATGCTAAATACGATTTGATAAGTAAAAGTAATTTATTAGTTTAAGTTTTCAAGATACCTCCTATCTCCCAAATTTTACGATTCTACCCTCATTCAACTTGACAGTGTTCATATTAACTTTGTTAGTTGGCATCAAATGTTAAAAATATCGTACATTAGTGCTCTGTTCTGTATTACTGAATAATAAATGTGCTAAAAGTGAAAAAAAAGTGAAACTAAAAATTATTTTATAACATAATGTCTCGGAAATGTGTGAATAATCCCGACAATTTTTGTTACGTTTGCGGAGAGGTGATATTTAATAAACAAAGGTGTTCTATATCGCCTATGATAAAAAAAGCCTATTCTTACTACTTTAACAAAGACATATCACACCAGGACAAAAGCTGGGTTCCACATTTCTGCTGCAATTCGTGTGCTACAGGTTTGAGAAATTGGCTGAGTGGCAAAAAAACATCACTTCGTTTCGCAGTGCCAATGCAATGGCGGGAATCGACAAATCACGCAACTGATTGTTATTTCTGCCTGACAACCCAAGTATTCGGAAAAGGTAAAGGTGTTTCTAAAAAAAGAAAAGTGCCATAGTATATCCAAATGTACCATCGGCTGGTCGCCCTCTGCCGCATAGCGATCTTCACCCAATCCCCAAACCTCCTAAAATTAACGACAACAAAGATGAAATCACATCTACTTCACCATCTATTTCCTCAATGTCAGAATACGAAGTACCTACTACATCATCACAGCCACACATGATAACGCAAGCTGAATTAAATGATCTTGTAAGGGACTTGGAATTGCCAAAGAACAAAGCAGAACTTCTAGGCTCGAGACTGCAACAGTGGAATCTTTTAGAAAGTGGTGTGGCTATAACAGCTTTCCGTACTAGACAAAAAGAGTTGATACAATATTTTGAAATGGTTGAAAGTTTAGTTTTTTGTAAAGATATCAGTGGTTTGATGGGAGTTCTTAACATTACATATAAACAGAATGAATGGAGGCTTTTCATAGATAGCTCTAAATTAAGTTTAAAAGCTGTTTTGTTACATAACCGAAATATTTTACCTTCAATTCCTATTGCTCACGCAGTCCATATGCAAGAGACTTATGAAAATATGAAAACTCTTTTGTTGTGCATTAAGTATAATGAACACCAATGGCAAATCTGCGGAGATTTGAAAGTCGTAGCTCTGCTGCTTGGGCTACAATTAGGCTACACAAAATTTTGTTGTTTTGTTTGCGAATGGGATAGTCATAATAGAAAAGAGCATTATACAAAAAAGGTATGGCCACAACGTCAGTCACTTCAACCTGGGCAAAAAAATGTTCAAAATAGCCCTTTAGTTAATCCACAAAAAGTGTTACTTCCACCATTACACATAAAACTAGGGCTGATGAAAAATTTCGTAAAAGCGATGAACAAAAGTGGAGCTGCTTTTCAATACCTACGCCAGAAATTCTCAAGATTAAGTGAAGCTAAGATCAAGGAAGGTATATTCATCGGTCCGCAAATAAGAAATTTATTTAACGATGTTAATTTCGACTCTGTGCTAGAAGGTAAAGAAAAACAAGCCTGGAACGATTTTCGCCTTGTGGCAAGAAACTTTTTGGGAAATAAAAGAAGTGACAACTATGCTGAGCTTGTCGAAAATATGTTATCATCATACCAAAAACTAGGTTGTAATATGTCCTTGAAAATACACTTTTTACATTCTCATTTGGACTTATTTCCGGATAATTGTGGGGCTTTAAGCGATGAACATGGGGAGCGTTTCCATCAGGACATCGCAAACATGGAAAAACGATATCAGGGCAAGTGGAACGTTTCAATGTTGGCGGATTATTGTTGGACTATTTATCGGGATGTTCCAGAAGCAGAATATAAGAGAGCTGCAAATAAACGTCGTCGAAATTCTGCTAATGAATAGAATAACAGTAATTTTTTTGATATTTTTGCATAATTTTGTATTTTTTTATTTCTAATAAATGGAAACTAATTTATATAAATAATTATTGTTTTCGTTACCAGCATGTGAAAATAAATAAAAAAAACTACTTTGCTCGAAGAATACTTTTTTAAAGTCAAAATTTGTAATTTAGTGTTATTTGTGGTCAGTCTACAATAAAATATAAGTTAATTAAAGTTTACTCACTAAAACAATAATATATCGGTCGGATACGACACCTCAGGCGCGAAGTGCTGAGGAATACCCAGTCTTTGCTTGGCCAATACAGCAGATTTTAAATGTTTTTTAAAAGTGTATTTTGATTTAAATGATCTAATTGGGGGAGGGATGTTGTTCCAGCACTTCGTCGCCTGATAACGGAAACTGCCAGTGAACGCCACAGTTCGGTGTTGCTGCAGTAATAACGGAGGACGTACAGACCTTGGATCTTCTTGGAAGTAACGGTTACGAGGAAAAATCAGTTTCTCGTACAGATATTCGGGACGTTTATTTTTTATTATATCGAACATAAGGCAAGCAAGGTGAAATCTTCTACGCGACTCTATGTTCAACACAGATGCTGCATTTATATAAGGAGAAATGTGGGTCCGAGGAGGAATATTATAGCAGAACCTACAACACGCATTTTGTACGCGCTGCAGTAGACGTTTAGTTCGTTCTAGGATGCGAGGCCCATACACGACATCACCGTAATTGAGCCTGGAAAGGATCAGAGACTCACAAAGCATGACACGGGATTTTTCACTCAGTAAGTGACGGATCTTGTATAGTACTTTGAGACGATAGAAACAGCTATTTACAAGGTTCTGTATATGGCTTTCGAAGCGTAACAAGCTATCAATGACCATCCCAAGGCATTTTGCCTCGTTCACGCGTTCAAGGTGTTGACCATGAATAGTTACGATGGGATTACATTCAATTACTCTGTTTACCTGCGTCCCGCCTCCAAGCACCATAAACTTAGATTTAGTCGGATTCAAAACAAGAGAATTCTTACAGGACCATTCATATACACCAGTCAGGTCTTCGTTTAGTTTTTGCAGGGTAGATAAAGCATCCTTAGGCTTTGCTGAGATGTACAATTGAACATCATCCGCATAAAAATGACACCTACAATATTTCAAGACACGCTGAAGGTCAGCACAGTAGATAATGAATAAAAGAGGACCAATTATTGAACCCTGAGGCACACCACAGATTACCCGCCGAGAAGCAGATGTCAAAATAGTTCCATCATGTCTATGAAGTCTGACAATCTGCGTTCTATTATATAGGTAACTGTTAAACCACAGCAAGGAACGTGTATTAATACCGTAGAAAGAAAGCTTAGATAGAAGAAGAGATATACTAATACTATCGAACGCACGGGAATAATCCAGCGTAGTAAA
>NW_020654466.1:20554058-20636561 GCF_003589595.1 Hyposmocoma kahamanoa
GATATACTAATACTATCGAACGCACGGGAATAATCCAGCGTAGTAAAAAGAGTCGCATGACCAACATCCTGTTCAGTTAATATATTGTCAATGACATCGAGCAAAGCCGTTGTGGTACTACGTCCTCTACGGAAACCAGATTGAATGGAAGGTAGTATATTATTTTCTTCAACATATTTACTTAACTGTACATGTACAATCCTCTCCAATATCTTCGACAAAAAAGGCAAAATACTAATAGGTCTTAAATCTTTGAGATCACTAGGGTTATCTACTTTTGGTAATGGATTGACCATAGCCACCTTCCACTGTTCGGGAAATTCTCCCATAACAATTGACCTGTTTATTATGCCCGTAATAGCTTTCAGAGTATGTGGAAGAGTGAGCATTACCATATCTCTACTAACACCATCATAGCCAAGAGCGTTCGATTTCACAGACATGATATACCTACTAACATCCTCCTCGCTTACAGTATCCAAATTAAATTCGGACGTACAAAACCTCTGAGACTCGAAATATGTCAATTGCGAGATAGGAACAGAACCTCCCCCGGGGATATTCAAAAAGTGGTCATTTATAGCATTTGGATCATTGAAGCCAGGCGGCAGAGAATCAGATTTGCAAGGGTCACACATAATCTTGTCTTTAACAGTCTTCCAGAAAGTAGTGCTATCTTTAAAATTACAATTTATAAGATTATTGAAATAAGCACGTTTATCGTTATTAATGCTTGTTATAACTATTTTTTTTTAATCCTTATAGTACTGACCATGCGAATCCAAACCCGTTTTCCGATACCTTTCATGAGCTCGGTTACGTAGATTCATCATAAATTTTATCGTATCAGTCACCCATGGAAGTGACTCATGTTTGAGATGAATGGTCTTCATTGGAGCAAGTGTATCGAAAACACCTAAAATCAGAGCATTAAATTTTTCAACCATAGAACCCACATCCGGCATCCCATTTACAGAATCCCAATCAACGAGTTAAATCCATGGTGATGTAGACAACCAATTTTTTAAATGACACCACAATGTAAAAACAAGTAACAGTCAGATGAAACAAACTGTATTCTACAACCAGAGAGTTCCATGTTCAAATGTTTTAAATATTGTTCATGTAAGTGGTCAGTTCCGGAAACTTATAGTGCGCCCTATATAATTGTGTGTGTGTGTGTGTGTGTGTGTGTGTGTGTGTGTGTGTGTGTGTGTGTGTGTGTGTGTGTGTGTGTGTACGTGCGTGCGTGCGTGCGTGCGTGCGTGCGTGCGTGCGTGCGTGCGTGCGTGCGTGCGTGCGTGCGTGCGTGCGTGCGTGCGTGCGTGCGTGCTGGCGTGCGTGCGTGCGTGAGTGCGTGCTCCCGAAAGATTTGCAAGATTTTCTAATTTTTACAAGTAGAACCCCTTTGCTATCATTGATAAGAAATCAACTGTTCCATACTAAAATTTTTCCGCCATTTCAGGTCAAAATATTAAAAATCTTGTAGTCTAAATATAATGTCTATATAAAAATAAAGACACAAACATATCTGTTCCATCAAGTTCACGGTCAAATATGTTGGCAGTTCAGCACGTACGGCATTTCCGTCGGTGTTGGATTAAAATACATTTGTTAATAAATAAATTTGTATACAATTCGCCATAGAGAAACGGGAGAATTGTAAAAAAAACTAATTGAATAAGTATTAACTAGTGAGACAAATTAATGGGACCACGAAAAAACGGCCTTTGTCCTTAGGACATTTAAAAAAATAAAAACATCAACTCTATTATAATATTTGAGATATATTTTAGTAAAGAGCTCCTTGTGAAAGAGTTCGTCCAGGCAAGTACTGCCACCTTACCTATTTCTGTCGCCAATCAGTAATGTCAGCATAACTGTGTTCCGGTTTTGAAGGGAAAGGGCGCTGGTGGAATTTTTTTTTACACACTTATAGCCCCACACTAGGGAAACCCTGTATCGCGAGTGCCATGGACACACACGTAGGTAGACAACCACAAATTACACCCAAACTCACGAGATAATGTATGCTATACATTACTCTCGGCCGGGGAATCGATCCAGGGACCTATGCGTGGCAGACCAGCATAGGTACCGTTCGGCAACAGAGGCAGTTAAAATGTGTTGACGATGATGATAAATCTTACTTCAGAAGTACATATTATACAGTGGATGTTCTTTATTAATGTGTGGCTATGGCACCTAAATTCCAAAAGCATTAGTTTTGATTAACTAACAATGAACCGGTATATCACTGTTCAGGTTTAACGATGAGATAGTGCTTTTCCTTTAACTATTCAACACGTTCTTTTTAGGCTGAGGGTTTTGGTTCAGCGTTGCGGCGTTGCGCCTTTTGTAGGCATTTTCTTTTAGTTCCAAAGTAGTGCTTATATTTCTAAAGAGCCTGAACGGAGTGGTAAATTATTAGGAGAAAAGCGAACTGATCCCAGAAGCTTGGTTAATAATAGGAACTGTAACAATTGATTTGTCAAGATCTACACTGTCTGGGTGTTTTGGTCCAAGTTGCAGGAAGTTACTGTATACAACATTTTGAGTTTATATCATTAACGATTCAACTCAATTTGCTTTGTTGCGTAGTGGTGAAAAACGCCTTACAACTTTCCGAAACATTCGTAATTTTTTTTAAAATTCTGAACTTCAAAGTATCTCTTTGGAATGATAATGGAATACAAATTCCTATACCAACATTAAAATCAAAGTGTTTTTTTTTACAGAAAACAGTCAATTTTTAGTAGTTTCGGACATACAATAGTCTAATATCCACATTTGGCAAAGTGTTCAGATGTAACGACTTTTTACATTATGTGTGTGTTTACAATATAATATCCGTACAGAGTACTAAATAAAACGGATCTCACAAGTTAATGGAATTACATCTATTTACCAAGTTTTATTGAAATCGGTTACCGGAAAGTGCGCGAAACCGGATTCATCCCCAGTTTGCCACCCTCAGAGGTGGAATATTTTATTGAATTTAAATGGGACCAATAATGAGAATCATTCCAACAAAAAAAGAATCATCAAAATCGGTTCACAAATGCCGTAGTCATCGCGTAACACACATATAAAAAAACAGTCGAATTGAGAACCTCCTCCTTTTTTGAAGTCGGTTAAAACTACTACTTTGAACATTGAACCTCGTCTTAGTTATAATGCAGCCTCATACAAATCGAACATAACAACGTCTTTCCGGTATCAGTCGCGTTAGTATGACGTCGCGTTTTGTTCTGAAGGACATTTGGGAGTCGGCCGCTGAGGGCCTTGACTGCTCCACCGGGTTAAAAGAGCGAGCTGAAGGTTCTTATAATGAAAAATAAGCAGTGGCCCTGGGTGAGCCAAGGTCGGCACGGAGCTCGGTTCCGGAAGTTACTAGTAGCATGAGAACTGCCACCTTATCTATTTCTGCCGCCAAACAGTAATGTGAGCATTACGTGCACATGGCACATATTACAGCGTTTCGGGTTTTGAAGTGTCAGGGCGCTGGTTAAATTACAGGCATATGAGACTTGTCAACTTATGTCTCAGGTAAAGCAAGTCAGCGCCAATTACAGTTGTCCACATTCTCATTTTCAAATGTCTATATTATGGTAAAAGTAACACCTCAAAGAGAAACAAACACACAGCATAGCAAAAAAAGTAAAGCGGTGTGTAATCCTGACCTACAAAAAAAAAAGCGTGCACTGTAATTGCAATGAAAAAAATGGACATGGGTGCCGGTAACACCAGGCGCACGACTTATTGGTCCCGTCACCTGGTATCATAGTAATTTTTTTTTGTTAGCTAAACATTCCTATCAGAAGAGTGCTGTGATTGGGGAGAATCTTTGCGAGTACACGCTGAACTGGGGGAATGACGTCACGCGGCAAAGTATGCACTAATTTATAGAGTCAAACGCTTGTGCTTTAGCCGTGCCGCAGTGCAACCCTTCCGAGGTCGACGTCCTGTGCAGTGGGCGCGGCTGAAAACTGCTGTGAGCGTGAGACGTCCCCATCCGCCTCATCGTTCCTGTTTTGTTGCTTACAAACTTTGTTATTTATGCAGACGCAATAATAATAGCGACTACATAGTACCTCGCATTGCGAGATATTTACATTACCTGAAATATATTTTAGTAAAATGCAATCAATTGATGATCACGGCAACCCAATGATTTGACAAGGAGGTCCCAAGTTCGATTCCCGGTAGGACCAATTTAGTTAAATGAACTTTTTCAATTTTGGTCTGGGTGTTCTGGGCAGTGCCTCGGTACGTTGTAAAACCAACAGCACATCAAGCCATACGCTTTTGTTCAACAAGATCCGTCAAGAAACTAAGAAACCGGCAGTTGTAGATATCAGATTTAGACAGGCCTTATGAAAAATCTAATAAATCTATTTTATTAATTAACTGCCGCCGTGGCCGAAGGTTGCCATCACAGAGAATATATTTGTACGGCCTACATTTATTTCACTCGTGAGTTAGGGTGTAATTGGTGGTTGTCTATGTGTGTGACCATGGCACCCGCGATACAGGGTTTCCCTAGAGCGGGGCTATGTTGATTGTGTGCGTATAGTGCTAATTAAAACTTGTAGTTATGACGTTTGAAGGTAAAGAATTCTGTTAACAGTAATTTCGCTGTTATTCTTTGAACATAACATGAATGACGTAAACTTAAATGTTAAAATCTGTACCACGTATCAAACTAAACTTAAATATTATTAAACTTAAACTACACTAACTTACTTAAACTACCTATTATTAGTATATTTAACTAAATATAGTTTTACAAAACTGTATATACAGTTTGACTGCAGGATCGAAACGAGTCTCAAATAGAGCAAAAAGCTACAAAGTGGCACTCAATGTGGTTAAAAATACTTAAATAATATTTGCTAACTATTCAAGAAAATTATATTACCTGGTATTATACTCCGTCCAATCATTTATTCAACTTTTGACAGCTCAAATTCTAATCAATTAGTGATGTCCTAATGCGTTTCCGATACGATTTTTTATAACAATCGATTTTATTCATGAAGAGTATTTAATCGTGAACGTGATTGGGTTCAAAAAAGACAAGTGATATTTCCAAGTTTTAGGTTGCACGCATACTATTTCTAACTAATCTCTCAACTAGGTTACAAAAAGTAATAATGAATTTGTACCAAAAACAAACAATATTTGTTGCAGTTGTAATTTTGTTTTTTTATGACACTAAGGGTCGTATTCTAGAACTCTACTCAATACTCAAGTCAGGAATTGAGTATGGTTTAAAGCACTCGAAATCATACTCAAGTCCCTGCCATTAGGGTCGTATTTCCAGTGCGTGTGTTGCCAGTGCAATCCTGACTTGAGCATTGAATAGAGTTCTAGAATACGACCCTAAGTGACGGGACGCAAAGATCTTCGGGCACTGCCTATGCGCCCGTCACCCTGAGACATAAGTTGACAAGTCCCATGTGCCTTTAATTTCACCAAGAGTTAAAGTTACAGTATATTAAGTAAAAAGAAAATGAAATGATTAAGATTAAAATAAATCACCCAATTATTTGATGCGTAATACGGAATATTTTATTCTTAGAGATTTACACCATAAATTCGATAATCAAATCGGCTATTGTGTACAATCAAGAGCACGTCAAGCTTGACACTTTGTACTTTGGACCGTTCTTATCGTAAGCGAGTTGGACCTTGTACTTGGCGTCAATACGAATGCATACACTTCGTTGCATACATGCTGCTCACTTTTTATTTAGATGTTTTTGATATTTGTAAATTTCAGACTTCTTTTTCCTCAAAAGCTAAAAATGACAATATTTCAATAATTAAATTAGAATATTAACAACTAAACTCAATGGTTATTAGTACACATCGGCATATAAATGTAAAAATTATGATAAAAACACAGAAATTAGTCACCGCAAAGTAAACAAAGCTATAAAGCGATAACTGGAAGTGGGTCAACCCCGAAAGGCCATGGGTGTTTATCGGACTCCCCTCGACGATGACAACTTTATTAATGCGTTTGGACAACATTGTGTAAGTTAATGTTCTTGGCATGACTCGTAAAAAAATATGGTAAAGTAAAATGTGAGTGGATGAAAATTCAAAGACTGGTACACTACAGAAGCTCAAGAATAACAATGAAATAATACAGTTGATTCCCATTTAAATGTGGAAACGTAACGCTTCGTCATTTTTTTGGTAATATGCCTAAATAACCAACAGGAAAAACAGGTCTCATGAACCCCCAGGACTTGGAATGTCATAGTGCTCTTTTCATATATCTACCGTAAGAGTCGGTAGGGAGGGTCACTATAAACAAAACTTATGTAGAAACTGTACGGGAGTATACATAGTGCAGAGTTTGTATACAATAAACTTAAAGATTTTTCTCAACTCGCTGTTGAAATTTGTTGACATAAAGTCATCAGACTAGTTTAGTACTCTACTCCTTAAGACGGCACTTACAAAGTCTATTCGAGTTAAGACTCGACGATAAAATGAATAAATTACTGTCATTCATCGCTAACCCACTATGCAGACAGCTTTTAATACTTTCTTACTAAACGATGAGGTGTAAAAACGTGCAATTTGCGATGAACGGTACCGCAATTACCACATCTAGATAGTTTTATATATTAGACAAGATTGCGCGGATAAATTGCCCTCGAGTATTCATTTGCTAATTTACATGTTTCCAGTAAAAGTTCAAGCGGGTTGAACTTCTTTTATCTGAACAGGGCAAAACCAAGAATGTTAAAATTTTTTTGTATCAAAAATAATAACAAACTTGTGGAGTATTTTCACATTTCTTTTATTAAAAAAAAAACGACCTTAAAAGTTAGTACCATTTCATCTGTTTGCCAAGTTTTATTGAAATCGTTTTACGGAATGTGGGTGAAAGTCAATAAACCTAATTCATCCCCTGACTTAGAGGTGGAATATTCGTTTATAATTTGAATGAGACTACTGCTGCCCTTTCCAGCAAAAAAAGAATCATCGAAATCGGTTCACAAATGTCAGAATAATCACGTAACGTACTTACAAAAAAACGCATTCGGATTGAGAACCTCCTCGATTAAAATAGACGAATGTCATGGTAGTAAAAATATCATGAAAATAAACAGTTAATATAGTGTCATCTCTGTGAGACTCCCGGTAGCTGTAATAGTTAAAATTTTAAAAGTTTTGAGGCAGTATCGATATCCCTGGACGATATCTTCATATCTTTCAACTGCTTGGTGACGACATTGATGACCTAACGGTTTACACTGTGGGCGCTGGATGCGGAGGTCCTGGGTTTCATTCCATTTGGGAAATGCACTTTTCTGAATTGGTTCTGGCCTGGGTGTTCTGGGAAATGAACCAGAGTGAATTTCGTTCCTCCGGTACTCGTATAACAGGGAATTCTCTAGTTTGAGATCAGCAAATTTATCTTTTTTTGTAGCAGTAGAGCTCCTTATGAAAGAGTACGTCCAGGCTAGTACTGCCACCTTATCTTTTTGTGCAGCATTACTGCGGTCCGGTTTCGAAGGGTGCTGGTGAAATTACAGGCTTGCAGGGCGCAGTGGTAGTGCCCCTCAGATCTTTGCCATTTAAAGCTCTGAGTGGCACAGCAACTGTTAGGGACAGGCTTGTCGCTTACCACCAGAAACACGACTTGTTCGTCTATTATATAATACTACAATAATATAATATTATATTGTATTGTATTGTGTTGTATTATATTATATTAATAATAAATAAGTCTTTTATGTTAGTAAATACAGAGACAGAACATTAAAACATACAGTACATACTACGCTCGAAGCGCCGACTACCACATCACTTCACCAGATCCTGGATAAACCGATTCCAAGATTTCTTCGTATTAACGTGTGGCTGGTTTTTGCGCAGCGTTTGAGTTTCGCATTAAGAGTTACGACTCGACAAAGTCACGTTAGTTTATTATTACTATATGGCGCATTTCCAGCTACAATGAATTTTATGGTTATTTACTGAATTTCGTGTACCACCTAAGTCGTGGACCCAAGTTTTATGTTAAGCATATATTGTCTAATGTGTGTTGTGCTTTACACTCCTAAGGGATACTTGCAATACTATTTTCCATAAAAGAAAGTAATACTTTCATAGATTTCTCATAGATCGTATACTATGCGTGTTCTATTTAGTTCAGTTGATATAAAAGACAATCATTGGTATATGTAACGTACCTATTACAACACAGCGGTTTTCTTGTAAAATTTCGAGGTAAATTAGTGTTCCTTTTCTATCGTGAAAATTTTTAGAAATCGCGTTTTCACACCTTATCTTCGATTTTACTATATATTTTTGCAAAATTCAACACTTTCACTGTTATGCGAAATCAACCAAAGCCATTTGAAATTATATCGGCTCTTAAGTCGTACTCCATCATAGGCCCAATTCGGGCTTATCGTCCATTGTTCTTGAAAGGCTACATCAATTTCGAATTCATCACATTTAAGTTGCTGTGACTCCGAACGCACTTATCATCGAGATGAGTCGTCATATTACGAATGGATCTACATAGAAGAAAACAAGTATCCTGTTTTTTATGATGCCGATCGAAAGGGTCAAACTGTAAGAATTAATTTCTTTTAAGTAACATATGTGGTCTTAATAGACGGAACGCCTTAAAATTTATTTTAAATTTATGACTTACTACTTACCAATGCCTCCACGAAGAAAAATATCCTATTAACAATATTTTAAATACTTTCGACGACTTGCATACCAGTGTTCTATGTTTTTTTATAGAAATCTAACACACTTACTTAAATTAATGAAATCAATACCAAAATAACAATGAATAGTTAATAAACTATTATTTACGATTATCTACATAAAAGCAACAGTTACTCAATGACTTACTGTCACGTTATTGATTAATAAAAAGCAGGTGATTGATCACGTCTGTACGCATGGTGGGAATATTTGTTTTTTTTTTAAACCACGGATTAGTCACGTAATGTGGGTCGTGTTTTTGTGGGATGGTAATGAAATTGATAATGGTGTCAATTTAGAGGAATTGTTTTTATACGATAAAGACGGTGTTAAATGGGCCATACTGCCATCAGCTAACTACAACGTGGCTAAGTGAGGAAATAATTTTTTGAGATGTCATAAAAACCATAACCCAGTTTTAGAATATTAAAATTGTTTAATGTAATTTCAGCTATGCATCGTTAGGGTAAGTACCGATAAGTCGAACACATTAACTGTTTTTAAAAGATAATTTTATGCTCTTATCTTTTGCCATTTAAAACGGATATTTGACCATTTGTCACTAAGCAGGCAGAATGGTTGTTTTATTTTTTTATCCGCTCACGCGATGCGCCCGTCCAACCGCAAAATGGCGGCTATTTGGTTTCGCAAATTAGAAAAGCATTCAGTTTAAATACAAGATTTATAAATGAAAATTATTATTCTGCATTGCTAAATAAATACCCTCCGTACTACAATAAAAACATCTCAAATAAAATGCAGTAATACACCGCAAATCCTGCACTTAAAAAGCACTAATGAAATTTTTGGTATACTTAGATAAATATGATAATATTCCGTTTGAGTGGTTCTAACGTTTACCATGAAATTACTCCTTAAAGTATAGTTTATAAACAATTATATTCAGGGTAAACTTAAAAAACGCTACTTACGGTATGTTTTCAATAAATAAACACCGAAATCACCAGCCCAAACAATAACACACACGATTGTCGTGACGTATTTTTATTTAAATGACAGACCCAGGTATTAAAAACTTTATGGTTTGCTAGAGTAGTTACCGAAATAGCAATTAATATTAGTTCTTTTACCTGTTATAACTTCGATATCCGATAAATCGGTATCAAATCATCACCGGCACCTCTAGGTGTGGTATGCGTCTACGGCTGCATGTATCGCGTGAACGGATATAGGACTATGTTTTTCTTTGGTCAAATTAAATTGTTATCATCGCACCGCTTAACCAGCGGTGCGATGATAACAATAAATAAGAAATACGTACGACATAAAAATACCTAATAAATAATTTAACATATCAAATAGAATCTTGTCTATTTGGCACCAGGCAATTGACATAAATGGCTTTCATCATATTTACTATTAACTAGTAGGTAGTATAACGGGTTACCTCTCGGAAATCTAAAATCGCTTTTGCTTGAAATAACATTAATTTGAATTTTCATGATCCCGAAACCAATGTTCCGCGGTAAACTATTTTTAAGGAATTTCAAAAAAGAAACCTAACGTGTAACCAGATCTTTTCTTTACGATAAGCATTCAAATTACTTAAATTACAATATAATAAATCTCTTTCTAGTACGGATTTTTTTACAAATTTATCAACTTCAGATGACAGCATCGTATTCATGTGATAAGTTTAACTGCACAGTGAGAAACTTATTTAAAAAAAAACACATTTTATACATTTATCTAACCGATAAATCTTGTTTGTTGTGAAATGTTTACTTCGTAGGTAATTTATGACTATTGTAAAAAAGTATTATGTAATAAGCTTTTTTTATGCCACCAAATAACGGGACGAACCAGTTGTAGGCCTGGTGGTAAACGACATAGGCATGTCGTTCATAACAGTTGCAGTGCCATTCAGAGGTTTAAAACGCAAAGATTTTAAGAGCACAGCCACTACGCCCGTCACCCTGAGACATAACTTGACAAGTCCCATGTGCCTGTAATTTCACCAGGCACCTTACTCTTCTTAATTGTATCTCTTTTACATAAAAAAAAACCACCTCAAAAGTTCGTGGAATTACATATATTTGCCAAGTTTTATTGAAATCGGTTACCGGAAAGTGCGCGAAACCGGATTCATCCCCTAGTTTGAATATTTTCTTCAAATTTAAATGGGACCAATGCTGAGGACCCTTTCTCCAACAAAAAATAATCATCAAAATTGGTTCAGAAATTCAATTATCGTGTAACATACATACAAAAAACAAATACTGCCGAACTGAGAACCTCCTTTTTTAAAGACGGTTAAAAACCAAAACGCAGTACCTTGTGCTTGGCCACATTACTCCTTGGCGGCAAAAATAGGTAAGGTGGCAATACTTCGCTGAATGAGCTCTTTCACAAGGAGCTCTATTGCATGCTACTAATTACATAGGCTCTATTTATGTAATGTGGATTATTCCACTTATGGAATGCCCAACTCTTGGTCACGACCTGGCCAAATGGGTCCCACAGTGGACTTCCATTAACCTCTCATGCATCCCTTATTTTTATTCGCTGACATAGACCCCGTAACAGTGGACACCTGAGGGTCGATATAGACCATTTTGGGAACCATCAATCCAAAGTACTAACGTATATATTTCTATTTGTTACAGGTAATCAAAACGCTATAAAGGGCTGGGCCAACCTAGTGCTACATTCCATAGCCATAAACGCACATACTTCAACGGGACATCGCGTGTAAATATTTATTACAAAGTATACAGGTATAAGTTGTAGACATTGGGTGTATGACCTAAAATAGAGACGAAATGTCGTTTAATTTGTTTGAAAACTAATCTGCCAAATCATTAAGGTGACAACTGTGCTCCGATTGGCCAGCCCGAATTCGAAACAATTGACGGGTGTCGGCAATTGTTTCAGTTGATATTTAAAAGTGATACGAGGCCCATTTGCTTAAAGAGTTGCCAGGGATGGATTGCCTTTATTTCGTCTCAATATCTGGTTATATACTCGATGGTTGTAGAGCGATGGGTGGTAGTCTAATGGGAGAAAGGTTACTTCTCATTTGAGAAGTCGACGATTCGAATCCTTAAAACTTACGTATTATCAGCAAAGTAGACGCGTTACCACATTAAGGGTTCTTTTTGCGTGCAGTTTTTCTGAAGGTGCGTTTTTGAAGCGTAAGGGTGCTGGTGTAATTACAGGCACATGGGACTTGTCAGCTTATGTCACAAAGCGACGGGCGGCATAGCAGTGCCCCTTAGGTCTTTGCTATTTAAAACTCTGAGCGGTACTGCAATTGTTATGGACAGGTGACTCACTTACAGGTTCGCACTCTTGCAGGTTGTTTTGATCGTATTTAAAATAAATGTTGTAAATAATAGAAGTAGACAAATGTTATTTACGAAGAGTAACCTCTAGAGTTTCTTACTCATTCTTCTCAGAGGAATCTGTCATACGAGTGAGTGAGAGAGATTTGAAGTGTAATTTTAACGTTACTTATGAAAGAAAGATTACAAGTTTGAGTTCGACCAAAAGTATTGACAATTTGAATCATCGACCTATTAATTCAACTGACTTTGTGGCCGAAGGTTCCCGTGCTGGTCTGCCACGCAGAGGTTCGATTCCCGCTGATAAATATTTATATCGCCTACATTTTTTTTTCTCTCGTGAGTTTCAGTGTAATTTGTGTGGTTGTCTTTGTATATGTCCATGTCACCTGCGGTGCAGGGTTTCCCTAATGCGGGGTTATGAGTGTGTGCGTTGTTATTCTAGTTATTATTAATTTTGAAGCAACAATTCTTCCACTGGGCTACCACTGCTCTTTCTTTATAATTAAGGAGCAATTCTATATGTTATGACTTTCCTTATTGCCCTTCATCCAAAGAGTTGGAATGGAAAAAACCGATAGCGGTACTATCCCCAAATTAAATCAGTAAACTAAAACTTATCTTTCCAATTTTGTACCCAGTGAAGCGATCATATGGCAGTAACTGCCTGCACGTGGGCGTGGGTTCGATGTCCGTACCGGTACGGACATAATGACACGATTGTCGCCACATCATGCCCGTATGAATGTAGAATATCTTATTGTTAAGGTTTTAGAGCTTAGGAACATATGTTGTCTAGGGAACGGTAGCTATTAGGAATTTTATGAAAACGAGACTTTTATTTAAGAATTTGATTACCAAAGCGGTAGCAAATTGAGAGGTAGACGGTTAGAATCCTTAATATGTTTTCAGTTTCTAAGTTTACGTACATTTGTGAAGGTTTCGTAGCAATATCTCTCGCTACGTACATACGTTGTTGAAGGTTCAAGCACCTTGGGAAAAGTGTGTAGTTCTCAACTCGTATTAGGCCAGCCTTAGGTATGCACAATTTTTTTGCTTTAAATCGATTTTTTGAATCGTAATGGATCGTACGCCTCTGAATCGATTTCATAAAAATCGTTTAAAAAAATCGTTGTAATATATAAAACACCTTTTTTATTATGGTTTAATTGCTATAACTGCCTCCGTGGCCGAACGGGTTACCTACTTTACGGTGGGAGAAATATTTGCGTGGCTTACATTTATTTCTCTCGTGAGTTTGGGTGTAATATGTGGTTGTCTATTTGTGTGTCCATGGCACCCGCGATACAGGGTTTCCCTAGTGTCGCTTGAAGATGCCATTTTTAGAGATAAGTCTATCTTTGCTCACTTTTTAACCGACTTCACAAAAGGAGGAGGTTCTCAATTCGTCTGTGTTTTTTTGTATGTATGCATGTTACGCGATAACTAGCCTGCATTTGTGAATCGATTTTTATAATTATGTTTTTGTTGGAAAGAGGGTACCTCAGTACTGGCCCCACTTAAATAAGTAGAAAATATTCCACCTCTAAGGGTGGCAAACTAAGGGATGAATCCGTTTTCGGGCACTTTCCGGTAATCGATTTCAATACAACTTGGCAAATAGATGTAATTCCACGAATTTTTGAGTTCGGTTTTTTTAGAAACTCTGTACTGAGATTATTATATAATTAATATTTCGGCTGTTGTTGTTTGTTATTTGCAATACTAAGTGACGGGACGAACAACTCGTGTGCCTGGTGGTAAGCGTCACGCCTGTCCCTAACAGTTGCAGTGGCACTCAGACCTTTAAATCACAAAGATCTGAGAGGCACTGTCAAGTCCCATGTACCTGTAATTTCACCAGCACCCTTACCCTTCGAAACCGGAACGCAATAATGTTCAAAGTCAAAGATTATTTATTCCATAGGTAAAATAAATTTACACTTGAAAACGTCACAATTAAGCTACTGCTCGTTCACTACGCTGACCTCCCTGAGAAGAACGAGCAAGAAACTTTAGGGATTGCTCTTTTCAAATAAACTTAAATGCTATGGAATACGCTTTGAATCAAATTTGTTTGGATTTTGGAGGCGTGTCGTCTTTCCATACACCTTTATCTAACACGTAGTCTTCAATTTTGTAATATGATTTTTCGATCAAAATATTTTTAATGTAGTTTTTTAACTTAGGAAATGATAAACTTAATATATGCTCCGGAATCTTATTGTAAAAACGTATACAGTTCCCCATAAAAGAGTTGTTTACCTTGGTTAAACGAAATCGTGGTACCATGAGTTTGGATTTAGCTCTAAGGTTATTATTATGGATATCTTCTTTCTTATTGAAATTATGTATATTTTTACGGGCATATAAAATATTTGAGTAAATGTATTGTGATGCCACAGTCATGATACCAGTCTCCTTAAACTTTTCTCTGAGAGAAACCCGAGAGCCTAGACGGTAAATAGAACGAATAGCTCGTTTTTGCAATACAAATATGGTTTGAATATCTGCCGCTTTACCCCACATGAGAATCCCGTAGGACATTATAGGTACTATAAAGTAACTAAAGTAAACTAGTCTAGCAGTACTAACATCGGTAAGCTCACGTATTCTGCGGACTGCATATGCAGCGGAGCTTAATCTGCTGGCCAGGGCAGATATATGTGGAAACCATTGAAGTTTACTATCTAAGGTCATACCCAAGAAGACTGCTTTATTAACAAGGTCTAACTTTTCTCCGTTTATTTCTATGCTTGGACTAGTCGATTTTACGTTAGGTAATTCCCACCCAGTTTACATTATTGCTCGGCGGCAGAAATAGGTAAGGGGGCAGTACTTCCCTGGACGAACTCTTTCACAAGGGGCTCTACTGCTTCTAACACTTACACTTAGTGCAGGATGTTAAGCTCTAAACAACGTAGAACCATTAGTTATTTTTGTACTTGTGTAAGCTGTAGTGAATAGATGAAACATAACGC
Source organism: Hyposmocoma kahamanoa (assembly GCF_003589595.1). Lineage (NCBI taxonomy): Eukaryota > Metazoa > Arthropoda > Insecta > Lepidoptera > Cosmopterigidae > Hyposmocoma > Hyposmocoma kahamanoa. Next base: position 20,569,096 of record NW_020654466.1, read on the forward strand.
GCGGGTGCCGCCGGATGCGCAAGAGACGCGAGGGCGGACTTGCATATGTTCAGTTCAGGTTCGATGCCCGGTCGCAGAACAAAAAGTTAATGGACACATTGTTTGTCCAAAGGTGTGTTTGTATCATTTGTTAGTATCATTGGTGACAGTCGTGATGATGATTCATTTATCACTGCAGCAGCGGTTACGTAACGTGTCGCCGGTTGGGTTCTTGGTAGAACTAATTCTCGAAAAGGAACTTTATTGTGAACGTCGAACACATTGTGTACAGATAAAATGTACTTATATATATTTTATCTACACACATATCATAAACTCTCTATAATATGTACAAAAACCGAAAATTACGACCAGCATCAAGATAAACTATTTTGTTAGAACACATTTCTTATCTGTGAAAATGTTTATTCGATGTTATTATTACATTCAAATTTCGAACATCTCTGAAAAACAAAACAATTTAACTGGACCTCAATTCTAATATCAGTCGAGATGAAGTTTTATTCGAAATGAAATGTCAATAGCAAACAATTTTGACAACTTCACACTTTACTTGATATCGAACTATGTGATAGTTGGGGCTGATGCTAGCTTGTCTATGAATGCGCCTGGTGGTAACCAGGTGCACGACTTGTTCGTCCCGTCACTTGGTATTATAAATAATTGTAAAATATATTAGAGAACATCACAATGTTACTCTGATCCCGAAGTAAGTAGAAATATTCGTATTATGGAAATCGGAAACAACCATAGTACCACAAATAGAGACAATACTAATATGATAAAGTTAATTTTCTACACTGACTTGACCGAGGATCGAACCCGGGACCTCAGAGATAGCGACACCATGAAAACCGGTATGCAAGCCACAGAGGCCGCCAAACATGCAAAAAGTACACATTCGTTGTACCAATTTCAATTTCAACTCAAATAATTAAGAAAACAACATCGGAATCCATTACACGTACCTCGTACGTCCATTTTCAACAAATTGATGATATAAACATAAACCGTGGCAACCTTCATATGTACTAGTGATAACGTCGTTTATGTCCGTTGACACGAGAACTATAAACCTAAAAAAGCGCGATTCCGGTTCGAAATCAACGAAGCGTGCTAATAACATCATGCAACTTAAAATTTGCTGAAATTGTATGGAGCTTGTGCAATATTAGCAATGTCTTACAATAAAGGGTGAAAAATCTTTATTTTTTTACTTTGTATGTGTAATAAAAAAGTATATTACGTGAGCGGTACTACAGTTAGGTACAAATATCGGGACATTGCAGTCTGCAACTATTGCCTACACCTAACGCTTTCCTACCCCTCTTAAATTACATTAACACATAATAACAGCCGGGTTTCAAACTAAGGAATTCCGCTACCCAGAACACTCAGACTAGAACCATTAAAAAATCATTTTCCAAATTACGTCTACTGAGGATCCAACCAGGGCAATCGTTAAGGTATACCAAAGGCTTCTATCAGTAACACAAATTACAATAAATTTAAAATAAATGTGATAATTTGAAATTATGGAATGGAGAATCGACAGTTGAATGGCAAAAGGGGTTAAAGGAGACTTATCGTCGCCTTACTTTCTCATACTTTTATCTATCTTAAACATTGACTTACAATTATATGTACGTCGGGTCCGCGCTAAAAAGTGGCCGAACTTATAGGGCGTTAAAATCGTATACAGAGCGTCATTCACGCTTTAGTTTTCGTTTGTTCGACTGACAGCGAAGCAAGCAAAATTAGACAGTACTGCGATGACATTACAATTTAAATTCAACGTTTTAGCTTTTTCATATTCCTTTACATGTCACTACGTTTAAATAGGTTGACTTGGGACATTTTTTTCGTGGTTTTTGTATTAGACCCGTCGTCCATTTATTTGTAAGTCAATGATCTTAAAGCACAAAGTTACTGAAATGAAAAAAAAAATGGATTTTATATACAAATTTTGCAGTCTGATTTCATATTACATTTCCTTCATATTTACACAATAGCTTTCACCTGTTCTTAAAGCAATGCATCCAAATTAACACCCCTGATAAGAAATTTAAAATAAATACAACGTTTTGCCATCTTCTGAACAATCACTCTTTATAACATACGAGTTTGAGAAAGTAAGGACATCGTTATGTCGAAGATCAGTTTTATAAGTTTTTTTTATGATACCAAGTGCCGTGTGTCGTGCGCCTGGTGGTGAACGACACGTCTATCCATAACAGTTGCAGTGCCATTCAGAGCTTTAAATCGCAAAGATCTTAGGGGCATTGCCACTTCGCCCGTCGCCCTGAGACATAAGTTAACAAGTCCCATGTGCCTGTAATTTCACCAGCACCCTTATTACTCTTGCAAACCGGATCGCAGTAATGCTCACATTACTGCTTAGCGGCAGAAATAGGTAAAGTAGTAGAACTTCCCTGGACGAACACTTTTCACAAAGAGCTCTACTGCTAATAAAAATTACAGATTTCTATGTTTTTACCTATTTCCAATTACCTTATGCAATACTTATATTTAAAGTTGCGGGTTCAAATTTTAACGAGCGATTTTTAATTATTTTATATGTAAATTGGCAAATTTTTAAATAAACAATTTTACATTTGTAAAAGCTCCCAACCGTTCGTTATACACCTTTATATACTGTCCCTCTTTCTGCAATATCATAAGTGTACGAAAACACAGCCTATTCAATGCAGCACTCAACTAAATTAGCCCCAAATAATCCTTTTAAACAAGTTGCATAAAAGATATCCTCCATTTGCCAAATACGAATGAGGTAGACCACTCGTCTCGAATTACAATCAAGAACACATATTGCTTACAAAATGCTATGAGATATGAAATTGTACGCAATCAAAACCTTATGAATGACTGTATGCCATATAGGCGCTATACAATATCTTTATATGGCGAAAACTGCAATGAGTCACAGTGAAGATAAATATCAAAACGACTACGAAACGTGCGTTTAATCATGTAAAATCGGCACCAAACTTGTATTTTGTAATTTTGGGACTTTAATATTCATATTTAGTACCCTTTTAACTGCGTTGTTATTGTCGAATGCATTCCAGTCTGTAATATTCACAATATGTTATATTATATTATCAATGACCCAACCACGTCTTGCCTAACACAAGTGGAATGAACTTCAAGGCGTTGACATGAGGTCAGATTTACTTTTTGAGTAAGCGTTGCCTCAAATTAAAAGATGTATTTTCATATTTATGCAAACGGAGAAGCTGATAAAAATTTGAATAATACTTGTTTTATTCTTATATATCGCACTGTTAATAAAATAGTGTATTAACTAAAAAGTATATTTTTTAAGAATTGATGAAAAATGAATTACTCACTTCCAAAAAAAAAGATATATATATAATAAAAGATTATAAAAAATTATATATAGGTAAAAGTTTATTACTGAAATCTAAACAATTTCCTACTTATGAAATATATTTAAAAATAAAAGGAAAATAATAATTTCTTGTTTTTGAGTAAGGACTGTTTTGTCGAGAACTAGCTCACATAAGGTTCGTCTCATTTATAGTTAAGTAGATATCTTTTAATTGTTTCTTACAATATTCTAACGATGGTTTTGTTGTCGTGTAAAGAATCAAATTTTACATTGAGAAATGGTATATTCTTGAATTTCACGTATTTTGAGTTACAACGTTATTGTAACAGCAGTGCGATATGTATATGAATATTTTGTACGGCATAAAGTAAGTCTAATGGAAGATCACCCACTAGCTCTCGCTTTAATACACCTTAATTAAAAGTAAATAAAAGAATTAAGATAATTAAAAAATAAAGAAATAAAAATAAATCCTTAACCACATGGTCACATTATAAAATACTCGGCATTGAATTGAATTGTATATAAAACGAGCAAAACGCTAGATAATTAATTAGTCACTTTATTTATGTGTATGTATATATTTCTTTGTGTATATATTATATAATTTTGTGTATTGTGTATCATATATTGTGTTTTATGTATTATATATTTTATGTTTAAGATGTGTGCACCTACTTATGTCTTATATTCTAAACATTTTAACCCACTCTACATAACTTCGTTATTAAATAACTGTTTTAAATACCTCTGACTGTTATATTTAGAAATAAGATTAATATTAAGATTGATCAATTAGATGTAGTACACATAAGGATGTGGAAGAGCTCTGTGGAAGAGTCTCCTTACACAGGCATTGGTATGCTTAAAAGATAGGTAGTGAGATGGACGCTTGGAGTAAGGCTTTGGTGGAGGGTGGCCAAGGCCAGGTCGAAAATATCCGGGTCGTCGAATTTGTCGCTAAGCAGTAATATCAATATCACTGCATTCTGGTTTGACCTTCAAAAGGCAAGGGTGAAAATACTTGACAACTTACATCTCAGGGTGACGGGCGTAGTGGCCGAGTCCCTCGGGAATTTGTGATTATACCAATAAATAAAGGAGCGGTGTTATATACACTTCCGGACATATAATTCGAGCTACCTCGCATTTTTGTCTTAAAGGGCTAGAATATAAAAGTATCCAGTTTTGTGTTATCGTTGGAGAAAAAGTTTTTCCCCGGTTTTGCAAATCGAAATTTCCAACAAGGATTTATGAAAAAGACGTTTAGTATACTAGTTGTTTTTGATCAATCAAACATTGTTTAAGCGTAGGGCATTTAATACTGAATTGCGAGGTGGTTCGAATTATGTGTCCGGGAGTGTATATAACACCGCTCCTTTATTTATTGGTATAATCACAAATTTCCGAGGGTCTCGGCCACTTTTTCAAGTATTTTCACCCTTGCCTTTTGAAGGTCAAACCAGAATGCAGTGATATTGATATTACTGCTTATCGGACGAAATACGTAAGGTGGCAGTATTTTTTTTAAATTTATTCAATTTCAAACAAATTTTATAAAAAACGTACTTTCCTGGACGAACTCTTCACAAGGAGCCGCAGCGTATTCCTAAAACTGCCTAACGACGGTCAAGCAGCTGGGTGTAGGCCTCCGTTCTCTGCTGCCAAACCTTCCGTCTTTGTACATCTCTGGTTCAGGTTTAGCTAGCGACGTTTACCAAGTTGTATATATGGTGGAAGAGTGGTTGTTCCTACGACTTTAATTTCTAAGTTGCATATATTTGTGAATATTTAGTGGCGGCACCTCTGGAAGGAAGATATCGGGATGAAACTTGCATATCGCAGAAGGACCTCAACCCTCCGAATATATGTGATATCACCAGTCCGCATCTTCACCTTAGAAGAGATACGTGACCTTGAAATGGAATGATGGATTAATGATGATGAAATAAAGGAGAACAAGAAATACGCCGTGTAAAGCTAACCATAAAACAACACAAACAGGCAACGAAGATTACTGTCAATATAAGCAAACGCGCAATTCACTATGTTTCCATAATAAATGGTGGCAAGCGTAAATAAATCTCGCTGCGCATGCGACTGCGCAGTAAAACGATATCCACGTAAAGTTGTTTTGGATGGCCTGTCGCTTACAGTTATATGACTTAAATGTTTGAAGCAATTTCAGGTGAATCACTTTGACCGGTTATTAATAAACGTCGCCGTCGTCCGATAACGTGACTGAGCCTATTGTGAATTTGAAAGGTTAATTTTTTAAACTTAGAACTTGAGTGTTTCATTATTGTTTGAGGACATGGTCTTATATGAAATAATAAGGAAAGAAAATACATTTATTTGACTACAAAAATGACACCATATAAGAAAAAAGAAATATTAACATAACATAACTAAAAAAATTCACACTTAAGACACGAACAAATAATAACAGATGAAAATCACATACAAAACGAAAACTACATTAAATCAAAACACACATTATATACATAAACATTAACAAATACATTAATTATAAAGATACTTTGTGTAGTACCAGTCGCGGTAACGAAAGGGTCACTAACTCAGTATTTGCTGGAAAACATAATACGTTCCCAGCACTGATTTTCAGTTAGGACCTTACATGGATAATCCCTTGAGGTTTCGCCTATGATCCCTCAGGGTCGGTCCACCTGACCAGAGTTATAATCCTATTAGACAACAAGAATTACAAGGCAATATATAATTGTCCGTAATCCCTTATCGTCTGCAGAGCAATTTACCTACAGGCAAACTTAAAAAGCACTTACCAAAACTGGATACTTTTACGAGTACTCCAAAAGCCGCTGTATGACGACATTCGTCCTTCATACTGTTATTGTTGTCTGCCAACATCATTAATACGCTTCAATATTCGGCCCTGGGTTGGACGCTTACATATTGTTAAGTTTTTGACCATGCATTGTTGTAAAGGAGATTTGCATACATCTACAATCCCATGGAAAAAATATATTTAAAAATTCCCACACGGTCAGTCTCACTAGTTCATCAGTTAAAAGTCGCGCAGCGAACTATGGAACGAGATAATCTCTGAAGGATATGATTCAAAATGAGGTTATCCGACGAAGAACGTCGTGGACTTAGCTGGTGGAATAAGCAAGCTGAAGTGGCAATGGACTGGCCATACCTGCTGCAGAACCAATAACCGATGGGGGAAACGACTTCTCGAGTAGAGACCACGACTCGGTAAACGTAGTGTAGGATGCCCTCTGGCCAGATGTAGTAACGATCTGCGAAAGGCTGCTGTCAGCATATGGATGCCACCAGCTGAGGACGGGTGCTCTTTGTTAGTTAGTAATGGCGGTCACTGTTATAGGCCTACGTCCAGTAGTGGACTACGTTATACTGATGATGATGAATCCCATTTGATGCTAAGTGACAACGTGACCAACGAAGGTACGCGTTTGTTTAAAAAGTGCCAATTCTGTAACCTTGAATAACCGAAATTGTACTTTTATGGGAAAACAAATGCCAGTGGCGTATTCCATTCCTTTGTCGCATATATAAGGAAAGAGGAAACAAAGCGCTTCGTGCGATTGGTTGGTATATCAACGACATAAGGATGTTGTGTAAGTGTGCCGGAATTTCTAGCTAACCGAAGGTGAAACAATTTTTTTAAGACATCCACACTAATTACTCGGTCTCAAACTAGGGGACTCTCTGTACTTTGAGTACCAGAGCAACGGGATTTACACCACAACTTAGAATTTAGAATGTTAATTTGCTAAATTGGTTCTGCCGGGAATCGAACGCGAGGCCTCTTCATCCACCGCCCAGAAACCATTGAGCAACCAAAGTTGTCAAAATAAAAGTGTTCCTACGCATACTCCGATATGCATCCGATAGGAAACCGACAAGCAGGCTGTTTTTGTGCGGTGGTCGAGATTTATTGATTTACTTAAAGGTAGTAAACACATTAGTGGATAATTTTTATACTCTTTACTCTTCGGAAGCGAATTGGTGATAGCAGTAAAGCTGTGGCAATGCCAACTTGCTTAGATTACCAATGAGATTCTGGAAAATTATAGACGGGATTCTAGGCAACTGAATTTTCCCTCATCCCGTAGTCTCAAATTAGGTTTGGTTGTTCTCGTGTACTCACTTATATTCTTATAATTGACCTTCATAATTTGGCAACCCCAATAGTCTACTACTACTTTAAACTGCAGTGGATTGAACTTAAAGAGCCTCGAGCGAGTATGCCAATTATTTCCTATCGAAGAAGGCTATCGATATAAAAATCCCTTTGTAATTGTGCAATGGCCCTTCGAGGTAATATAAATGCTATAACCCTAAATCGAAAGTCTACATTTCCAAAGGAATGCATATAGGGCTGCATACAGATGACCCTTAAGACGCATAATTTTTTTATACAATAGAATAGTCTGTAGTGTTTGCCTTACATATAGTGCCGTTGGTGCGTTACCTGTCGCATTTGCTTGTGCATTAATAATATATCTAAATGACGCTGGTTTTCATGGATTCGTGCAATAAAATAACATTTTACTAGCTATACATACAGAACCAGCTTACCGCCAACGTTATGTTTTCTTCCCGTTAGGATTCTTATAAGTGTAACTATCATCTTCTACATTCCTCTCTGGGTGTGTCATGTACAAACTCACATTTTTATCCAAATGTAATCCAGGTCTTCTTATTTTTATTTTGGTTTGGATATTCTTGATCCAAGGACCAGGATTAAAGGAGTAATAATTCAACTTGCACTTACATAGATATTCACCCATTCCCTTGTCACTTTCATATTAAGCAGCTAAGTAAATTGTCAAAAAATTATGAACAGCAAATTTTTGTTGTGTCAATATAAGTAGGATTACAACGTGATACAGAACTTTAAAATATATTTAATTTTAATCAACGCAATTAGATTCTTATCTGTTTTGTTATACATGTAATAAATAAATCATTGTAATTATTGATACATTTGACTGTTTCTAATGTTCGTCCAAACTTGTCAGCCCTATAAACTGTCACCTCTGAACCACGGGCGGGTGTAGTCACGGCGATCTCTATGCATGGCTCACGACGCCCACCCGCGGCGTCATGCGACCCTGGTATGCGATGTCATTGTGTTCTGCCATTTGTCATTTTACATCGTACAACTATATTAATGTTACCCCGTTTAAGTGATCTTAATCTTTTAGAAAGCTAGTTCAAAGTTTATGTCGAATAAACTTTGAACTAGATCATTTTTTTTCTTCAGAAGATTTGTTCTAATGAATGTTCTATGTGCTTTTATGTTATACTCAGTGAAGTGATTGTAAATATTTTGTTTCTGTTTGTATTTGTGCTGAATAAACGTGTTATCTATCCATCTAATGAACTCATTTTTTTCGGTTCAATTTACTGCGTAACGGAATAGAATCCAATTTTTGTGCCGAAATTGTACATAGGATAATGAACTTGGGAAATGAAACCATTTTTTGGAATCTATATCCCGTATATTTGTTTTTCCAAACAAACCGAATATACCTACGCGATTGAGATTCGAAATACACACATCAAAAGTGTGTAGTGATCAAGTACGTTTAAGAGTATTGCTGCAATTAGGGTTAATTATATTAACTTTTTTGTATCGCTATTGATACTTTTTAGTGAGTTTTAACATTTAAATAAGGAATATTGTTTAAAATTCGATAATAAGAAGAAAATCGATTGTCAATGTGGTTTTGTATAAAAATGAGTTATAGCGTTTTGACAAAATCATTACAATATCTGCATCGGAACCGAAACAATTTACATTATTATGGAGAGACGACATCATTTAACCCGAGAAGTGATGATGCGAGCCGTCGGAATGTTGGAAGCTGGTTCCAGGCAACGTGCTGTGGCTTTCACTCTTAACACTACACAGAGCGTCATAAGTCGCCTCTGGACGCGCTGTCGCATGACGGGCAGCGTGGCCGAGCGACATGGAGGACGATCTCGCATCACGACTCGCAGACAGGACCGGTATATCCAAAATACTGCTCGACGGAATCGTACCATGACCGCCATGATGTTGGTTACGAGGCTCCACAGCTCCTCAGGCTTGCTAATAAGCGATCAAACAATCCGAAATCGTTTACGTGAAGTGGGTCTGCGATCCCGAAGGCCGCTCAGAGTTCCACCTATTGCACCCTGCAATCGCAGGACCCGTTCACGATGGGCTCGCGAACACAGAAACTGGGAGGAAGAAGACTGGCGCTATGTGTGCTTTTCGGATTAATCCCGCTTCGGTATGAGACCGGATACAAGACGTACTCGAGTTTGGAGAACATCTGGACGTCATGAACGTTTGAGATATTGTCAGGAAGTTCATCCATATGGTGGGGGAACAATAATGATATGGGCCGGTATTTGGATCGGCGGAAGAACCGATCTCATTTGGATCAGGTGTAACCTCAATGCTCAAGTTTACTCAGAGAGGATTGTTTCAGATGTTATCATCCTTTTCCGAGGCCAGTTGGGTGATTCATTTCAACTAATGCATGACAACGCACGTCCATACACGACTAGGGTCGTAACACGCATTCTTGCCGAAGCTCGTATTAACGTTCTGCCGTGGCCTGCTCAATCGCCAGACCTCAATCCAATTGAGCACGCATGGGATATGCTTCAAAGAAGAGCTGTGCCGAGTATGCATACCGTACATACTCTACAACAATATTTTGACTTGTTACAAAACACATGGGCGGCCATTCCTCAAAGTGATTTTGATGAACTCATCTTAAGCATGCCAAATCGCTGTAATTGTGTGATTCGTGTTAATGGTGGAAATACAGATTATTAATTTTCTTATCTTTACAATAAAAATGAGCAAAATCATCATTTTCGCCATTTTTTTGTCATTTAATTGACGCCGTTAATTTGAGTTTTTTCCCACAATTTGCAAAAACATCAATTTTAGTTTATTTTAATTAAATATAGGGGTAAGCGGTTAAATAAAACATAAGCATTAAAGTAAGAAGTCGTCCTGGAAGACTGGATTTGGTAAATATTGCTTAAATAATTTTTATTTCAAAAATATTCACTTGATCCCTAGACACTTTTGATGTGTGTAGTTATTTTTGATACAAGTACGGAAACTTGGTCATTTTTCACGAGTATCGAGGCTTCTTGGTCCGAGCCAGAGGTGAGGGTCAAGACTCGAGACAAGTGAAAATGATAAATCCGCACGTGTATCAAATGACATTTTTTAATACATTTGCGAAAAAACTACATTGAAAGTAAAATAAAACAGTATTTAAAAAAAAACTCATTTTATTTCTTTGTCTGAAAAATTCAGAGTACAATGGCAACTGCTGCCAGTATTCAGCCACATTAAAATTACTATTTTAGTGGCGCGGCGCGCAGCGGTCTCGCGTAATACTCACATTGTTAATATTCAATCAGCCATCTTTATGGAAAATATTTCGGTATTTTTAAATGTAACCCGTTGTTTTATAAAACACCTATGCAATTTAAACAAATAAGATATTTGTAAGTAAATATAAGTTTTAATGACGAATGACTTACGTCACAAAGCACATAAATATTAAATAAATATACAACCTCTTTAGTTCTATGTTTCAGACTTTAAACAACAGTAAATTTAAAAAAAAAGGAAAGTAAAAAGCACTAGTGCGACAAATCGATTTGTAGTACGAAAAATACCACGTTTTGAGCAACTGTATTAAAAAAATAGTTTCAATTCCTGTGTGTAACAATCGCGAAAACCTAAGAACTCGATAACTAACTCTGTTTCAATTGTGTAACATACTTAATAGATACGATACACTAACTGCAGGAATTCCCGAGACTGCGCGAGAATTCTCCGGAAGATGTGCGACCTGTTTTTTTAGCTCGTATCTATATTTGTAAATTAACACTATAACATAATGTTCATTATGTTATGGTTACATAAAATTACTTCTATTCCCTTCTGCGGCAATATAAATTGAGCCTATCTCTCCAAACATAATTTTGAAGTGGAAGGGGAATATCCCGTCCATTTTTAAAATTCCGTAGCAGGTTATTGATTAATTGTTTGTAAACGGTCAACCGCCATTGTTGTCACACAAACGACCAAATTAAAAAAAAAAACATGAAACAAACCTAAGCTTGTAAATTGTAGGAATTTGGAGCCGGATGTCGAATATCCAAAAGATGATTAATGTTATATTATCCATTAACGATGTCATGCAAATAGAAATTATAACGACATACATATAAAATACTGTAACGTAATCGCATAAGCTGCAAAATGACTAAACTCCGCTTAAGACTTCGTGTCAAGGTTTTTGAACAGTCGAAAAAATTTTAGCACTCTTTGTCGAACTCGTATTGATTTATCTGGGGCTATTAACCTTTGTCTGCAGATTATTGTAAATCTCTAGGTATGTATGTAACAACGACACTTACTGCTTTTCAGATATCTTAAGAAAGATAAGAAAACTCCTTAATAATGTCATAATTAACGAGATTTTATTTCACGATAAGCGACCTGCAAGATCCTGTCAGTCGATGTGAAAGGTGAAAGTGAAGTATCGGATATAAGTTAAGCGATCGATGGAAGTGATAAGTCAACCCTGAAAGCGGTCAAGTATCCTTTTCAGACACAAGAAAATCTCTGAGATATTGTACACTACACATCGTGAGAATGACTTTTGGATAGCAACTCTTCTTTTAAGGACGTACAATTAATGTATCTACTTTCTGTCTGCATTTAACAATACCTACCATGGCGGGTGTTTACACCATTCATTCGGTTTCGGCCCTGTACGCCACTGCTGGGTGTACGCCCCCTTTCATGCCAAACTTGTCCTGTGCGTCTCTGGTTCAGGTTTTGCCCGCGCCTTTTACTAGGTCGTGCATGCCATTAGACCCAGATTTCTTCGGCCTGTCCTTGGCCACCACTCCGCCAAAGTCTTACTCCAGCGGTCATCACTACGTCTAACCAGATGTCCAGCCCAAAAGCCGTGTTAGGTTAATGATTTGATCTACTGCCCCTCAAGCAGAGACCGTGTGTTCGCAGTTTTTCGGAATTTATGTGAGAAATTTAATTTAAAATTTATCATGAGCTTTTCGGTGTAGGAAAACATCGTATTGAAACCTGCACGTCGAAGAAGGTTCACATCCTTCGGAAAACGTGTGAAGTTCCCGACTCGCATTGGGCCAGTGTGGTGGACTATGGCCTAAACCACGCCTAAACCCTCGCCTGCCCAACTCTATTTAAGGTCTATAACACGGTCCCCAGAGTCATGATCTGTCGTCCGAAAGCGGATTTCCGGATTGTCGGGTTTAGAATTTTATCGAAAACTGTGTTACCAAGCATGACGTGCTCCATTTATACCACATATTAATGAATTGTACATAGTTGCGGGAATAAGCTGGATGCGAGCAGCATGGAACCGGTCCTTGTGGCGTAGATGAGAACTCATTGCAGGCATAAGGAAGAGGTTCCGGGTTCGCTTCCCGGTGGGACCAAATTGGGAAATGAACTCCTAAATCGGTTCAGATCTGGGTGTTCTGGGAAGTGTCTCAGATTGAATTCGCACAGGAAATTTCCTAGTTTGAGACCATGGAATCTGTCTAGTTGTCTGACATATTATAATATTATTATATTAACCGTTAAACAAATGATAAAGAAAGCAGTAAGCAATAGAAGAACGAAAAAAGACAATCCATCAGAAGAGGCCATCAAGTCGGCAATTAGTGAAACGGCGCCCAATCTGAGCCACTGTCACGCGAACCACAAATCCACAACGTTTAGAATAACCACCAGCACGCGACTCAGATATTGTGATACGTTGTATTCAAACATTCGATACATTTGCTTCTGTTCTGAATGCGCAACGTTAAACATTGCATTACATTGCAAATGATCTAAATTCCGAAAGTCTAAATATAAAGCAAAGGTTTTAATATTCAAATCAAATCAAATCAAATCATTTATTGTGTACGCACGTCTATAAGGTCTTATTTAACATTGTTGTGTCAGTACGTATTGCCAATTTTACGGCATACAATTTACATAATTAAATTAATTTAACAGTATACTACTACATTTTAATTACAAAATGTCAAATCTTAATTTGAATTTCAATTCTTAATTATATATATGTCATTATTTTGTGGTGTTTAACTATTATTCTATGTTCTTGTCATTTAAGTAATCGCTGACTTTATAATATGCTTATTCTGTTTATATCTTATATATTTATGAACATGTCGCGCGCCAGGCGGTAAGTGTAGTTGAAAAACAAGACGCGACGCGACGCTTCGACTCTGCGCCAGTGAGTTGAGCCTTACCTTACCCTTAAAAACCAAAACGCAGTAATGCTCACATTACTGTTTGGGGGCAGAAATAGGTAAGGTGGCAGTACTTCCCTGGACGAACTTTTTACAATTAGCTCTATACTGCTACTAAATAAGAGATATGGTATGTTGAACCATTTTGTAAACCTTTCTTTCACAGAAATAAAGTAATGCATTCAAAAACAAAGTGCTAGGCAAACACACCAATTACCTGGCCTAATTTGAGGCAATCCCCTGTCTGTATACCTGGAACACCGAGACCAGGGCCATTTTAGAAAAATTCATTTCCCAAGGTCTTATCAGGAACCGAGATCGTCAAAAAATTTGAAAGAAGAGGCAAAAAAGTTGCACTTATACCAAATTATTCAGAACAAACATGAAAGCACCTCCGTTACAATTACGATTTGAAAAAACCGACCTCAGTAGTTGATTGAATTATATATATTTGCCAAGTTTTATTGAAATCTTTTGACAGAAAATGGATGAAGTTCAATAAACCGGATTCATCCCCTAATTTGCAACCCTTAAAGGTGGAATATTTTCTTCAAATTCGAGTGGGACCACTAGTGAGGTTCCCCCTTTACAACAAAAAAAAGAATCATCAAAATTTGTTCAAATGTATCGTGGTAGTCGCGTAATACAGGGTGCCACACGTAAAGAAAGTACCTTAAATAGAATATTTTACTGAAAGAAAACTTCATTTTGATTTAAAAAATAATTCGAACTGCATTCAAAAATTTTTAAATAATCGGCTTTCTGTACCGAGAAGCGAACCCACTAAATGTGTAAAAAAAACCTGTAATTTTACTATACTGATCGAAAGCCTCAATCGTAAGGATTGTTTTCTTCTAAATAACATACATACATACAAACACACATATCATCACGCCTTTTTCCCACCAGGGTAGGCAGAGACTATGGACCTCCACTTGCTACGCTCCTGACAAACTTCCTTCGCCTCCTCTACTTCCATCAATCTCTTCATACATTTATTCTTGGTACTGTACTTATAACCCGGCCTTTTTTAAGAACATCTTCAATCTGTTTGAGATATGTTCGCCAAGGTCTACCCCTCTCCACGCTTCCATCCCACATTTGCTCTACAACAAATGCCTTTTCCAAGATTCTGCCGCACTTACTTATACGAGTAACATTACCGAGATTATAATTTCAAATTACTAATGAGTTACAAAGTTTCAACTTATTATTTTAAATATTCACCATAAAAGGTAAATAAATCAACTTATTTACTTTCCCTCCGTGTGGCATAGCTGTGTGTATACACACAAAAAAGACAGTCGAATTAAGAAACTCCTCCTTTTTTGAAAATACAAGTTGAAAATACAAGCCCCTGGACGACTTTAGATTGATTGTTTGATGGTTTTAGGTACATAATAATTTACTTAAAAACTGACCATCAAAGACGAATGAGTAGACGCTTCCAATCAGACGATGGTCACGCGAGCATACTCGGAATAGCTCAGAAGCGCATGCAAGAATGGATTACACCACTTATTATTTTTACACTAACAATTACTATTTGATTTATGGACGCTCTATCGTAATAGTAACAACTGACAGTGTCCATTGATTATGTAGTATTTTTTTTTATATCAAACTTTTTATTGGTTTGTATTGCAATTTTTTAAAATAATTTATTCTTTAGTTGTTTATTAGAAATACATCACCACTTCTCAATTTTTTGTAGTAATTAATGGTTAACGGTGTTGGTGACATAATCATTATATATTTACTGAAAAAAAGTTATTTATAAGTTTTAATTTTGTGAACAAGTAAATAAAAAAGACTGAATTTAACTGCCTCCGTGGTCACGCTGGTCTGCCACGCAGAGGTTCCGGGTTCGATTCCGGTCGGGTGAAATATTTTTCATTATAATATACGGCATTACATAGAATTTGGTAACAATTAAGGTGCTATATATTTTTTTCTGTATCTCTTTCCGGGGTGGATGGAGGCATTTATTATGCGGGGGCCTTGAATATTCTTTCGTGCATGTATGTATATTTATCATTTTATGGTAAGTATACGTTATGACTCTATTAAAGTTAATTATGAATTTCTATGTATATATTTCTATTTTTATCTGCTCGTGAAATTGTGAAAATTGCGTAAAATTATAAATAAACTATTACAGTAAATAAACAAATTGTCGATTTGTAAAACTGTAAAAATTGGTGTCAATTTTTTTGTCAACGAACTTTTCCTGAACTAAAATGAACGAAATAATTATAAATCGAATAAATAGATAAGTTAAAAATGCAATTTAAGTATTATAAGTCGTTTTACTGATATTCGTATGCGTTCCTGGAATATATTATGGAATATATTTAGGTTTCTTTAGTATAGGACCCTTGACTCGAACGAAGGTCGTGCACTATATTAAGAATCCGGTTCAGTTTTTGCGTGTCTTAGTCATTTCGTAGTGATGGACGTTACGTTATCGATGGTATATCCAATCCGTTCTCCTCTTCACTCAGCCAGGTACCTTTACAGCTACCAGCAGCTGCTGAAAATGTCGCTTTAATAATTGTAATTTTGAGTGAAGAAATAGATTTCTCACAGATGGCGCTACGGCAACAAAGTTGTTAAAAATAAAAGACAAAGATCTGCAACAAATACATAGAAAAATTCGTAAGGTTCGCCAGTTCGTTCCGTGGCTTAATTGGCATAGCGTCTGCCACGGTTTGCTGGAAGACATTGGTTCCAATCCAGCCGGATCGAAGAATTTTTTAAATTATCGATCTTTGTATTAATAATTGTAATTTCACAAAAATAATTAAATGTCGTAGTGGTCAATCCTCGTGACATTCGATTACTTAAAATGACAATGCAGTAATTTCGGAGGGACATACTATCTACTCTATGTATATTATTTCCTTAAGGTTTATTAATATAGTCTACCCATTGACTTACAAATAAATGGACGACGGGTCTAATACAAAAACCACGAAAAAAATGTCCCAAGTCAACCTATTCGAAATTTAAATTGTTATGTCATCGCAGTATCGCGCTGTCCGTAGAACAAATGAAGACTAAAGCGGAGTGTCGCGCTCTGTATACGATTTTAGCGCCTTACAAGTGCGGACACTTTTTAGCGCGGACCCGACGTCCATATAATTTGTAAGTCAATGAGTTTTACTACCTATTTCGATTTGATATTATAAAAAAAATCCGCTAAAATGCCGACAAGACATGTGCATACGGTATTGATGCAATACTCTTAACTGCCTCCGTGGCCGAACGGTTACCATACCGGACTGCCACGCAGAGGTCCCCGGGTTCGATTCCCGGGCCGGGAGAAATATTTGTATGGCCTACATTTATTTATCTCGTGAGTTTGGGTGTAATGTGTGGTTGTCTATGTGCGTGTCATCCGCGACACAGGGTTTCCCTAGTGCCGGGGTATGTTGAGTGTGTGCGTTATTATATTATACTCATCTCGTCAAAAGTCTTGTACACTATTATAGTAATATACACGATTTGGATCCAAAAATATAGTTTCATTTTTAACCGACTTCAAACAACACGAGGAGGTTATACTTCGACAGTATATATGTTTTCAGATATCTCCGTCAATTGTGGACAGATTTTGAAAATTCTTTTTTTGTTTGAAAGGGTGCACTGTCGTGCTAGTCCCATTGTCACCAACTTAGAATCTGTTGAGGGGATCCCATGAAAAAACTACGCAAAAAGGAGTCGACTTTTAACTTGACACAATACATGTAATTCACAAACCACCGTCACCATAACAACCAGAAAAAAAATACAAAATATACAAAGGAGTCCATAACAGTCCCATGTCACCAAGAAGTCAGAATCTGATGAGGGGATCCCATTGAAATCGAAAAAAGCCGATAAGCAAAATTTTTTAATTGGTTTCTTTTTTTCAATTTTATTTATTTTATTTATTTATTTATTTCAGGCAACTAGGACCCATAGATACATACCTTACAGACTAATATACATATAATATAACAATAATATAACAGAAATATTAAATAAATACCTTACGGACTAATCATAAATACAATATAACATGATAATATACATATAACGCTATTTATTTACACGTATATACTTCGACGTGTGACGCAACGTGGGTGTCCGGTAGCCGTCCTCGGAAACGCCGGTACATGACACCCTTCGGCCAAAAGTCTTCTCTCATGAAAAAGTTACAAATATTTAATCTATAGCTTGACCTGATAATATAGAAAACGATTCCCGCATCCAATATTATACATATCTTTTTACAAATAATATTATTGTGTACGGAATGTATTTCTTTGTTTTATGTCATTCATACACAACAATGTAAGCGTAAAGCAAACAGGGTCACATTGAACAAGCACGACGAAAACACCAACGGAATAACAATGTTCTAGTCATTGATAAATCAATTGGCATTGGGCTTAAACATTGGGTTTATATGCTATCTGTGTCATGAACACTGGAAATGACCATTTACGCACAAAACAATACACTTCCGTTGTCAATTGTCAAATTTGAATTTCAAGAGCAAAGACTGTCAGACCAGGGCCCCACTTCTGCAAATTTCAATCATCTCAGTTGTGTGTAAATAGAGTGTCAATGGCAGGATTTTGCACGTTTGGTGTTCTGCCATCGAGTTACTATCAACTGCCATTGCAATTTTTTGATATCCTGCTGTTCAATGGCGAGTCGATGACATGTGGATGGCGTAATCTACTAATATTGTATGTGTCGGAGCCAGCTATCACTTCAAACGTAATTTATTAGATAAACGATTTACTGGGCTGTTTAGTGTACTGTGTGTTCAAATGTCACGTCAGTTTGACAGCTCAAACTAGGTATGATCGGAGAGAGAGGACTTTTTGTGTAAGTTGCTTGGACAGTGAAGACGTACCGCCTCGCTCTCTCTGAACTTGCCGCGTGATATTTAGAATCCGTTTTAACCTCATACATCTCTTAATACTTTCGAACTAACTACTGTGAAATGTGCATAAAAGAACTAATTGCAATCAGTTGACGTTACTATTTCACCGAAGAGGGAATAAGCCGATTATCAAGTAATCCCGACTAAATCTGCGTTGAGGGTGTATTCTTCGACGTGTCCCTTTCCGGCCTTTACTCCGACATATATATATAATGTGAAAACTAAATAGCTAATTAAACGAAATAAAAATTAAGGTATGTGTAGTAATTACCAATGTGGTTTGTAGTAAGGCAATATCAATCGTTAATGATTGAATGAATGCCATCACTGCCATTCCACTGACACATTGAGATTCTACTGCTATTGCAACAAAATTTTAGCAGAACAGCGAATACTATCATAATTGTAATTTTTTTGTATGTATATTACGCTTACATCTGTGAACCGATTTCGATGATTCTTTTTGTGTTGGAAAGAGGGTACCGCAGTATTGGTCCCATTTGAATTTGAAGAAAATATTCCACCTCTAAGGTTGGTAAAGTAGGGGATGGTTCCGGTTACGCGCACTTTCCGGTAACCGATTTCAATAAAACTTGTCAAATATTTATATGTAATTGCATGAACTTTTGAGGTCGGTTTTTTTAGTAATTTTTACTGAGATCATTTTAACAGTAATTATTTCGGACGGGTGTCAGACGGAGAACGAGAGTACAGGCCGTGGTTGCCAGTTATTTTTCTTTTTAATGTAAATTTTAAAGATAAAACTAAGAATCAGCATGGGTAAATTATCCGATAAATGTCATGATTTATCTTTTTTATCGTTATCACGATAAGCATTACATAAAATAATAATCTTGATAATTATGAACCCTCCTAAATAGATATACATATATTAAAGTGTACTCGAAAACAAGTAATGAAGACTAATAGCTCTACATTGAAGCAATGAATCTAACAACATCTAACGGCATTTAAATGGTCCATCACTAAGCATGGGAAAATAAACAGAAATGACAATTACGCCGCGGAAGCCATTTGGATATTTGCTTTTACAATATTTAATGACTCTGCCTATATGTCACAAACTATTTTTGTCATTGAATCACACAGAATTATCTCGAGTCACTCGAATTTTGTTCTCAATGAGGATAAAACTGGGTATAGAATATTTTGTCTTCTATTATTCTGTTATATTCTTGAACGATGATATCCATTATCGTCTTCAATCTATGTTCCACAGCTGTAGGATTAGCATGACAAAGCGCGACTTGCGCGAGAGCGACATAAGGCGCGACATCTGTATGCGGGAATAGCAGTATATCGCGCTTTATGTCGCTATCGCGCAAGTCAACACTTTCGCTTAGCCCCTCTAAGGAGAGGGTGTAGGCCATAAATTTAACGAAAACTCTGAAGAGATTAGTATAGTTTTTTTTATTACATTCATACATATATTTATTTATTTATTTATTAAACTTTATTGATCACAACACGTAATGGTACAAAAGGCGGACTTCATGCTAAAAGCATTCTTTACCAATCGACCTGTTGGTCGTAAGTCGGTTGAAGCAACGTGTTGGAAAAATTAGCCAGCCTAGACACTGCGTTACCGTGTCTAGTTGTTACCGATGTGCGCTACGAGGAGCTCTTACCATGCATCTGCGGTTGCGATCTGCGGTGGCCCGTATGGAAGTCCTTAAATCGTCTTCGCAGGTAGGACGCTGCAGAGACACGACGTGTAAATGGGTTTTCAGGGATACTAGTCAAACCCTATGTGACTGCGGTGCCCCAACACAGTCCATTCAGCACTTACTGTTGTGCCCCTTGAGACTTGCTCGAGAGAGATTTAAAGCGCGAGATGTTGCTATTCTCGCATAGAGGTCTCGTGTTATATGTCGCTCCCGCGTAAGTCGCGCCCTGTCGTGCTAACCCTACTGTACGAAGGAAGTTCTCTACGCGGCCACAGATAGCGCAATGAAGGTAGCAAAGTACTATTCAGGGTCAAATAGTCCTAAAATAAAAGAAGTATCGACACTATAAGAAGAAGAACCTGTCACCCTTTGAGGAAAACGTAACTCACGAATGTGGCAAATTAAATTAATAATGTATTAATAACATAAATGTATAATCATATATATACCCAACCATAATCATAATCATATATAACCAACAAACTTAATATATACATATTTATACAATGGCGAGGCGTCCATATAACTCGATTTTCACCGGCTTCCCTAAAATTTTCCATGTATTATCAAATACTACATTTTGTACTAAATTTTATGTGTAGAATAAGTTAACCAGCGAAATTAAGTATACTAGCACCTTGTGTGCTAATAAGTTGTGTTTTAAGTGTCGGCAAGGCGCCATTTTTTCTTAAGGGAGGTGCTTTTTGTTTTGCTCCGGGTTTACTAACTACAATGTTCACGCCTCGCCACTGCTATATACATAATACATATGTACATATTTATACGTGATACATACAATAACAGAAGATGATGATGATTATCGCTGTGACAAACAATTTAAAAGATGCTCATGGACATTGTTTTTTCAAAGAGAAAAAACTAGGAGACCGGGAGAGCATTCCAGAGACGTGTTGAATGGAGAGTGAAGGTATCAGGCATGAAGCCAGAATTAAAGAGAGGTATGGAGAGTGAAAGAGAGTTAATTTATATATACTTCACGCCCTTTTCTCATCGGGGTAGGCAGAAACAACAGCTCTCCACTTGCTACGATCCCGACACACATCTGTAAGACGCGTCAGTGCTTTCACACATGCTCGTTGCTGCGTCGATGCTATTGATTTAAATTGACATTAGCATAACTAAGTCTAATACGTTCATTAGGCAACATTTCGATTTGTCTCATATTGAGCAATACTTATTTTTAGAAATTTATACATATAGTTGTTTGTTTTCCTATTGCAACGACCGCAGGAAAAAATGTTTCAATCTTCATTTAAATAATATCAACTTAATATACAATAAAGACGGTTTTTTGAATTTTAAATTAATATCTTTTTCGTATCTAATACGCGTATATATTTTTTTTTATAACCAACGTTTCGGGCTCTTTACATGTCCTTTATCCACCATTGACCATTGACCATTGATGGTGACCATTGCACCTGGCCTTGTACTCTCGTTCTTCGTCCGACATCTGACCGAAAAAGTTACTGCCAAATTAGTATCTATTACTCGGCCAATTAAAAGATGCATGATGCGAATGAAGCTTGACATATATAGTAAGTCAATGCATATATAACATTGTGTGTATCCCCTATATAGAGCCCGAAACGTTGGTTTGTTTGAAAAGACAAATATAGGCGATTTAGATGCGAAAAAATGGTTAGATTCCTATATGTAACAATCGCGAAAACCTAACAACTCGCTACTGCTCTTCAGTCTTTATCCTGAGTTTCTCGAAATTAATGCATGAAATTTAATTTAAATTTTACCATGACATTTTTTTGGTAGGTATCCAGATTGCTGTACAGGTAAATCAAATGGCGGGTGACAATACTGGTGGATGTGTGTTTGTGGAATGCAATTTTTGTGATTATAAATATTAACTTTCTTCATAAACGTTGTGGTTTTAATATTGACTCTTGTAGGAGATAAAGGCTTTATATCGGTTTAGCGAAAAAATTGAGGTTGAATTTACGCGTACATAAGTATCAATCTTAATGAGTTTTAAAATATTTCCGCCTGTGTATGCGTGAGATATACACCTGAGAGTAGACACGTGCCCAGCAGTGGGACGTATTAAGTAACTGGGATGATGATTATGAAGTATAAAACGGCAACCTACATACATCCCGCTTCTGAATGCGAATTAACAAAATCTGTAACTACGATATAAGCCTTTGGTTTTTAACAGAATTACAAAGTATAGTCTGTAGCAGTGTAGGCTTTGCAAGTGTTAATTGGCGATTCATTTGGCGCTATGAAATTCGATTCATTCGAATAGATTAGCTTTTGTTAGCGGGTTAAACATCTTGCAAAATCTAGTTAAAAATCATTGTTGCGATTATCGCGATCGTGATTTGTAAATTACGATAGTTTTATTTTTGCGTAAAGAATAAAGTAAATTATCACAAAACTGTTTTGAGTAGAATTTGACGGAGAATGTTCCCTATTTAAAAGGGGAAACAGGCGAGTAAACACCGTTTTTTTTATATCGCACGTACTCCTAACCCCGCATTAGGGAAACCCTGTATCGCGGGTGCCATGGACACACACATAGGCAACCACAAATTGCAACCCAACTCACGAGAGAATATATGTAGGCACTGCAAATATTCCTCCCGGCGCGGGAATCGAAACCGTGATCTCTGCGTGGCAGACCAGCATGATAACCATTAGTTCGGCAACGGAGGTCACGGAGGCAGTCGATTTAAATGCAAGAAAAAATATGTCGACTATACTAGAAACATATCTCGTAGTACAAATACTACTTCTTCGGGCGCATTCAAATCAGCAGCTTTTATTTATATTTATATTTTTTATATTTGCAACTGCGCGGCAGCCGCGCGACCATCGACCAAATTTTTAGTGATGATCTTTCGACTCAGTTACACGATGGATTCTGACGAAGAAACGTTACTTTTACCTAGTTCTTGGGGCACACACTTCACATATAGGTATTAAAAATTACTCATCTGCTGTTTTTAACCGACTTCAAAAAAAGGAAGAGGTTCTCAATTCGACTGTATGTTTTCCTTTTTTTTTGTATGTATATTGCGCGACAACTCCGGTATTTGTGAACCGATTTTGATGATACTTTTTGTATTGGAAAGAGGGTACCTCCATAGTGCTCCCATTTAATTTTAAAGAAACTCATCCACCTCTAAGGATTGCTGTTCACGCGTGAAGATAGATTTTTATAAATAGCCCCTAAATTTTATTACAAAGGCCAATTATTTTAATGGTAGATTTTGCTATTCTCCAATTTAAGGCGTTTCTCTCTCTCAATATACTTTAAGTAGTGAGAACCTATGTTTATTATCTCCTGTGTCAAGTCCCGCATAGTGGCGAACTAGGGGATAAATCCGGGTTTGCGCACTTTCCGGTAACCGATTTCAATAAACCTTGATAATTATATGTAATTCACGTACTTTTGAGGCCGGTTTTTTAGTACTCTGTACTGAGATTATCAGTTGTAGTTTTAGTTTCAAAATTGTCTATAAATTTTAGATATGAATTTTCCCATGCCTTTTTTTTCTAGTCGATTAGAATAACTGGCGTAACCGATATCCCATATTGCAGGGTGATGTTTTGCATTCTCTATAAATTCTTCAACTCGATCTTCGTCTATCGTAGTTAATTTGAAAAATTAACATGTACACCTCATTAACCGTGACTGCAGCGCGACTTTCGCACGGCCGCCGCGCCGCTACAGCGCGGCTAACAGCGGCTAATTTGAACGCGCCCGAATTGTGCACAAATAATTTGAAAACTTTTTTTTATCTTTATTTATTTAGGAACCTTTATACATCGAGTTCTTAGATTTTCGCGATTGTTACACGTAGGAAATTAAACTATTTTTCCGGATTTAAATCGCGTATACTTGTTTTTTCAAACAAACCG
Organism: Hyposmocoma kahamanoa; assembly: GCF_003589595.1. Classification (NCBI taxonomy): domain Eukaryota; kingdom Metazoa; phylum Arthropoda; class Insecta; order Lepidoptera; family Cosmopterigidae; genus Hyposmocoma; species Hyposmocoma kahamanoa. Next base: position 20,593,343 of record NW_020654466.1, read on the forward strand.
ACGTTCCGGGCCCTTTACAGGTCCCATGGTCACGGTTGACTGAGGTGGTACAGTCTTCAATCTTTATACAATGTATATGCCAGTTCCATCGTACCCAAACTATAGCTTACATGTCTGGGCGGCGCTGTTGGAGAGCCGATTCAACAAATAATAATAGTATTTTTGCCTGTTTCGTGTGGGGATTGCTTAATATGCAATTTATAGCACCTAAGGATGTTCAGTTGATCTGCAGGTCTCTCATCAACGCCGCCCTCTGTTGTTAGTACCGGACACATTCCAGTAACAAATGATATGCCAATTTGAAAACTGTACTTGACTTACTTTGTTTATGATACCTACCAAGTGACGGTACGAACAAATCGTGCGCCTGGTGGTAAGCGACTCGCCTATCGATAACAATTGCTGTACACTCTAGCTAAAGCTGAGGCAGAGACAAGTCCCTTATACCTGTACTTTCACCAGCACCTAATGCTTACATTACTGCTTGGCGGTAGAAATAGGTATGGTTGCCACCATGAGATATACGTTGACAAGGCCCGTGTGCCTGTAATTTCTCCAGCACTAAGAGCCCAGTTACATGCCCGGTGACCGCCCAGTAACCACGCTTTCACGTACATTAATGGCGAATCAGATTCTATTTACTAGGCAACAACATTTAAATTCCTCTGAATAATACAATCGCGCGGTCGCCGCGTAGACCACAGACAAACCAGCCTCGAACGCGCGCCCGGGATGCTCATTTAAGTACTCGTAAAATCTAATTTAAGAGAGCGTACTTTGCCATGACAGTTAGATGCACGCGGTCGCTGTGCGGCGGCAACGCGTTCTCCGCGCGACGTGAGTGCGATGAAATTCGGGTCGAGTAAATGCACCCATACTCTTCAAAACCGAAACACGGTAATGCTCATATTGCATTTTCAGTTAGTGCATTAACCCTTATAGATTAGATATTTATTTGCAAGATTAAAGAACTTATTAGTAACGTCGCCGTAAAGAATTTTTGTTGTCTTTAGGAAGTGCAATCTTATCAATAAAGCCTATGCGACTTGAGTCAGTTTATTATCCTTGATTGATTAAATATTTCCAAAGTTTTTTCACAAAGAAATTCTTATCTATTATTAGTAAGGTGTTGCCGTGACATGTATATTTTGGTATGATTGACATTTAATCTTACCAACAAAGTCTATGCGATTTTAGTCGGTTTCTTAACCCTAATACACGTGCACGATTTTGCACAAAGAAAACTTATCTTTCTTTTCTTAGTCTATAAATTTGCTTCCCGGACACGGTAATGTATTTGAAATTTCAATACATTTAGTACCAGTAGAGCTTCTTGCGAAAGTGTTCTTTCGAGAAAGTACTGCCACAATACCTATTTCTAATGTAATTTGAGCATTATTGCGTTTCGGTTTTGAAGGGTAAGGGCGCATTTATTCGAGACGAATTTCATCGCGGCCGCCGCGCAGAGTCCGCGTTGCCACCGCGCAGCGACAGCGTGCGTCTAACTGTCATGGCAATATACGCTCTATGCATTTAGCTTTTACGTTTTAACTTAAATGAATTTGGTCTACGCGGCGACGGCGGCGTTATATTATTCCGAGGAATTTAAATGTTGTTGCCTAGTAAATAGAATTCAGATTCGCCATTAATGTACATGAAGGCGTGGCAGCTGGGCGACGGCTGCGCGAAAATTTTCTCCTCGTCGCGCTTAGGGTGCTGGTGAAATCATAGGCACATGGGATTTCTCAACTTATATCTCAGAGTGACGAGCGCAATGGCAGTGCCCCTCAAATCTTTGTGATTTATAGCATTGAGTGGTACTGCAACTGTTATAGACAGGCGTTTCGCTTACCACCAGGCGCACGTCTTGTTCGTCATTGCAAAGATATTAAGGGCACTGCGACTACGCCTGTCATCTTGAATACATAGATGTACACCTTGAGGTGCGTAGTAATGCTTCACATTACTGCTTGGCGGTAGAAATAGGTATGAAGGCAGTATTTCCTTGGACGAACTCTTTCATAACGAACTTTATTACACTGGGTTACCATCACTATTATTTAATCATTTAACACGTATTGTTTGCTCTAGTCTCTAAAACATTCATGAGATTTTCCAACAACATTTACTCAATACAAAACAAAATGCTTAAGAGCTTAAATTATGCAAGAAGCGTTATCTGCATTGGAATTAAATTTAATATACGATTTGAATGCAACCCGACTGGCATCGACTAGAATTTTCAATTAACATTTTATCTATATGTCGATAACGGGCAGCGGCGCAGCACTATTGGTTTTACATATTGTTTTTATTGTTACCATAAGAATACATTCATGGTTGAGACACTTCAACATGAAATGACTCAGCTGCTGTTAGTTTTTTGTTATATAAAAGTAACTAAATAAAATTAACATAGCACTTGTGAAAAAAGCCCGAATAGATAGGCTAACTCGATACCGATATTTTTTTTCTAAATCTTTATTTATTTGGTGGCTTTAATGTTGTATTTAATTAAAAGGGTGAATTCTACAAATTGCGAAGTGTGTGGAATTCCTAAAGATGCACATCATTGGCTCATGGAGTGTGTTCGGATGGAACCTATTAGAATGCGGTTTACACAGGATGGTTTTGTTACATTTTATGTTGGGTGGTTTCATTCCGTGTTGTCTGTAGTTCCGCAAAGATTTTGTATTGTTTCAGTAGGTGGTATTTCCATGTACATGTTTGGATTCTAATAAGGTCTATGTATTGTTTTTCTAATGGGGCTGACAATAATCAAACCCATTTAATATTTTTTTCTTTTCTTTTCAAAATAACAAATTACAAAAACTAAATTTAAAAAGAACTTGTTAATGAAATTTTGTTTTTAAAAAAAACATTGTTATTTTATGGTTTAAATATGACCTTTTTTAATTAGCCTTGTTTTTCAAAACGAAGGTTTAGACCATTGAGTATATAGACATGTTGAGTGTGTGCGTTATTTATTTATTATTATGTACAATCAACAGCACACCAAGCTGTACACTTTTATTCGAATACCGCCACCAGAGCAACGGAACAAGATTAGTTAATGTGTAGCTTGATGTACTGCCGTCTGACGAGGCTGTACTCTATGAGTAATCTGCTGGCTGAACAGTAGTAACGTGGTCGCCAACCAATTGTTGTAGTAGAAGAAGAAGAAGAAGAACTATTGTAGTAGTAGAGGGAGTCTTTTGTAAAAAAGTAATAAAGAATCAAACAAAATTTTCTCGTAATGGACCTTCCATATCACTTTTAGAAACAGTAAAACTCCTTGTGAAAGAGTTCGTCCGGTAAAGAACTGCCACCATACCTAGATATTTCTACCGCCAAGTAGTAATGTAAGCATTACTGCGTTTCAGTTTTGAAGGGTAGGGGAGATGGCGTAATTACAGGAATATGGGACTTGTCTACTATGTCTCAGTGTGACGGGCACAGTGGCAGTGCCCCTCAGATCTTTGTGATTTAAAGCTCTGGGTGCAACTGTTATGGACAGGCGAGTCGCTTGCCACCAGACGTACGACTTGCTTGCCCCGTCACTTGGTATTATATAAAAAAAAAAAAACAGCGGCATGCTCTTAACATTCCAATCAACCAAGAACGCACAACAGTCATTATATTTAGCGCGGACGTTTGCGGAGTGGAAACTTGCGCCTGTAGAACTGCACCCTTTACTATTAACATAAAATAGGTACAAGGAAACTTGCGATAAATATCTAATTAGAAAGTAGAAAACGTAATTATTCATGGGCAGGCGGGTTCATAACGGTCGCATTAACTCCCATGCACATCGATTACGACCTGTTCAACCAGAAAAGCGCGGTTTACAAAACGACGCGTGTGTATTTTGAATAATTTACTGTTACACGTCTGATGAGACCGACGTTCCGTGATTGAAGGCTTTTTTGCCTGAAGATATCATCGGTTGAGACTTGAGAACGCTACACTGAACGTGAGACGGCACTAAGTTGCTAACAGTCTTGTAACATGATTACAAATCAAGTTTATTGCGTTTCGTAATCGTAACTTGAGTTAAAAAAAATGTTTATACAAAATACAGTCTACAAAAACTACAAACTGAGGTTGGTATCAACCTATTAAGTAATTGAATACTTGTGTAAGTTTAACCTTTCGCCTTTATCCCTAGGTGCAAGGTATTTATGATAGATTTCCCAGTGTAAAAAAAAGTTCGTTAACTGTAACATATTTTTAATACATAGTTTCCCAAGGTGGTCCTTACCGCCCTAGGGTAGGGTAGTCCCCTCGGAAGCAATTGGGGGGCGTTGATGCTGTCCAGGGGGTGCTAGAAAAAAAACCTGAATTATTTGTTTCGATACCTCACTTCGTACGATGTTGTAAGTCAAATTACCATTTTATGCTTTTTAATTTAAATATTATTCCTTTTTATTTATATTATAGGTTCCATGTTTGGTAGTAAACAGAACACTGAGTGATTTCTTTACTTTTGAACCTACAATATGCATTAAAAAGTATATAATTGACTTAAAAAGTAAAAAAAATGTTATTTTGACTTACAACAACTTAGCCTATACCTCGGCTTATACTACATTACATACATATATTTTTTTCTTTGTAATTTTTTGACATAGAGTGAGACATAAGGTGACAAATCCCATGCGACTGTAATTTCACCAACACCCTTCACCTACCCTTCAGTTAATGCTCACATTACTGCGTTCTTGGCGGCAGAAATAGTTGAGGAGGCAGTACTTGCCTGGACGATTTCTTTCACAAGGAGCTCCACTGCTGGTTACTAAAAATTGCTAGGAAAATGCCTCGTATGCTAATTATTGCATTTTTTAAAGTTTTAATCGTTTATTTTCCACTCAACCTACGAACTGAACTACTCGGCCGTTTCCCAACCGATGTGTATGAAATTTGAAAGTAGCGTAAAAAATACTACTCTACGTCGTGACCAGGCCCAAATTTTGATTTTCGATCTGCGACCTGAGATAATCGAGGTCAAAGGTCTTAATGGCAAATCTATGGGAAAAATAAATCAATTGAAGACTGCTGCGCTTCGCTAGGAAATAAACATTCCGCCTAGCAATAATGTAAACTTAAATACATATCTTTAGAATATATTACAAAAATAATAAATCTTATTGATGTGGCCGCCGTGATAAAAAAAAACTTAAGAATCTGCAGTAAAACGCTCACAGATGCACCGTATAGAATGCGCCAGCGCAGTGAGGTGTAAGTAGGTTACTATTCAATTAGTATTTAGGTACTATATTTGCTTACAGCTCGCAGGTCGTTAACCTTAATGATGAACAGTTTTTACTAAACACACTACTTATGGTGCAAGTTATAAGTCCGTTTCGAAACTTCCGCGTTTGAAGCCCTATTTACATCATAGTTTATGGAGCATTATATAGTTTTTAATTTCTTACGTAAACCGATATTCATTTTATAGTATCAAAACTATACCTATCTCCCACTGGACTAGCAGGAGACCACGAAACTTGCCAGGTTCCTGACAAACCTCTTTCGTCTCGTTCACTCACATCAGTCACTTCACACTTGCCCGTTTATTCTTGGAACTTCGACCTTCTTATATTATCCATTAATTTCACTTCTTCTTAGTGTGCCGCTTCTCTACGAAACTTGGCGACCATCATGGCTATTCTCATTTTTGAAGCTGCCGCACGAAAGAGGGAACATGTGCTAAGGTGGAACCTTCTCTTAGGTTCTTCAACCACGAGGTTTTCCTTCTGCCTCGACTACACTTTCCTTGTATTTTCCCCTGCATTATTAGTTGAAGTATCCAGTGCTTATTGCCCCTCATTACGTGGCCAAAATACTGCAGCTTCCTTTCCTTTGCAATTGTGACTGTTTCCAACTTTTTTCCCATTCGACGAAGAACCTCAACATTGATGACTTTTTGTACCCACGATTAATTTTACTACCTAGGCATAATCCGTTCTCAACCTAAGTTTCCCTTAGCCCCTTTTACCTTTCAATTGTCGATATGCGAGCTGTATTTTTTTAAGCACATCCCCAATCTCAACAGAATATGGCCTAGCTCTTTAAAAAAATAACATACTTGGCACCACCTTTATGTATATGCTATTTGACCGATGCCAAATGTTACAAAATTTAAAAAATGAACCATTTCATGAGAAAGTGCGATGTTACTTTTAATTCTTACTTTTTTTTTAATTTCTTTTCTCAGATCACCCAAAAATGTTACTTTTCGAATTATTATTTAGAATGCTGTTTGTAGCGTCGCGGCGTGCCTTAGAACATATTTGCGTTTGCTTTTGTTGAATAAATTTGTGCCGTCAATTTACTATAAATTTATTCAACAAATGCATCCATTCTTTCTACATAACCAAACCAACAAGATTATAACCGACGATATTATAACGTTTTGGCTGTTGACTACTCTCTCAATTCAATATATTCATCAACATTATGCGCTTTCAGTGGTGGATATTTGAGGACGACACGATGTAGAAAGTACGCAGAATGTGCAATAGGGAGGCACCACATTTATCGACACGGAATCGCATTAAGTCGGTCAGAAAAACCTTTATGTTCATATAATAAGCGAAAAGATATGCGCTTAGCGTCGCCGATCCAAGCGGAAGCGAAACGCACAAACTCTATTTCACTCATATTGATGGACATAAAGCGTTTTTGACTCCCTCATATGACATTTCTATTCACTACTAAGTTGGAGAAAGAATTTCTTAGGCGAGCCGATGGGAATTGTGTTATGTGTATGTGGATCCTTCTGCACTGACACCTAACACATAAGTAACCGATTTTAAAAAAAGGAGGTTCGCAATTAGACTGCATTTCTTTGTATGTGTTTATTTTACGCGATTACTGCGGCATTGGCGTTTGTGAACCGATTTTGATGATTCTTCTTTCTTGAAAAGAGGGTACCTCAAAATATTACTTTATATACCTCTAAGGGTTGCCACCTTTAGAGCAAAGAATATCAAATTTGAATTTCAATTTACTGATTGTCGTGTAGGCGAGTTTCCGCTGCGATATCAATAATGCACTACCAATATCATTAACAAAATATCCCGGCTCCGCCTCAGCACTATAATTGGGGCCACTATACCGATCTATACTAATGCCTGAAGCCACATCGCTACCATTACAAAATACTACCTTATTACTATTCGTGATAGAAGCCATTATTCACAATGCAGATAGAAAAGACGATTAAGAGCATGGAAGCTGGTTAGTCATGACAAAGTGTGAAATTGAACACTATGGTAACTTTATAAGTATTAAATTACTTTAAGCTTGTAAATTATCTAAGGCTGGACATAGAATTCTTAAAAAAGAAGGGATTTGCCATAGTCGGTATACTTGGCACGCGGGTTAACGATCGCACTAAAGTAGTAATCTATGATATAAAAGAAAACTCCGCCGCCATCTTCCGGTTTCCGCTATTAGTCGTCTTATAGCCTTAACCATCCTTAGAGATTATCATTAAAACATAGTTTAATGATATTGATGATGATGACTTCCTTAGGGTGTACTCACACAAGACGCAGCTCAACTTCAAAATAGCAGTTGAAATGTGGATGTGGATCGTGGCTACCAACTGCCAGCGCGATACAGAACTAGATGCAGTTGAAATCATTTTTTTTTATAATATCAAATTCCGGGACCAACAAGCCGTGTGCCTGATAGTACACGCCTGTCCATAACAGTTGCAATGCTCTCAAAGCTTTAAACCGCAAAGATCTGAGGGGCATTGCCTCCGCACCCGTCACCGTGAGACTAAGTTGACAAGTCCCATGTGCCTGTGATTTCACCAGCACTCTTACCCTTCCGAACTGGAACGCAATAATGCTCACTTTACTGCTTGGCGGCAGAAATATGTAAGGTGGCAGTACTTCCCTGGACGAACTCTTTCACAAGGAGCTCTACTGCTACTAAAATCTTATGCCATGTTTAGGTTCATTCTTCATCATCAACCCGCTTATATGTCCCACTGCTGGGCACGGGTCTCCTCTCAGGCGGTTTGTAAACTTCACACGTTTTCCGAGGCTTGTGAACCTTCGTCCGACGTGCAGTTTCATCACGGTGTTTCTCTTGACTGAAAAGCTCATGGCAAATTTAATATTAAATTTCGCACATAAATTTCGAGAAACTCAGAGAGCCCGAGCCCGGATTCGGAGTCACAGCCTTTGCTTGAAAGGCGGTAGGTCGAACCTGGCTACCACGGCTTCACAGTTGCACTCTTACCATCCATTGATTGGAACCTTTATGTAAAAACATTGTAGCAGTGGTTTGTCATACTTAATCATCTGGAGTCTTTGTAATCCTGACCGTCGTCAACCCTTTATACGTCCCACTGCTAGGCACGGATCTTCTTCGAAAAGGGTTTACTACGCCACGGTCCGCCACGCTGGCTTAGTACTATGAGTACTTCACGCTTTCACGTAGGGTTGGTAAACTTCTCCTTCGACGTGCTGGTTTCACACCCACAGGGTTTGGGATCGCCGACGTCTCAATTAAGAAGCAAATGCTCTCCCACTGATCTACCAGTCATAGTAGTGGTATACATATAATCGTATTAGACAACTTTCGCGGGAAAGTACAACAATAATAATGTGCCAGACAACCACACACACACATACTTGGTCTCAACCGGTTTTACCAGGAATCAAACCCGAGACCTTTTCGCCATCCACAATATAAACCGTTGGCCCACAGTGGCCCTATCCACTACTAGTAAAAGGGAACATTTTTTTTTTGATACCGAATGACGAGACGAACAAATGCACCTGATAGTAAGCGACACGTGTGTCCATAGCAGTTTAGGGACTTTAGAGTTAACGGCTTTTTGTGCCAACCGTTAGTTGTGCAATGCGCAACGGGAAGTGAGCGTGCCTACAGCTCCGGTACCTATCTGGAAAATAGGGTGGGTGCTGTACGTACACCCGGGGCGGCTCACCGGGGAGGCACTAGCCTTTTGATGAAGTCAGTGACAAACCTGTACACTGGCTGATCCGGGGTCAGGACCTGAACTTAGAAGGTCCCCTAAGGCGCGGTAGGGAGGGTCACTATAATCGCAACTTATGTAGAAAAAGAATAAGGGCTATACGAGTACAGTTCCACTTAGAACTTTGAATCGCGAAGATATGAGGGGCACTGCAACCGCGCTCGTCACCCTGAGACATAAGTTGACATGTTCCATGTGACTACAACTACACCAGTACAATTATACCCTTCAAAACCGGAACACACATTACTGCTTGGCATCAGAAATAGGTAGGTACTTTCCTGCACGTACTCTTTCACAAGGAGATCTACTGCTATGAAAACTATGCACATCGCCACAATCAAAGCTGGAAGTTTTAAAATAATAATAATAATAACGCACACACTCAACATATCCCCGCACTAGGGAAACCCTGTGTCGCGGGTGCCATGGACACCTACATAGACAACCACAAATTACACCCAAATTCACGAGAGAAATAAATGTAGGCCATACAAATATTTCTCCCGGCCAGGCTATCGAACCTGGGACCTCTGCGTAGCACTTCGGCATGGTAACCATTCGGCCATGGAGGCAGTTAAAGGCATACTCAGATAAAACTCAATTCCAAAACACCATCGCTGAAATCAAGGCCTACTCAATCTCTATAATTTGTTTCACGCCACCAAGTATTGTCATAATGAATGTTTCTCTCGAGAGTCATTACCGTGACTAATTAAACTATTCAAACCAGTTGTCCTTAACCTAAGTGCGACAGGATAATATCGTTTTAACGTAAACATTGCTCTGTTGTTTAGTAGTATTGACTACAGGAAAAAGTAAACAGAATCTTAAGTTCAAAACCAGTACTCACTGTTCGACCATGTTAACTGTAATTGTGCCAATGCCAGACCACTACACTAATCACCTGCTCCCATACTAGGTAATAAACTAAGTAATAAGTTTGTGTAACAGATGAGGTCCTTGTGAAAGAGTTCGTCCAGGGAAGTAATGCCAGCTTACCTGTTCCTGCCCCCAAGTAGTGATGTGAGCATTAATTACTACATTCCGGTATTGATGGGTAAGCGTGCTGGTGAAATTACAGGCACAAGAGGCTTCTCAACTTATGTCTCAGATCTTTACGATTTAAAATTCTGAGTGGCATTGCAACTGTTATGGATAGGCGTGTCGCTTACCCCCAGACGCAAGACTGTTAGTCGTGTCACTTGATGTCATAAAAATAGGTTTCATCGCGATGTTTTCCTTTATCCTTAGCGAAAAAATTTTGTTATTGGTTCATCTCGTTATAAGATGATTTTAGAACATAACGTACATGGAACCGAATACTGTCGTAACTCAAAATTATGGAATTGAGAAAACACAAAAAAATAAAAATACTGAATGGATCTTATTGCACATAAAGTGATTGTTTTTATTTATACATAATACTTAAATTATCCATTTATAAACGAAAATATATATTTTTTATTTTATTCGGTTTTTTTTAAATTTTCAAATCCAAAATTTTGAGTTACCACAGGATTGGGTTTCATGTACGATATTTAATAGAGATAAATAATAATCCAACGGTTTGCACTGTGGACGCTGAATCATGAGGTCCCGGGTTCGATTTCCGGTAGGACTAGTGTAGGAAATGAACTTTTTTAAATGGGATTTGGTCTGGGTGTTTTGGATAGTACCGCAGAGTGACGGAATTCCCTACTTTGAGAACTAGTAATTGGTGTAATTGTTTTGCCCATTATTATTATAATGTACAAACTAATATAAAACACGTAATGCTGTCCTTGTCGTAAGTAACACATTTGCATTTTGGTAACTTTAGAGATATTGACACGTAAAGTTTTATTGTCACTTAAAAAATTACGCTGATTTTAAATTTGTACTGAATTGATATTCAATTATTTTTTGTGAAATTATTCGACTAGTTTGTTATAATTCTTAACACAAAGACGGAGCACTTAGAAAAAAATCCTTCGATCCTGCCGGATTCCAACTGACAGCTTAGTTCGCATAGCGCCTGGCACGGTTTGCTAAAATACGTCGTCGAATTGATCGATCTTTGTATTAATAATTATAATAAAAGTAAAACTAAATAAGATATTAAAAACCGATTAGAGAGGGTTGTTGTTTTGTTGTTTGTTTGTTAAAAACTCAATTTCCGCTAAAAATATCAATTGCGTTAATTATGATGACGAGGATAGAATAGGTTAGATTCTCGGTAGTATTTAATTAATATAATATACAGGTAAGGTAAAAAAGGCAATAAAAGCTTAAGTACTAGAAAGTAAAACTAGGATTTTTAAATTATATGAATAAAATTGGGTCCCTGCGGCAAGGTGCCCAAGATGTTGGCAGCGTTCCCCCTTTGTATTGCTATGCTAATGCGTTTGGCAAGGTAGCTGCCCACCCTTGGGTTTCCCAGACAGTCAATTAATTTTTTCGATAAAATTTTGTACAGATGAAGGATACTGGGACCCCACGGGTCAAGGGTTTCGACTCCAAAGGCTGTAAATAGGTAGTCGGAGATCCTGATACTTATTACTTTTTATTCTTTCCGCCAGCTCGGCTGCGGAGCCAGCCCTCTTGCTGGTGTGCCGGAGATGGGATGGGGCAAGTGTGTCGGAACATGTGGCGTCCCACAACAGTGCTCGGCAATATTCAACTTATCCGACAACAGAATAGGTTGAACATTATTCATAATACATGGCTACTTCCTCATACAAAGTACGGGAAACTGATCCAACACGCAGCGACGGGAGTAGACACTCCCGTTCTTCATATGACATCGGTCCGAAACTATGAAATATGATTTATACAAACAAAATAAAAGACGCATGACGCGAATTAATTTCGTCAAGCATTGTCTTTTTGACCGACTTCAAAAAAAGGAGGTTCTCAATTCGATTGTATGTTTTTTTTGTATGTATGTTACGCGATAACTCCGGTATTTGTGAACCGATTTTCATGATATTTTTTTTGTAGGAAAGTGGGTATCTCCATAGTGGTCCCATTTAATTTTGAAGAATCCACCTCTAAGGGTGGCTGTTCACGCATGAAGATTCATTCTTATAATTAGCGCCTAAATTTTATTATAAGCAGCAATTATTTTAATGGTTGATTTTGCTATTCTCCAATTCAAGGCCTTTTCTCTCTCAATATACTTTGAGAAGTGAGAACCGATTTTTATTATATTTTAGTGGCGAACTAGGGGATGGATCCGGCTTTGCGCACTACCCGGTAACTGATTTCAATAAAACATGGTAATTATAAGTAATTCCACGTACTTTTGAGGTCGGTTTTCTTAGTACTCTGTACTGAGATTATAAGTTTGTTGAATGTCAGTTTTATACTTACATTATTAAAAAAAAAAATTCGTGCTTCAGAAATAAGTTTACCAGCTAAATTGAAACGAAGTCATTACTCATACATACATGACATATAATATCCACGGAAGAAAAAGCAATGGAAGTGCCTTAGGCTCTATTACTATCAGAACCGTGAATGTGTTCTTGGCGTATTATGTTCTTATTATAACTAACGTAATCGACATTTTTACGAAATTAAGTTATTAACATTTGTAACACAATTGAATATTAGGATGTTTCACCACCGTGATATTGAATTTTTTTTTGTGAAATTATTCCACTAGTTTGTCATAATTATTAATAACAAAGATCGAACACTTAGAAAATTCATTCGATCCCATTGGATTCGAACCAGCCTCCTCAGGCAATCCGTGCCAGATGCTCTGCCAATTAAGCCACGGAACGATCCAGCAGTCCTTACGAATTTCTCTATGTGCTTATTGCAGATCTTTGTTTTTGGTTTTCAACGACTTTTTGCCGTAGCGCCACCTGTAAGAACTCTACCTTTACAGCTACCATCGATCGCTAGAGGCTAGAGATGACAGTAATTGCTTCGGATTAAGAACGGGAGTAAACTCCCAGATCCGATAGCATGCTCACGGTTGCAGCAGGCAATGTACCTGATGCTTGCTTCAGCTCTCTGATAAGATACGGTTTGTTTATGATTATGGTCATCATCATAAAGATACGTATTAGTTTGTGCTTGATGTGTACACACGAACGTAGGGGCACTAAATGGATCTATCCAGTAAAAGTCACAACAACATTCGCAACGTTACAGTATAAACTTATTGTTCTTCGTCGTAGATTAAATTGTTGCGAGTGAAACAATTTGAGTACATCTTAATTGATAAAGAAGTCACCTTTTGTTTTAACAGTAAATCAGGGATTTATTAAGCAGGATATTTGTCGTAAATATTCAATTTTGTATTATTTAACTCTGTGTAAATATCGAGTTCTTATGTTTTCGCGACTGTTATAGAAAATGAAACTTTTTGCGTACATTTGTTTTTCAAACAAACCAACGTTTCGGGCCCTTTAAAGTATTTACTACTACGCGATTTAAATCCGGAAAAGTAGTTTCATTTCCTACTGTGTAAATAATTAACTAGAACGGTGGCAGGTTGATACTCATTATTCACCGTAGGCTATTTTTTTTTGATGATAAGTGACGGGTTCGACAAGTCGTGCGCCCGATGGCACGCCTAACCATAACAATTGCAGTGCCACTTAAAGCATTAATCTTCTTGCATGCACTGTGGAAACGGAAAAACCTCTCACCACCTGGTTTCATCATACCTCAAGAGCAACTGCCACCTGGTTGCGATGGCCCGTGTGGAAGTATTTAAATCAACTTCGCACTTAAGTAGGACACTGCCGAGTCACGATGTGTAAATAGGGTTTCAGAGATGCTAGTCTAACCCAATGTGACTGTGGTGCTCCAACAAAGTCCGTGCAGCACTTGCTGTTGTGCACTTTGTGTCCTAAAACCTGTACGAGGGAAGATCTCTACGCGGCCAAAGACGGCGCAGTTAAGGTGGCAACGTACTATTCAGGGTCAATATAGTCCCAAAATAGAAGAAGTATCGACACGATAAGAGGAAGACACGCACCCGTCACACTCGTGATCGTCACCCTGAGACATAAAGTTCCACGTGCTTGTAGTTTCAATAGCACTTTTATCCTTCAAAACCGGAACGCAGTAATGAGCATATTTCTGTTTGGCAGCAGAAATAGGTATCATGGCAATACTTCCCTGGACGAACTCTTTCACAAGGAGACTCCTACTGTAATCGTTCAGTCAAAATGTTTTTCAACCGTGCGTTTCCAACTATACACTCATGAATTTTTTTGTAACCATAGAACTATGTAAGTTAATAAGTACTGGAAATGCTCAGGCGGCATATCCGGCAACACGGACAGCGATGCCGCGCAACACAAGAGCTCTGCTACTACTATCGTTACTTTCAATGTTCTTTGGTGTGGCATAAGTTCAGGCTATAAGATAATTGGTGAAGAACGGTCAAACCTTTTGGTGCTACCACGTACCAAGTTCCTGAGAACTTTGACAGTTATCATGTTCATGTATTATAAAAAGCCTTTTTCTTTGTTTAGGCGTCCATGGACCTTCCACCGGACAAGGCGAAGCTGCTCCGCAACTATGACCTGGAAAAGAAGTGGGAGATCATCTGCGACCAGGACATGGTTCAGGCCAAGGACTCCCCCGCTCACTACCTCAATAAACTGCGGACGTACCTTGATCCTAAAGCTTCCAGGAGTCATAGGGTGAGTACTGATCGAGAAAATGTTAATTTGTGTATAGAAAACATTCAATTCTATTTATTAAAAATCATTCATTGGTGTTGTAAGACTAAAATCTCAATAGTTGACCAGTAAAGCGCTATGCACTCTTAAGGATACGTCAGCCATCCTTGACGTCATATAGGCCATTACGTTACTAATGAATGTAACCTACAGTCGTGATGTAATTTACTTGCTTGCATCACAACGTAGAACATGAAATTCTGTACTATTTATGAATAACTTTTTCCGTTAAATTATAAGTTACGTAATTTCATGCCAAAGGCAACGATATGGGGTGACATTTTATTACTATCCTTTATTATAAAATTTGGTAGTACCAATTAATATGAAAAAAAAAAAAAAAATACTTTGAAGGTCTTTTGTTCGAAACAGTTTTTTTTTTGAATTAGACAGGTGCTGTTAAAGTCATTACTAGGTACTATAATCTCTTAAACTAAAAGATACAAAATGCCACCACGGGTAATTACTACTACTGGAAAAAGGATACTTGACACCGGTGTTATAAATACGCCGCAAACGTTGCAAAGCGAAACGTTTTTCGTTAAATATGGCTATGAATAGATGGCGGTGGAAGACACAAAGTATGGGAGGCTCATAACCAGCAGTTGCGTCCACGTGTATTTAAGGGGACGATACATTAATAGTTTCACTACTTTGAAGACGAAAATTAGATATAAGTGAAACGGTTATTTTTGATTGACACAGCAAATGTTTTTTTATTGAATTGATGCATATCATTACAGTAACCTTATATTTCACTACCTTACCATAAAAAATCATTACCGTGTCCAGACCTCGTTACCATACACATTTTTAAACACCAAATATCGTTTTCAATATTGCTTATGTCTTTAACTATACTACACTGTTTTAAAAATTAAAAATTTTGTGAACTAACCTTTATAATTAGCTAAATTGTAGAACCTCCTGTTATTCCATTTGTTAAGGGTAGTAAAAATGTTGCATGATTTTCCATAAGTTGTAGAATAATGGTTGGTGTGTTGTATATTTTACCTTTTGCAAAATACATGGCCGGAAATGCACTTTAATCTTAATAAAATAGCCTTGTTATCAGATTTACACGTTTTATCATTATCTATCTACTAGTCAAATAATACAATTTATTCCTACAACCCCTCAAGCTTAGGTTAACAAATCTAACCTCCATTGTTCCATAGCGCCATAACAAAAGATGGCATCTCACAGTGGCACCGAACAAATTACAACGAAGTGGTGTTTAGCCACGGGGTCTATAAAATACGGTACCGGTGCAGGGACAATGAGCCATATATTAGTACACGATCGATACTCGGAGACAATCAGCAATAAGACCAAACTAGCTTTGAAATGTGGCCACGAAAATAGCCGTAAGATGACCGCACTTTTGACGACCATACATCAGTCATAAATCATATGCAAGAAGAGCCTCTTGTGATGTCTTTTACATAACTAACGTAAACGAACGAAAGTTGCGGACGAATAACTCCCATCTTCTATCTTGTTAAATAGCTTCATGCTTAACATGAGGGAAAATATTTCTCTTGAAAGATAATATCAAGAAAAAGTCTCTGCACTTCATTCTGTATGAATTTAACTTTAGTACATAGATAATCCATGGTTTAGTGATAAACTTCATTTTTATAAGGTTTTATTTATTCCACGGTTTAAACCTAGTATTAATCCTAGTACTATATGTAGTCCGGATTTCGTAATAAGATAGACAGATAGATAGATAGATAGAACACGTTTATTGACGTTCCACAAGCACACACAGCAATAAGAAATAACAATTAAGAAAAAAAGATTAAAAAAAAACAAAACAAACAAAATAACAAAAAGGAAGGGAATCAAATAAATATACGTAATAAACAACTTATATCTGCTAATTAATCAAAATCAAGTTATAAGCTCAGTACAGGTGTTGCCCAAAAGCAACGCACTGATTTTCAGCTATCGTTTAAACCGGGAGGGTAACGCGGTGCGATGCATCAACAGCACAAAGCAATGGGTATGTCGTGCTGTATTTAACACTGAGTTTTAATGTAGTTGTGTTGACACACAACTACACTAAAACTCAGTGATAAAGTGTCAGTGCGAGCGAGCGTACGTGTGACGTGCATGAAATCTAAAAACCAAGAAACAAAATAAAAAAAATAGTAAAAAAAGTTAATAGTTATAAATTTAGTATTAAATTTAAAAATTGTTCTTGACGTCTATCCGTTCAGAGAATAAAGGAAGGTGCTTGATGAATGATTTTCCTATATGTAATAGCTCTCTTTTACTACAAAATTAGATAACCATTACGTTTTTATAACAGTTTAGTTTAATCTTTGAATGTCGACATATTAAGCTGAATGTGGTAAATTTAAAACTACCAACTCAGGCATGCTGACCTTCTTCCGACATGGTATTTACGGTCATCTGGCTATTTCGATGTTTTATAGTGCATGGTAATGACTTGTTTTTTTTTTTTTTGTATGTATGTATCCGGTTTATTTAGTTTTTAGTTGTCAAAATTTAAAAGTAAATGGATTTAACCGACTTTAAAAAAAGGAGGTTCTCAATTCGCCTATTTTTTTTTTGTGTAATTTACGCCATTACTCCGCATATTTATTAACCGATTTCGATGATTATTTTTTATTGGAAAGGGGACCTCCTAGTGGTCTCATTCAAATTTGAAGAAAATATCACCTCTAAGGGTGGCAAATTAAGTGAAGAATGCGGTTTATTGGATTTCACTCACTTCCCGTTAACAGATTCCAGTAAAACTTGGCAAATAGATATCATTCGGTCCGTTGCTGAAAATCAGCGCCTCGACACGGTTTTAAAAAATACCGATTGTGGCTTAAGCTGAGCATATCCCGATTGTACCAGCCGCGACTCGCATCACGGTGAATTACTGCATAATAATAATTCTTTATTTCGGACCATTAAAAATATCCATAGTACGTTAGTACAAGAATTTAAAAACAAGGTTAATACAGTGCAGACTTTATTTATAACTACTCTATGAATTGGGATACTGGGAGGATGGGCCCTTAGTTTGCTCTGTCCAGAATTTTACTACTAGACAGTCAAAACTTCCCAATATTGCGCTTAGAATGCTGTTGGGAATTTGCCTCACGCGATTCAACAGCGAAACAATCTTTTTCCGTATTACATACGGCATGGAAGCTGTACGTGTGAGCTTCCGCAAACATGGCCGACGCACTGCACCAATTTGGCAATCCCATCAGCACTCTAAATGCGTTGTTATATTGAACGCATAAATCATGTAAATTGTTTTAATATTCTTTTTATTTATTTTTTGTTATTATTGTTCCTCTGTTTTTTTTTTTTTTGTTTATATACGTGTCTGTGCTTGTGCAATAAACAGTTTTCTTTCTTTGATTCCACAAACTTTTAGTGTCGGTTTTTTTATAAAAATGTAATAATTATCCGAGTTTAAAATTGAACGTTAGCGTGATACATCTAGCCAATAAAATTATTCTATTTATAAGAATATCTTGATCAAGAAATAGCCTTCAGTGAGGGCGTTCGAGCTGACGTCGAAAATAGTTAATTTCATGGAAGTATTTCTACTCATCCGTAGAACAAAGCTCTATGTGCAAGATTACTTGTTCTCAGGACATAGTATATTTCGTTCTTCGCTGTGGATGTCAGATCGACCTTTGTTCGATTTTATATTTCCGAAACGAAATAAGATATATAAATTCTCAAAACACCTTTACATAGGCCTTAGTTTGAATAACGAAATTGTTCTTTTTTCGCTATATAATCGCATCGGACTTCAGATGAGTCGATTTAAATAGTATCATTCACAGATCGCATATTTCATGGCCACAAGTAATAAGAGAAGGACGCACCTCAATCTGGATTGGAGTTGCCCAGACAATCATGCGCCTTCTCGAATAGCTTTTCCTTCCGCCTGGGTCACATCATAGGGTTATAAACACTATTGGAATACTATTAAATTGTATGTCCAGTATGGTCCAAAAAAATCTCTAAAAGCATTATTTTCCTCTTTTTGTGACGATAGTTGACGCTACATGCAAAAAATAAGCCCTTGCTGTGAAGCATAAAATTTATTCAGGATTGCAGTACTATTACCTATTTATAATAATTTGTACTATTCATGATTAACCCCTTCATGGACAGTACATAAATAGTACAGCACACCGAAATGTCACTACTTTTCTTTGTGCCGTAGTATTTATTTTGATGCAATAGAATAATGGTAGAACGTGAGACAAAAAAATTACACTTTATCACTAATGCCCGGGTTACACGAGGCTAGGATAACGAGCTAGTGCTGAAGATGGTGTAAAATGATAGTTCATTGTCCAAGTATGCCATCGACTGAATATTGTTACGCTTTGCAATGAATAGCCAAACTTGTTTTATTTGAAATTTTATTTGAATGACCAATTTTTGTAAGTTCAACATACATACACTGCATTTAGAAATATGTATATTAAAAATACAAAGAGAAGACATATTTGAAAGTTTTTAATTTTATATCAATACAGATAATCAAATCCGCCTGTTATTATTAAAATGTGTAATCAATACAAAATAATTTCATGAGGAAATCATGAGAACGTCGTAACATTCAGAATTCAGACATTTTTGACAAAACTTTACCTCCTTTCACAGTCCATCGATAAAACTGTTGACTGACTATTTAACATTTTATGAAAACTGGCAAAAAAAAGACAGACTAAGCAAAGTAGTAATTCTGACTTCGTGTATACAGAACTAGCTTCATTTCTAGGCTCGTTAGCTGGTGAGGAAGTAGGATAGCGCAATAGGATGGATATTTTTTGCACCAGGATACGGGGGATATTTAGATTGCTGTCGTAGCTTGAAAAATTAACCTCGAGTATCCCGGGCATAACGACTGATTTCGTCATCATTTGACATACGGTCACAAAAGTAATAGGATGACTGCCATTGTGTCATATTGAATTAGTAGAAATTTTGTCAGTACGTTGTTGATATTTCTCTACAGAGAAGCAGTAGTGGGCAACTACGCAGAAAGCACTATAGCGAAACGTGATACCCCGTATTCTGATATTTTATTTTAGAGTAAACGCCATTACTGTCCGTGAACGGGCTAATACCTAACTTACTATCGAATTTTCACTTTACATAAAACAATCCCAATACAAGTAACATTGTAATACTGCTTTCCAGAATAGAGCCCTTGTTTGGTTTAACCGGGGTGGCCGTAGGAGCAGTCATACTGCTCGTTTCATTGATTGCTAACGGAGCAGCTGTACTGCTCGTTGCATTGGTTGTTGCCGGAGCAGCCGTAGTGCTCGTTGCATTGATTGTTGACGGAGCAACCGTAGTGCTCGTTGCATTGGTTGTTGTCGGAGCAGCCGTAGTGCTCGTCCCATTGATTGTTGACGGAGCAGCCGTATTGCTCGTTGCATTGTTTGTTGACGGAGCAGCCGTAGTGCTCGTGCCATTGTTTGTTGACCCATTATCGGTAGAGTTAATAAGTATACCGAGTTGCTTATATAATAAGGGGACAGAAGAGTCATATTGAGCTTGAAAGAAATTACCAGCCACAGGATCGCTCAGATTGTACTTATATGCAAATTGGTTTGTTGAGAAGCGCGGGCGACCTGCTGGTGACCTGAAATAACAATAGGCAGTCAACATTTTTTTATGATTGTATTTACGTAATTGGGGTGAGAGTCAGTAGGTGTTATGTAGGCTCATCGTCATTTTACATCAGGGCCTGCTAATTTTACATCATTGTAGTTGTGTGTGGATGGAGTGTCCAGTGCACGATTTTGTCCGTTTGGTATTTTGCTAAATGTTACAAGATTAGTGGCTTGTCAGTGGTTGCCATCGAGTTGCTATTCAACAGCCATTGCAATTTTTGGCTATTCTGTTCTTCAATGGTGAATCGATAGCATTTCGATGGCATAATTAACGCACAAATAACGCACACACTCAACATAGCCCCGCACTAGGGAAACCCTGTCGCGGGTGCCATGGACACATACATAGACAAACACAAATTACACCCAAACTCACGATAGAAATAAATGTAGGCCATACAAATATTTCTCCCGGCCCGGGAATCGAACCTAGGACCTCTGCGTGGCAGTCCGGCATGGTAACCGTTCGGCCACGGAGGCAGTTATTAATTGCAGATTATGTGACTGTTACATAATAAAAGGCATTAAAATACGAGTGTGGGATATACGAAAACATCACACGATTGTTTTAATGCCCAATTGTGTACAATTACATACACTGCTTTATCTATACACATATTATAAGCACTCTATGATGTGTTCAGTATGTTACGACTGGCGAAATGGCGGCAAATAAAAACTTTTGTCACGCATGTCACACAACCGTAGTTTTTATTTAAATCATAGACAAACTAGAGTCCGCCCCAACTATCATATCGTTCGATATGAAGTAACGTGTGAAATTTATCAAAATTTTTTGCTATTGACCATTGACCTACCAATAAATGGACGTCGGGTTCGCGCTAAAAAGTGTCCGCACCTGTAAGGCGTTAATATCGCATACAGAGCGTCAATCGCGCAATAGTCTTCGTTTGTTCGAGTGACAGCGCGGTTGTCAATCATGCAGTACCAATATATGCAGTACAAATAATAACTTGTTAAAATTGCTGCAGTAAAGTGTGAAAACAGGATTTTGTATCATATTTTCAATAAAGAAATATATTTTGTTATTATAGTTGTCATTTAAAAGTGTTATTTTGTACAGTTTTATAGTATTTAATGTATATATAACTGAATCGTAAATATAAATTACAAAAGCACACGAAATAATGAAATAGCTAACTGTCCTTTTTCTACTCATGGCATGCGCAAAAGATGGAAAGAGACCCATTACGTCAGTTTCAAGAAGCTTATATAAACTTCTTGGTAATTTTCAATTATTCGAACCACAAGCGATTGAAATATTTAGAACAAAGAAACCGTAGAGTTGCTTTGATTTTAATCCTATTTTTAAAATGATTTTTTTATTAAACGTTAGCAATAATTAACAAAATATTGTTGTACTCGTTTTACGGCTTGGGATTACCTATCAGAAGTCAGAAAATACATTTGCCCGAAATAACATTAGCTCGAATTTTCATAATGTGTTTTTACGAAGATTACAAAACAAAAGCTAATTTTGTCTATGTAAAAAGCATCAAAATTACTCGAAAGCGTAACGGTTTTGTTATAAATCGGAATTACGGATATTTGAGTTTACGTTTAGTTAGAATATGGGTACATTTCTTATGGTTCACGCTTATTTTCACGTTTGTAGTAATAATTGTATGTATGTATCTGCCCAACTCTAAAAATTTGTACAAAATTCGACATAATAATATATGTAAAAAAATTTATTAATATTTACGAGAAAGGCCATTCTCATTATTTTATAAAAAAAATAATTATTATTATATTAGAAATGAAATTGTGTAGATATATTAAAATTTAAATTATGACAAAGAACCAGGTAACACAATTCAATTGTTGCGTATATCGCGCACAGAGAATTTTCTACGATTCCTGCACTAGGCAAAGCCTGTCTCGCACGTAATCGATGAAAACATTGTTAATGTTTTATGAATAACGCCAAACCGAAGAGAATTTTTTAAGAAATACTTTGCATTTGAAGACAACATTGCTGATGAAACCAGACAAAAATTAAGATAATGCATAATAATTTCCAAGGTAGTTTTAATAAGCAACATCGATCGTTAGTGATTGATTGAATGAATGCCATCAATACCAATCCACTGACACTCAATTGCTCAACTGCCATTATAACTAGATTTTAGCAGAATCAATAGCTTGTGTGGCCGAACGGTTAACATACTGGACTGCCATGCAAGAGGTCCCGGGTTCGATTCCCGAGCCGGGAGAGTTATTTATATGGCCTACATTTATTTATCGAGTGAGTTTAGGTGCAATTTGTGGTTGTCTATGTGTGTGTCCATGGCACCCGCGACACAA
Source organism: Hyposmocoma kahamanoa (assembly GCF_003589595.1). NCBI lineage: Eukaryota > Metazoa > Arthropoda > Insecta > Lepidoptera > Cosmopterigidae > Hyposmocoma > Hyposmocoma kahamanoa. Next base: position 20,616,055 of record NW_020654466.1, read on the forward strand.
GGTGTCCCTATTGCTGGCCTATGTTGATTGCCTTATTATTATTATTACCTACGGCAAATGTGATCTGATCTGAGGACAATCAGCAGACCACCCAACTTCTCAACTCCTTACTGTAGACTTTAGTGTCCTGGTTCATTAAACTGATCTCGACGAGTTGTGGCGGTGACTTAATTGACTTTTTAGAATATACTTTGGTAGGGGAATTTTAATTTAAGTTTTATTATAATATTGCTCAGGGAAAAACACTGGTGCTCATCTGCTGGATTTATCGCCCCGCCACTATTATCACTCGACGATACTGTATCGCGCGTTATAAAGTAATCGTAAAGACGTTGGAAGGAAAAGGCAAAGACCGCGCGATTGCGCGTGCAAATATTTCTCCCGACCCGGGAATCGAACCATCGCCAACAATCAATCAACACTCGCCACCGGCAGGGAGTCTATCACACTCTGGAACCGAGTCGATCTCGTACTGTACGGTTTCAGAGGAACTTTCTCCCACGTACAATTAGGTTGTGGAATGAGCTCCCTGTCGGGGTTTTCCCGCAGGAATACAGCATGGAGTCCTTCAAAAAGGGTTTGAGAAGGGTCCTAAAGGGTTGGCAACGCGCTCGTGACGCCCCTGGTGTTGCAGGCGTTCATAGGCGACGGTGACCTCGGACCTCTGCATGGCAGTCCGGCATGGTAACCGTTCGGCCACGGAGGCAGTCAAATAAAAAATTGAAGAGATATATGTAAATAAATAAGTTCAACATTATAAATCAATATTAAGGCAATACAACTGAAAGTAATATTGTTTCCATTGCATCCGTGTAACTATTTTGAGATTGCTAAATTTGACATAAGAGCAATATTACTTTAATGTTAAAGTCGCGTCATGGTACGAACTGAATGAATGAATAGTCACAAAGCAGCCAATAAAACATCATAGTTTTAATATTCTGATAAGCTTACTTTAAGCGCGTTATGGTACTAAAAGTCAATGTAAGGTTAAAGTAATATTGTTCTAAGAGGTTGTGGTAGGACCCCAGTACGCTCCTGATCGCGTGCGATACAGTGAGTGAGTAAAGGGGGCTATTCACTACAAATTATAGGGAGAAGTTATATGTATGCTCACGTGTTATTCATTCGTAGTTCATCGAATGTCAATTTCGATGGCTGTTGGTACACCAACAGCACATATCTATGTAGACCAGATCCTTCTCCCGGCCCAGGTCCAATATACTCTGCGATGATATCACCAGCGGATACATTGGAGCCAGGAATATTGCCAACTAACCAGTGTAGCATTTGACGATCCTCTGGTGTATTGCGAGACGGTGCGTCTGCATCTGAAACAGTAATTTAAGGAATTAATTAAATGAGTTTGTGATTGATTTCATTTAGTATTTTCGTCATCCAAATGGAATTATCCACTAAGCTCCACTTAATAGGAGTCTATAGTCAAGTCAGACAATCTATTGATAAAACTATCGACAACAACTACGGAACTATTTAAAATGATATGAAAGCAGGTAACCCTACAAATGTCATTTTATTCCGTCTTCAAAAAGACAGATAATATTTTTTTCCGCGCAGCGCTTTTCTGTGAGTCCCTTAAGCTGATAAATTCTTCTTGATTCTTCTAGAATAATTTACATTTGGGTTCACAGTAATACGAGTAATTCGCGTCCCTGCCGTCGGATTAATGATGATGATATATAAGTTCTTAAACCCTTGCGTAATACCATTTTGTTCGTCGCATTTGATCTCCACCTCACCTGATGAAAAGCGGCGATAAGGTCAACGATGGAGCATGCACAACTATATAAAGCCTATTCACTCTTGCCATGAAAGGGCTAATGGAGAATTCCACTCCACCGCCGTAAACCATATAAATGTAGCATTAACAGCAACGGGAAGCGCTAAACTTCCAAGTTGCACGATGCTTTTTTGTCACCAATAATCCTTTAATCCTAAATGTTTCTTTTATTAAAATATTTTTCTTATACTGTTTTCTAATGTACAGCACAGAACAGAGGTAAGAACCTGTGAATATTAGCGTATAATACTGTCCGACAGCGGCGTTCCATGTGAGTGTAGGTTCGTTTGTCACTTGTGTAGGCGTCAGCTCGTCGCCCAAATTTACTGTTGCATTTGAATACGTTACCTGCAATTTTATTACAAAGAAAAGTTAAAAGACAAACTCTCCAATCTGTGAGCTCTGCGAGTAGTGAATGTGCTTATTACTTGTTATTGTACCCGTCATGACCAACAGAGGGGGTTGTTAAATAGAGACCTATAGATTAATAGAAGCGCCGTAGGTGCTATAAATTGTATACTGGGCAATTTCTATGCGAAACGAGAAAATAAACTGTTTTTGTTTTGTTTGTGACATTTTACTTTTTGATTTGGTTGTCTCTTTAATTTCTTTCTTTCTTTCTTTGTTTCATTGTTTTATTTTTTTAACCGACTTAAAAAAAATGAGGAGGTTCTCAATTCGACTTTTTTGTATGTATGTTACACGACAACTCCGGTCGAAATTCGTAAACCGATTTAGACAATTATTTTTTTGTTCAAAACAGGATTTGAGTATTGGTCCCATTTACATTTGAAGAAAATATCCCACCTCTAAGAGTGGCTAACTAGGGGATTAATCCGGTTTCGCGCCTTTTCCGGTAACCGATTTCAATTAAACTTGGCAAATGGATGTAGTTCTACGAACTTTTGTAGACGGTTTAATTCTATAAAAAAGTTACAATTATTTTTCTTTTGCGCTGTTATTTGTGTAAATGCGGAGATGTGCAATGATGTAAAGAAATGACGTACTTTCAGACACATGTTTAGAAGAGTTATATTATAATCCACTTTCCGAGCAGTAGGGCTTGCTGGCGATAAAGCGCGAGTTGAGCGAGAGCGACATAAAGCGCGAGATACAGCTATTCTCGCATAGAAATCACGCGCTCTATGTCGCACTTACGCAAGTCGCGCCCAATTGTGCTAGCCCACAGATGTAGTTTAAATGTATTTTAATTATTTCTTTTTTGTTTGATGAATTGACTCTCCGGCAATACCGTTTAGACTTGTACACTCTAGTGTAAGATGGTATAGTATGCATGGTGTAACGTTCTGGTATCCGCAACTCCACATAACTCCACATCTAAGCGCAAGATGAATGAAGCGTATGATGGAATTGCAAATAAAGAAAAAAAGATCATCGTATATCGATCATCGTATTATGCTTCCTATGGTACAAAGTACCACTTTAATGTACACTAGTTTCCAACATAAAAATAGGCATTAAAAAAGGTACTTGATTTTAATCATACGATTACTAAGTAACTTGTCGGCGTAGTGGCTTTGATATAATCTTTGCTGTATAAAGAGACCTAAGACGTGCTGCAGCGGCGCTGCCGCCGAGAGAGAGAGGCGAGATGAAATTTATATGACGAAATTTCAATTCTTGTACACGCGAGGACCTGTACAACGCCACTGATAATGCTGTGTCAGTCGCTGAGTAGCTACTGATCCTCACAAATATAAACGTCAGAGGCGACACGCGAAGAAGAAGAATTGAATCAATCACATGAACAAATTCATTACTTAAAATTGTTACTGCAATCATTGTGCCTGACTGGCTCAAAAGGAAACACGTGACGTTATCACCGTAAACAACATTTTAACCGACTTCAACAACGAGGAGGTTCTCAATTCGTCTGTACTTTTTTTTTTGTATATATTACGCAATTTCTCCTACATTTGTAAATCGATTTCGATGATTCTTTTTTTTTTGTTGGAGTAGAGGTGTGGCCCCATATTTTTTTTATAATATTAAGTGACGGAACGAATAAGCTGTTCTCCTGATCATAAGCTACACGCCTGTCCATAACAGTCGCAGTGCCATTCAACGCTTTAAATCGCAAAGATCTGAGGGCACTCCCATTCCTCCCGTCACCCTGAGACATAAGTTGACAAGTCCCATGTGCCTGTAATTTCACCAGCACCCTTATCCTTTAAAACCGGAACGCAGTAATGCTTACATTACTGCTTGTGCGGCAGAAATAGGCAAGGTGGCAGTACTACCCAGGACGAACTCTTTCACAAGGTGTTCTACTGCTGCAACATTCACATTCCAATTTCAAGAAAATATTCCATTTCTAAGGGTGGCAAATTAGGGGATAAATCCAGTTTATTAAATACTACGTACTTTTCATTAACCGATTCCAACAAAATTTGGCACAATTTCATGTAATTCCAATAAAAATAAAGCACAGCGAAACCAGATAAGTAACCTTTTAAGGTAGGTTTTTTTTAATAGAAAAGTTATAATTATGTTTATTTAAATATGCCTCAGGTTATAACTTACATTAAGCATTTCCCTTGGTGCCACGGGAATGACGTCACTAACCACTTTATGGCTGTCGAAAAGTGATAAGATGGTCCCATTTGCATTGCCAGATACTCCTAAGAAACTATTCACTAACATTACTATCACCGCAAATTGCCACATTTTTAATATTTTACAAACGTACGCGGTTGGCTGTACTTAAAAACAAAAGACTGATGCTATTTATTGAAGCAAGAAAAAATCCCGACTATTTCAGTTTTCACAAAAGTAATTTAACATAATATTCCAAAGTTTCGTCTCTCGAAGAAACATGACACTGTCGCGACGGTTCGTCTTTTACAGTTTAAACACTTCTTAAAATGAAAAGCATTTCACAGTACAATGGTGAGAAGTTGTCCACTAGTATGTGTGCTGAAAATTCTGCGGAAATTCGTTTTTATACTGTATGTTGTTTGAACAGCGTTAGCTGTAATTGTTTAACTGCCACGTAGCTTAGAAGCATTGTGATACTGATTTTCCTTAAGTTTTTACCGTTGGCAGAAAAATTTGTTAATTTACCGAAAATAAATTGAAATAAACTTCTCTTAGGACAGAATGGTAAATATGGCAAAGGAAATGATTTTAATATATTTGAAAATACATGTAAGGGCGCGTTCCCATTATGACGTGACGACATAATAGTCGTGCAGTTTAAAGTGTCGTGACTTGTTTATTTAAATGAAGTTATTCACATATAGTAAAACACGACTGTCGTGACAATGAGAAGAGTTAGAACGACAGTCGTCCTACGAGAAATAATATATCACGGTGAAAAAGTGACGACAGATTATTGCCGCTTGAAACGATTCTGTCGTGCAAACGTCAGAGCGGCTGCCGTGAACCGAAAAATTGTCGTCACGATGGATCTAGTAGGAACAACTAGACACGACAGTCGTTCAACGATAAAATAAACGTCTACGACATAGTCGTCATATGGGAACAGGCTAGACGCGACAGTCATCCAGCGACAAATAAAATGTTACGACATGGTGGGAACGCGCCCTAAACTCGATAATTAATTAATTATATTTAATTAATTGCTATTATGTCTACTTTACACACTATGGCTTAGCAATTAGACGGCTTTACACAGACACTCTATCGCGGGTGATACAGCAGTCGTAAAGGCGTTGGAAGGAAAAGGGAAAGACCGCGCGACTGCACTCATCAGTTACACGCGTAATCGTGCGTTCCAAGGTTGTCTTTTACACGGACGCTTTTCCGTTGTAACAAAAACGTACACGAGCAATCGCACGCGAAAGAAAGTTGGCTTAAAAAAATTGAAGCGGGTAATCGCGCACGATTGCGCGTGCAGGCTTTCCCGCTCGCAATCCTGCACCCTCCTTATCACCCGCGATAGAGTAAGGAGGCTATTGGCGTTCCAACTCACAGATTTAAGGTATATAACTAAACATAATTTTCTCCATGTTCTCGTATTTTAAATTTTTATTAATTTCATTAAATTATCAGCACAACCGTACATTGAAATCAGCCGTAGTAATCAATTACGTACGCGTGTTATAATTACAAATACTCGTTAGACTTTTGCATGGTTCTGACGAAATTATTATTCTACTATGTGCATACATAAAATATTGTATAAATAGTCATATCATTTTTTGCATTATGTGGTACAAAAAAAACGTCTTACGAGTCTATACAACCTCGAATGGCTTTGGCTGATTCCGCATGACAGTGAAAATGTTGAATCAATCGCTTTGGGAAAAATATAGTAAAATTGTGGATATACACTGCTTACTATATGGTGTGAAAACACGATTCCTAACAATTTTTTATGTTACAAAAAACACCTACTTACCCATTGACTTACAATTATACGGACGTCGGGTCCGCACTAAAAAGTGTCCGAACTTATAGGGCGTTAAAATCGTATACAGAGCGTCATTCACGCTTTAGTCTTCGTTTGTTCGACTGACAGCGAAGCAAGCAAAATTAGACAGTACTGCGATGACGTTACAATTTAAATTCAACGTTTTAGCTTTTTCATATTCCTTTACATGTCACTACGTTTAAATAGGTTGACTTGGGACATTTTTTTCGTGGTTTTTGTATTAGACCCGTCGTCCATTTATGTGTAAGTCAGTGTACTTACCTCAAAATTTTAAAAGAGAACCATTGTATTCTCTACGTTCGTTACGTACATTTTTTTTTAGTATCGACTGATCGGACATCGTCCAGAAATGTAGCAAGCTGAAGTGGCAGTGGACTGGCCACATCTGTCGCAGAACCGATGAGCGATGGACCGACGATCTGAAGAAGGTCGCGGGTAGTGGTTGGGTGCGGAAAACGGGTGATCTGGCACTATGGCGTACACTTGGAAAGGCTTATGTCCAGCAGTGGATTGCAATAGGCTGATTGATGATCAACTGATCTTAATAGAACGTGTATACTATACGATGTACGACACGCAATTCTGAAAAAAAAACCAGCGTTTCTGTCGCTCGACCCAAGCAATATGAACCGTATTAGTGCGGGAAAACACAAGACATATTAAGTATTTCCATCCAAAACGAAGTTATTTCGAAAAGAAATGTAGACGTAGAAATGCGACTCCACACAGAAAAAAAGGATTTCTACTAATAAGAAAGAGCAATTTCTCAAAATATTTGCTAATTCTGAAAACATATTTATTTAAAGTAATAAAATATTGTCATTACAAAGATACTGCTTATCTTTTTCTAATACAATTTTACTCTTAACTTTATTCTAACTTTGAGACAAATACGTTCACTTCAAGATTTTATTTCATTTCTAATCAATTAATTGGACATTACTTACATCAAGAAATTTTTTCCTCTTACATCAAATCTAAATAATCTCAAATGAATCACCAATTTCTTGGATGTATTTTAAGAAAATATTTTCTTAGACAAAAAAAAGTTATTTTGCCAATAAGAGTAATATTCTAAATTCGAGAATACATTTTTTATGGCAACATTTTGCTTTGTCATTTTCAATCATGTCGTGACATGTTGAAAACGCGCGCGCTCCGTCTCCGTGGCCGTGGTATCTGCGATTGAAGAAGCCATCCATAAATCAATAGCCAATTATTTAAAATGTGAAGCAAAGTGAACTATACTTACTTAGTTTTACTTGAAATCTTAAAAAGGTAAGGCAAGGAGAATAAAATCTTAAAAAGGAACTGATTTTTCTATTTGTTGTTTGTGGAAACAGTAATGGATTCGTTGAAAGAACTTTTGGAATCGTGGAATATACCACAAGTTGTAGTGACCAATTTTATTGGTGAGTAATTTGATGTTATTATGAATTAATTGTGTAAGTATTACATTTTTATGCGCATGATGATATTTTGTACGTAACGTTGAATGTAAGCGTAAAATGGAGGGATCTTAGACGAACTTTTCCTAGAAATAGGTATACAGTATACTTAAACATGGGATTATTTAATTTATGAGTTTTTATGTAAATAATCTCTGTTTAGAATCCCGATTTAATGTCGTCATTGTTTATTAAAAATAATGTACCTATCTACCTTTGAAATGCGTGACTTCGACAATTAGCATTTTACAATAGAAACTAACTTTTAACTGCCTCTGTGGCGGTTACCTTGCCGGACTGCCACGCAGAGGTCCCAGGTTCGATTCCTGGGCCGGGAGAAATATTTATACGGCCTACATTTATTTCTCTCGTGAGTTTGGGTGCAGTTTGTGGTTGTCTATGTGTGTGTTCATGGCACCCGCGACACAGGGTTTCCCTAGTGCGGGGTATATTCAGTGTATGTGTTATTGAGTGTGTGTGTTATTAAACTAGAAGTAAAATACATAAAAAGATATTTGATTTAATTTGACTTTATTTACAAACTTGACTACTTTTGCAGAGAATGGTATAACGATTGAACATTTCCCCAAATTAAAACTAGACAATTTGAAAGAATTATGCCCACATATGGGGACTAAACTATCTTTAGAGGAAAAGATAGGGGAGCTTATTACTGCACAGGTGAGGGACCTGTATGTTTAAGTTAAAAAATTTAGTTGAAAGTGCTTTCATACGTCAGTATGAAAGCACTTTATATATCTTAACATAGTTTGACTATAAAATACACAATATATTCTATTTTTTTAACTTTACAGGCAACGACGGATGCAGTATCTGAATCAACTGATGATCAAGTCATTATTACTCCCACCTCCAGTAAATTTGAGACAAGCACCAGTGATTGTTTATTTTTGTTAGTTTTTTACCAGTTTATTAGTTTCATTAGATGAACTACAAATGGTCGACATCTTGGAAACAACCAAAAGTGTATCTAGAAAAACATTTCCACATTTTGATTTGGAGACACTACTGCATACGTCAGCAGGTGGCAATAGTATTTTAAAATACTATGAAACATATGGTTTTCTCAATAATACCAAGAGAAACCAGTTGACTGATATAATTATAAAACATATATACACATACATTGTCAATTAGTAAGTATATACTGTATATATTGGTAAGTATATACTGTGTTCTGATTACTTTTACACTTCCCAATAATACATCATCATTTTTTTAGCCGGATAACCTATGAAGAATATAATATTATATCTGCGAAAATAATATCACTGTTTCCAAAGGAGTCAATAGGCATTTATTTTACCAAACCTATAAAAAAAAATAATTCATTTGATGGACGTTCTACAGTAGCACGAGGAAAATTGGTGGACAAAGTCCGTAACCTTCTGTATAAATATGGAGACCACACACAAGCGACAATCTGGCACTCTAGAAAATGCTCCACCGTTTAAAAGACAGTATATTCAAGGTTTGCAAGGTAATTTTTTTTTAAATAGGCTTGCAATTAAACCCACTGACTTTCACTGGGTTAAAGCAATTTATGAACCTATTTAGGTATTTGAGAGTAGGTATTCTAAGTCGCATCATTCTGGGTTTTTAATACAGGTAAATGTAACTGTAAATCCACTGTAAGTGGGCCCCATTTACAGTGGTCCAAAAATTTTTCTACATAGAGGAGTAACAACCCATTTAAAATAAACATTACTTTAGCAAAAATCAATAGCTTAAGTTATGATTTTTTTATGTACTTTCTTGAAAATTTTCTACTCTAGTCAAAAGTTTAAAACTAGTCTATTTTGAAAATTATTCCACTAAATTAATTGAAATTTGGTATTAAAGTAGTAGTAACCATGTAGCTAGCATGCAATGAACCATTTTTGTGTTTGTTCTTAGATTGCTCCGTTATTTTTTAGTCAATTCATGTTCATGAGTTTCTACAATTTTAACTCTCTAATGGTCATAATGTACACAAAAAGAAAATGTTTAAAAACATATAGAGAACTTCTGATAAATAGATAGGTTTGAGAATAATTTCATGTAAATCTGAGCTGAACCAATGTTTTCTTTTGAGAAATTAAGTTAAAATTGTTTGAATAACGACTGGTGGTGGTTTTAATGACTAGAATAGAAAATATTGAAAAAGTATGGATGGCAACGTGTCAAGTTACACATTGACGTATCTTGTTCCGTTGCACTGGAGGCGATTTTCAAATAAAAATGTGTGGTCTGATGTGCTATTGACTGTAAATAAATAATCATGAATTCTAAACTATTGAATTTTGCTGAACTAATGTTTATTTTCAATAGGTTGTTTTGTTACTATATCCTCTATCTAAAAAAAATCTATAATATTATTATTATTAGATAGGAACAGGTACTTACGTGGGATAGGCATTTGTCAGGTGATTGGAATGCAGGTAAATAATGAAAGTCTTACAAAACATTTCAATAAGGATAAAATGAAACACTAACATGATTTTTTTTAGATTTACATTTAAGAGATATACTGTTTCTCAACAATAACACCGAACCATGGGGTGAAGTAATACAAAAATGTAAACATACGTTTAAAGTTCGAAAAGAAAGTGAACACAAGAGCGTTCATGAGTTTCTACAAGACTGGAAAATATTATCAGACCAAAGAAGTGACATATTGGTATGTAATCTGTTTTCATATGTTTTACGTTTCATTTCTGAGCTAGGGTCCCTCCATCTTGACGCAGACCAATCATTTTGACAACTATGATATTTGTTTTCAGATAAACATTGACTTCGACTTGTTGTATCCAGAAAAAGGGCTGAATTTTTATTTAAATTGGAAAATATTTTTCGAAAAAATTATTGCTTTTAAACCGAACAGAGACGAAAGAATCTTGAACCTTATTGAGTCACTGAAAAATTTAGACAATGATTGTAAGTGTTCGTTTTTATTTGTATAAAGCTTGAGATAGAATTAGTAAAATAAATAATAATAATAATAAGAAAATGTTTATTTCAGTAATGCAATTAACTTTACATTAACAGTGGATGGTACCTCCTATTAAGCTTGTCAAGCGTCAGTGTCAGGAGGTACCGCTCTTCCATAGCTATAAATTCACATTTAACATTTTTAACTTAGTCTGTCTGTCCGTCAGTCCGTCTGTCCGTCGGTCCGTCGGTCCGTCTGTCCGTCGGTCCGTCCATGTGTCAGTGTGTCCGTGCGTGCGTGCGTTCGTCTGTCCGTCCGTCCGATCGATTGGATCGATTGGGCCGATCGATTGAATTGTCTGTTTGCAAATGTTGTATTTACTTTACCACAATGTCTTTCCTTCTTCTCTTCGAAATATTTAGATCTAATTTAGAGGCCTACGTTGTCTGATTAAAGTTTGAGTGGTATAGAGTTTCGCTACAGTGGCTAAATTTGATAGATAAAATTGTATAATATTATTTTCAATTGTTACAGTAACACTTCCTGCTGAGCTTAAAATACTCGCACATCTGGTGCCTCCAAAGGGAAGAATTTCAAAAAAAATTAAGTTCACTACTCAGCAATTGACTCCTTATATATTTGTGTGCCGGTATGTTTTTTTTTAATAGCCTCGCCCTAGGGAAACCCTGTGTCGCGGGTGCCATGGATATACACATAAACAATCACAAATTACACTCAAACTCACGAGATAAATAAATTTAGGCCATACAAATATTTCTCCCAACCCGGGAATCGAACCTGGGACCTCTGCGTTGGCAGTTCGGCATGCTAACCGTTTGGCCACGGAGGAAGTTATATATGTCGACTCATCCGAAGCCCGATATGATTATATAACAAAAAGAGAATAAGAACGTTACGAGAATAATTTCGTTATTCAAACTAAGGCCTGTGTAAAGGCGTTTTGACAATTTATATATCTTATTTCGTTTCGAAAATATAAAATCCAACAACAGTCGATCTGACATTTACAGCGAAGAAGAACAAACGAAATGTACTATGTCCTGAGAACAAGTAGTCTTGCACATATAGATCTTTGTTCTACGGATGAGTAGGTATATATATATAAAACTGCCTCCTGTATATAATATATGTATTTTTTGTTTTCAATATTTATGCCTCATTTATAACTTTATTCATTTATAACTCATTTTACATATATATTACTTTGTGGTAAAGATTGGCTCACAAATCTGTTGTGGATACTTATTATGTTTCATGTACTCTTAATACTATCTTAATTTCTAGAATGCTGGCGATATAGACCAAGTAATCAAAGAACAAAAACAAAAGGCGACAAGCAAGAAATTGTCTGTTCAACCCTATGTTATACTCCAGGGATTAGATACATATGTTATACTCCAGGGATAGTGTGATTGTTTAAATTATTCAGATGGGTTGTTGCAGTGCAAATTTATATAAAATAAGTAAGTTACGTAAACAAGCCCTAAGGTTTATTGAATTATGGTTTGTCACACATATATGCATATATGTAGGGACACGAATTTTATTTCTGTGAGTTGTAATTTAATTTTCTATGTTAAAGTTTTTCATGTCAATAATTCATTTTGTATTTTACTAATATTATGCCAGTATTGTATACGTGTACAAAAAATAAACGTTTTTAAATTTATTTCCTAAATAAGTATAATCTTTTTATTATTTAAGTCGTTTTGTGTCAAGTATTTTAAGCCTGCAATTTTATTTTGTTTAAATTTGTGAACAATTCTCAAAAAAATACAACCGTTTTCAAGAAGCAATAATTATAATTTGATAAAGTCGGAACGTCATAACAGCAACGCCAACGACTTCATTAAAATTAATTGTTGCGTTTTGAAGGCGGTTATATATTTTTTTTAATTATTCACAAACTATGCCCTTAGGCTCAATTTATATAGCAGCGGAACGGAATGGAAGCGAATTTTTGTAACGTTATTGTACATAGCACAATGAATTTTATGGTCAATTGTGTAACGTACATGCTCGAGAATGCTCGAGCATTCCGCGGAAGATTTTGGCTCGTATCTAGTTTGTACCGTTACACAATCGACCATAATGTTCATTATGTTATGTATAATATCGTTACAAAAATTCGCTTCCATTCCGTTCCGCCGCAATATAAATTGAGCCTTATTTTAAACAAACAAAATGACTTAAATCAAAAATACCCCACATTTTAACCCAAGACAGTAGAATCTTACATTAAGATTTACCCCATATTTTAACCCAAGACGGTAAAATCTTACATTAAGATTGTAATGGACTTATTAATAGCAGAAAGTTGCTTTGATATAACTGAACCAAAAGTCATAATTTAAGAAATTTGGTTTCAGAATGAAATCAAACTTCTCTTAAACATAGAAAACATAAATCTTCAGTTAAATAATTATCTCTCAATTTTCATTCTTTTTTTTTCAAGTCAAAATCAGAAATTTCTAATAACAAATAAATATTTTCTTGAATCTAGAGTAGCTTTATGACTTAAATAAATTAATTTGCTCTTGGATTAAATATTTCTGTCTTAGAACTAAAATACACTTTTGAGACGTTTTTTTACTATTATCAAGTAATTATTCTCTAGCGTCTATAGGGAGCGAATCGTTTTCTTGGATTTAATAAAATTGTCTTCATACAAAGAAATTTGTCTATTTTTAAGTAATCTGTTTTTACCGTGCACTGTTATAAATTGTAATATACTATAATACCTATCCACTATAAATCCAAACAAACAAAACCACGTCTCTCGTCAACGATGTTTTTCGTAAAGCCGGCCACCCGTCAGAATCTCGTTAATTTTACCCTTTTTAAAAATTTTATATTTTCAATAAAATATATTCTTAATGAAACAAAGATAACAAAATAAAATAAATTAATGGTCACCATTAACACATTCGCAATAAGATTCATTCGGTATTTTCTTTATTTTCAAATCGTGTTTTCTCAATTCCATAATTTTTGAGTTACAGCAGTATTCGGTATCATGCGAGATACTTTACACGGTTTAACCTTCGCAGGGTTCACGGTGTAGCAAATTAATTTATTTCTATTGTCATTAGTAAGTTTTTTTTAACACTTCAGAAAAAATGGAGCGCATTTCCTCTAATTAAGAAAGCAAAGAAGATAAAAAGTAAACGTAATATTAACGATGACATCATTAGGACACCAAACATTTGAACGAAAGTTTGTTAAGCATTAAACTGTTTAAAAACCTCAAATATTGTTATACCATTGGTTAACACTAAATACACTAAGTTTTTTTTATATTTATTTGATCATAATATATGGTAGAATGAGGAACATGCCGTCGGCCTTGTAGTATAGCCACAGATTATTTGGTAGTTACTACGATACACCCAGTATAAAAAACGACTATACTAGCTCTTCTTTTCTCCTTTCTAGCCGTTCTCAACCATATCGGTATAGGCCTCCATCAATTTCTGCTACTTTGTGTCTGCATATTTTTGAAGGGTTTAGGCTATATTAACTGACAAGTAATCCAGCTAACTAGGACTACGCCACCGTTGATCTCCCAGAGATTCTTCCGCTACCGGCCTTTGGATGGCACTCCTACGCTAAGTGCATCCAGAATGTTCTGGACTAGGCGTAAGCTTGGATTCCACCCCTATGGTGCGGATATTCCGAAGATTCGCACGAAGCGTTACGCTTCCACATTTATATGGCGAACGGCTATGGAGTGGAATTCCTTGCCTACAAACTTGCTTCCTGAACGTTATAACTTGGACCTTTTCAAGACGAGAGTAAATAGGCATTATTTAGGTGTGCATGCTCCATCGTCGACCTCATCGTCACTTTCCATGTGAGATGTAGGTCAAATGGACACTTACATTTGAATAAAAAAAAAGAACAGCAAACCGTCAGACGACCGACTGTTCCCTTCTGTCTTTTTCGCCTCGTTGACCATGTCTCACACTGGGGTTTGCGTTTCTGATCTGGTTGGCCAAATTAACAGGGTGAACCGCGTGTAGGTGATAGTTACTATACTAGCCGTAATAATAATAATGCGCCACACAACCATACCAATTGCCTGGTCTTAAACTAGGGAATACCCTGTACTATGAGTACCAGACGAACGGAATTCTCCCAGTGACACCCCCCAGAACTTCCATAACAGAACCAAAAAGTTCGTTGTCCGAATTCCTCATGCCTCCAGACCTCCACATCCAAAAGCCCACAGCGCAAACCGAGATCTTCCAATTATTGTAAAATGTGTCAATTCGAACAGAGATGATGGGGCCAAAAGGGTCCTCGAGTGGGAGCCGCGTACCAGAAGAAGCAGCGTCTTCAGACCACCCACAAAGTGAACCAAAGACTTGGTGAAAGTGGCAGGAATACGCTGGATGGAAGCAGCATAATACCGACCCTTATGGCGTTCTTTTAGGGAGGCCTATGTTTGACTGTCGATGTCTTTTGGCTGAAATGATATTGACACCAATTCACACACCCTTGATTCAAAAAGGCTACATCTGCAAAACGACAACTTTTCGTTTAATTAGTCGATAACTTTTTGTGCTTAAATAGGAAAGTTTTAATTTGAGCTAATTTTTATCGGCCGCAAAACACGCTTATATGGCGGCCAGAAAAATGGCGAAAAACTAATGTTGATCACAAATTATTATCAAGTCCTAGAGCCACCCACATGCCAATTTTCAAAAGGATCAGAGCAAATTTTTTTCTGCCGCCAACGAACGCTTCTTGGCGGCCATACTGAAAATGGCGAAAGTGTCCTTAGTTTTCAATGCGTTCCAGGATAAAATAGTTTAATCGCCTATTAATGAGGCCAAGAAGAATAAATTAGTTATGGAACGACGTCAGTGGCATTGTGCGACTGAAAAAAATGGAATTAGAAGAAAAATTGGCCTTTTTCTTCAAATGAAATTTTTTTCAATCCCGCAAATACTGCGGATCCTGCAGGTGTAATCCCGCACTTCAGATCCCGCAAAATTGGTAGGAATTTTCTGTTTTTACCAGTTTTGCTTTAGTGTAAAGGAATTAACTCTGAGTTTACAAATAAACGAAAGTTGATCTATTACATTCACAACACTATTTCCCGGTCGGTACTGTTTTACTAGAAATCTTAATGATTTCTAATCAACCACATTCAATACTTTGTGGTTACAATTACACAATGCAGGCCACTCTAGATCACAATTTCCTTCATATACGGACATACTTTCGTGTTCCACCAGGCAAAGTCAATCGCACCTGGGAGAATCACCACACTTACATACTCGTTGAATAGTTGAATCTGTGAAAGCCCTTAAATTACGATAATATAATACATATATATTGTTGAGTGTGTTTTTCTAATAATCAAAAAAATAAGATTTTATTTTCATTGGAATTACATATATGCGCCAAGTTTTATTGAAATCGGTTAACGAAAAGTGAATGAAATTCAATAAACCGGTTTCGTTCCCTAATTTGCCATCCTTGGAAGGTAGTCGAGGTGGAATATTTTCTTTAGATTTCAATGGAACCACTACTAAGGTATTCCCTTTCTAACAAAAAAGAATCCTTGAAATCGGTTCACAAATATCGGAGTCATCACGTTAACATACACACAAAAAAAAAACAAACGAATTTAGAACCTCCTCTTTTTTTAATTTGATTAAAAATAGAATTTACTACACATAAACCGCTTATCTAGGCATATGTCGGTGTTTTAAGTATCCTAAAGTGCGTGACAAAGCAAATAAAAAAGTATCACTTCAATAAGCCGTAAAATCGACTTTCAGGGAGTAGAGTTATTAATCACCCCGACGTAGTTAAATAGCAACTAAACTAACCAAACTACACTTAAAAAGTTATGAAGGAAATACTATTCTCTTCTTTTATTGGACTTTATAACAATGGTAATAAAAATAGGATAACAATAAAAATGTAGATGCACAGTGGGTTCCATACTCGGGACCTGTACATCAAAAATATGCACCGGCGGAAAAACATGCCATAAATGTTTTATTCAGTAGCCTTCTGAAAACAGCATTCCCGTATTAGGTATATTGGATTGTTATAAAGAATGAAATATGTAAATTTCATTACGGAAAGGGATCTGGAAATAAAACTATTTCGATTCCAGTAGCGTTTCTCAGTTTGCTTTAATTTAATGGCGCGGCTCCCGCTGCGTCTCACGCACCTCTTATGTTTTTTTTTTTATTTCTTTAACTATTTTTTGTAGCCAGATCTGCTGTCATCATTAAGTTTTGTGTTTCTTAACTTTGTTTTCATTACTGTAATGGTATTGATAATAGGCAATAGGAATGAAAGATTAGAATAGATAAAAAGGTTCTGTATAATCACAACTAAGCACTGTTTTATAGCATGTAGGCGGTGAAGTGATTGAAGAATAATACTATTGAACACAACATGTATTTACGTCGTTTCTAAAGTTGAATTGCATGGCACAAAAAGCAACTAATGAAGCTGGGTATTTTTGGCATTACGGAACATTCTACCTACGCTGCGTTTCAAGTATGTATGTCAAGAAACTATTTCAACGGGCCCATATCTGTCTACTTAAATATTGTTCTCCTCGACCTGGAGAAACGGGAAGAGCACTATTATCTGTGCAAGCAAATCCGCACACATTCAGTCAGGTCCTGACCCCATATCAGCCCGTTTATCTACACAGACACCGGTGCTCAAAAGGCTAGTGCCTGAGGTTAAAACTATTTGAGCAATCGATAGTTAAAATATCGTACTAACTGTTAGGCGAGCTCATCAAGTTCTGATGCAAATGCGAACAAACAATTTGTATTCAGTAGCCGCCTCCCCGGCGCGATGGACAAACAATGCCGCGAAAGCGTTCAATCTCCGCTCGTAATTGAAAACTGACTGCTTGTAATATAACTCGCCATTTCATTGCAATACTCACCGTACTATGTTTGTATTGACCGTAGTCCAGGACTTAATGTATTTTTAATGGCGCACTCTGATTCAACTCCAAAATGTCACACAGTGCAGAAAAGCTGGCCTAAATTTTCTGACAAATAAAGCCACACTTTTGGACGTAATGCGGCAACGCATTGTGTAACGACACCCCCTTTCCAAATAAACATCATAACCATCGTCGCCTTCCACGACATCATCATAATCCACGCCGACAATACTACAAACGAACGAAGACCAATACCAATGACCAGGATTTTATCATAACAGTAACACATATATAAAACTTATATATGTATATATGTATATAAGTAATATACATATAATAATCTAAAATATATAAACCCAAGCATCAAGTATACAAGATACTATGGATCTATTAAATGGCCATATTAAATTTTTGTTATATGATCGTCTAGTTTGATTAGGACCTTATTATTAATATTACGTTGTGTTTTAAGTAAATAAGTAAGTAGATAAGTAACCCGCGATTCTTTAAGAGGTACGTGAGATAATCATATAAATATAGTGATATGCTGTATAGATTTTTTCAAAAGGACGTATAAATATGTTGGAAGGGGATTAAGGAATAAGGAAAGGATGCCCACCTCATGTAAAAAATATATTTTGAGGTATACGAAGCCCCCACAACAGTCTGCTTGTGTAGATGTTATTTCACTACAGACCACCTCCGCTCACGTATCGTGTATGACACGCCGGTTACATACTCCGGGGCGTAGGAAGGTATAGAAATATATACACCTACGCTATTAAATGATGATTGTTTTATACAATAGATATTCGTTATACGGAATACCTTAAGTATAAATGTCCTGCCATGTCTGTGACGTAGCATAAAGACCATCAACAGTATGTTCTGCATAAAATGTAGTGCAAATAGCATTTCAATGTATATGAAATGATACAACTCGACGTCGTCAATGATGAATACATATACCAGTCACTGGTTCACACAGAACAGACCAGCACGACGATGTAGCCATGGCTTGGAGCCGGCTCTGGAACTGTAGACTGTTACATTGTATGTATCGTCTCAACGAATACAATATAGTCCACAAGGTCCAACAGACAGGGAGAGCATGTTGCTACTCATATTGTGTCAACGCAGGCGAGCACAATATAGTCTGCAATACTAGTAAGTCTATGCAAACCAGTACATTGGTGATGCAGCGGCAAACAGAAGCATTATTTAGTGTACCACATCTCAGTCTTTCACGAGAATAGGTATCTTAACAGGAACAATCAATCAGGAACGTTGTAGAACAATAAAAGTATTTGTTATACCTTATTGTAATTAGTAGATATGAAACTGTTAATAGTGTCATAGCTCCGCTCACAAAACACTGCGATGTCATTTAAACTCAAGTATATATACATAGAAATCCGGAGATATCCGGGGTCAGGATTTGGAGTAACTAATTGATGCAAGAAGAGAAATAATATCCATTAATGTAAACTAGTTTTACATATGGTTTATATAAGTAAAGAAACAAGAAGACAGAGGATAAAGGTAAAGGAAGAAGAATAGGCCCACCTCATAACCCTGCCTAGTCTTTACTAATAAGAATCCCTATTACACACCTTGAGTACAGCAAGTAGAGAAGAAATCAATTAATTATAATTATCAATTAATTATATATATATCATAATCACATAGGTGATAATTCAGCATTTGAAATATAATTTCGCTATCCGATAAGCCTTGGTAGTAGACTTATCTAAGTTGGGTTAGTGTTCACCAAGCACTGAAAGTTAATCTAGTATTAACTTACAGAAGCCTAAGTTAAATACCAACCAATCCGACCACGCGGCTAATTATCTCAGTAACAACTTATACACTCGAAGTCCTAAATCTTTATGGAAATGGAAAGACCTTCCATATAAGATCATGAACACTGTCACTGTGTATTGTAGTAGGTACTTCTAATAATTATCGGCTAGCTCTAGGAATACGCTAATCAGACATAAACGAGATATACATGGATATCAAGGCGTAAATCTGACAGGGCGATGGAAGGAACACAGGTGATCCAACATCATCGCAAATAACTTAGTATCATCTTCCACAAAGGCTTTTAATTTGACAAGACAAGATTTATAATTTGTAATAAATATGCCAAATATCAGCCTAAGATAATAAATCAATCAAACTTCATTGGTTTTCTAATTCCATTCTGCAGATGTCCACTAATTTAGCAGAAAGGACATGAAATTAAATACACAATATTATGTATTAATATATCTTTAATAAATAATTTTACCTCACCTTTAGATACCTTTAAACCAATACCGAAAATACCCAAAGTAGAAAGATATAATAAACCGCTACTGTTATCCTTCGTACAATACATTGATCAAGTATATTGTACCAAGTTGTCACAGTTTACCTTACCTTATAATTAAGTAAAACAACATTGCTTAATGTATGGACACCTTCAGAATGTGCATGTAATCAATAAAATTGCAATTACTCCAGGTGTCCTAACTACTATGAATTCCACATTAAGATTAATTGATTGAATAAAAGTAAATTAAATAAAATCTATATTTTATAGTTTAGCTGAAGTAATATATAATAAATTCAACGTAGCAAATTGCCATTATTATAATTAAAATGTGACTAAAAAAGTCAAAGTTAGATATATCAAGTAATTTGATGGTTTCAAAACAATATAAATACTCTATAAAAATGTTATAAGATACAATTTTATCTCGTTGTTAAACAAAATCAAAGTTTAATGTTTGCTAGATAATTTAAGTTATTTTTCGGTAACTGTTCATTCAACTAATAAAAGAATATCAGTCGAATGAGGTTTCGCTATATTATAATTAGAATGTATCAAAAAAATACACAACGCACGTAAATCTGTTAAAAAAAAACACGTAAACAAATCTCAACGATAGATACCCAAAATAAGTAGG